>NC_090439.1:207791580-208134080 GCF_031143425.1 Pleurodeles waltl
CTCCTTGAGAGATTAGGGCAAGCACGTTTCATGTCCACACTGGACCTTACAAAAGGATATTGGCAGATCCCGTTGAGGAAAGAAGATAGAGAAAAAACTGCGTTTGCAGCACCGTCGGGACTCCATAATTTTACAGTCCTTCCTTTTGGACTACATGGGGCCCCTGCCACGTTCCAACGGCTAATGGACAGGGTTTTACGTCCCCATCAGAAATATGCGGCGGTATATCTAGATGATATTGTCATCTATAGTACAACCTGGGAGGAACACCTAGAGCAGTTGGGGTCGGTATTACAAACATTAAGGGAAGCCCATCTGACAGCAAATCCAGAAAAATATTAGTTAGGATACACGAATATCAGATATCTCGGGTATGTTTAAGGTGGAGGATTGGTCCGTCCCAAGGTGGAAAAAGTGGAAGCCATCAGACAGATACCCTTACCCCGCACCAAGAAAGATGTATAAGCCTTCCTAGGTTTGGTGGGGTACTACAGGCAATTTATTCCTCATGTTTTCCACCATAGCAGCCCCACTCACCGATATGCTAACCAAATCCTGGCCCAATAACCTGCGTGCTCTCCCTGTGGCAGCCCAAACCAGTTTTGAATGCCTAAAAAGTGTACTCACTAAGGATCCAGTATTATGTTGTCTGGACTTCCATAGACCACTCATATTACAAACAGACGCTTCCAATGAGGGGCTTGGGGCAGTTCTTTTTCAACCACAGGATGATTGGTCAATACACCCCCTTTTGTATATCAGTCGGAAGCTCCTTCCCAGAGAAGTTCACTACCCCACAATTGAAAAAGAATGTTTAGCAATTAAGTGGGCGGTAGAGTCATTGCGGTATTATCTCACTGGTCGCTTGTTTACCCTTATCACGGATCATACACCTCTCACCTGGCTGACTCGCAACAAAGACTCTAATTCACGTGTCCTGCGGTGGTTTCTCTCATTGCAACCCTTTTCCTTTCAGGTCGTGCACTCCCCTGGCAGCCACATGTGGAATGCTGACTTCTTGTCCCGTTATCCGGCACCTAAGCAGCATCATCTGCCGCTCTCTAGGGGGAGTGTATGTGACGGGCAGACCTGGTCCGACCCGCACTGTGTTCCCGCTTGTGCTGACTCTGCCCAGGCTGACCCGGATCCACCTCTGGGGTCAGCCAATCGTGAGGTCCATCGTCCTTTCTGGCGGGGAAAAGAACATTTAACCCCTTCGCTGCCAGGCCTTTTTTTGGCTATTTGGAGCAGTTTGCGCTTAGGCCCTCATAACTTTTTGTTCACGTAAGCTACCCACGCCAAATTTGTGTCCTTTTTTTCCAACATCCTAGGGATTCTAGAGGTACCCAGACTTTGTGGGTTCCCCAGAAGGAGGCCAAGAAATTAGCCAAAAAACAGTGAAAATTTCGTTTTTTTTAAAAAAATGGGAAAAATGGGCTGCAGAAGAAGGCTTGTGGTTTTTTCCCTGAAAAGGGCATCAACAAAGGGTTTGCAGTGATAAAATCACCAGCTTCCCAGCTTTCAGGAACAGGCAGACTTGAATCAGAAAACCCAATTTTTCAACAAAATTTTGGCATTTTACTGGGACATACCCCATTTTAACGATTTTTTGTGCTTTCAGCCTCCTTCCAGTCAGTGACAGAAATGGGCATGAAACCAACGCTGGATCCCAGAAACCGCAACATTTCTGAAAAGTAGACAAAATTCTGAATTCAGCAAGGGGTAATTTGTGTAGATCCTACAAGGGTTTCCTACAGAAAATAACTGAAAAATAAAAATATTGAAATTGAGGTGAAAAAAACATCAATTTTTCTCTAACTTTTACTCTGTAACTTTTTCCTGCAATGTCAGATTTTCGAAAGCAATATACCGTTACGTCTGCTGGACTCTTCTGGTTGCGGGGATATATAGGGCTTGTAGGTTCATCAAGAACTCTAGGTACCCAGAGCCAATAAATGACCTGCACCCTGCAGTGGGTTTTCATTCTATGCCGGGTATACAGCAATTAATTTGCTGAAATATAAAGAGTAAAAAATAGCTATCAAGAAAACCTTTGTATTTCCAAAATGGGCACAAGAAAAGGTGTTGAGAAGCAGTGGTTATTTGCACATCTCTGAATTCCGGGGTGCCCATACTAGCATGTGAATTACAGGGCATTTCTCAAATAGACGTCTTTTTTACACACTGTCTTACATTTGGAAGGGAAAAATGTAGAGAAAGACAAGGGGCAATAACACTTGTTTTGCTATTCTATGTTTCCCCAAGACTCCCGATAAAAATGATACCTCACTTGTGTGGGTAGGCCTAGCACCCGCGACAGGATATACCCCAAAACACAACGTGGACACGTCACAGAAAACAGAGCTGTTTTTAGCAAAGTGCCTACCTGTAGATTTTGGCCTCTAGCTCAGCCGCCACCTAGGGAAACCTACCAAACCTGTGCATTTCTGAAAACTAGAGACCTAGGGGAATCCAAGATGGGGTGACTTGTGTGGCTCGGACCAGGTTCTGTTACCCAGAATCCTTTGCAAACCTCAAAATTTGGCTAAAAAAACACATGTTCCTCACATTTCTGTGGCAGAAAGTTCTGGAATCTGAGAGGAGCCAAAAATTTCCTTCCACCCAGCGTTCCCCCACGTCTCCCGATAAAAATGATACCTCACTTGTGTGGGTAGGCCTAGCGCCCGCGACAGGAAATGCCCCAAAGCGCAACCTGGACACAGCCAAATATTTGAAGGAAAACAGAGGTGTTTTTTGCAAAGTGCCTACCTGTAGATTTTGGCCTGTAGCTCAGCCGCCACCTAGGGAAACCTACCAAACCTGTGCATTTCTGAAAACTAGAGACCTAGGGGAATCCAAGATGGGGTGACTTGTGTGGCTCGGACCAGGTTCTGTTACCCAGAATCCTTTGCAAACCTCACAATTTGGCTAAAAAAACACATGTTCCTCACATTTCTGTGGCAGAAAGTTCTGGAATCTGAGGGGAGCCACAAATTTCATCCACCCAGCGTTCCCCCACATCTCCCGATAAAAATGATACCTCACTTGTGTGGGTAGGCCTAGCCCCCACGACAGGAAACGCCCCAAAGCGCAACGTGGACACAGCAAAATTTTTGAAGGAAAACAGAGGTGTTTTTTGCAAAGTGCCTACCTGTAGATTTTGGCCTGTAGCTCAGCCGCCAACTAGGGAAACCTACCAAACCTGTGCATTTATGAAAACTAGAGACCAAGGGGAATCCAAGATGGGGTGACTTGTGTGGCTCGGACCAGGTTCTGTTACCCAGAATCCTTTGCAAACCTCAAAATTTGGCTAACAAAAGACGTTTCTCACATTTCTGTGGCAGAAAGTTCTGGAATCTGAGAGGAGCCACAAATTTCCTTCCACCCAGCGTTCCCCCACGTCTCCCGATAAAAATGATACCTCACTTGTGTGGGTAGGCCTAGCGCCCGCGACAGGAAAAGCCCCAAAGCGCAACGTGGACACAGCCAAATTTTTGAAGGAAAACAGAGGTGTTTTTTGCAAAGTGCCTACCTGTAGATTTTGGGCTGTAGCTCAGCCGCCACCTAGGGAAACCTATCAAACCTGTGCATTTCTGAAAACTAGAGACCTAGGGCAATCCATGATGGGGTGACTTGTGTGGCTCGGACCAGGTTCTGTTACCCAGAATCCTTTGCAAACCTCAAAATTTGGCTAAAAAAACACTTGTTCCTCACATTTCTGTGGCAGAAAGTTCTGGAATCTGAGAGGAGCCAAAAATGTCCTTCCTCCCAGCGTTCCCCCACGTCTCCCGATAAAAATGATACCTCACTTGTGTGGGTAGGCCTAGCGCCCGCGATAGGAAATGCCCCAAAGCGCAACGTGGACACAGCCAAATTTTTGAAGGAAAACAGAGGTGTTTTTTGCAAAGTGCCTACCTGTAGATTTTGGCCTGTAGCTCAGCCGCCACCTAGGGAAACCTACCAAACCTGTGCATTTCTGAAAACTAGAGACCTAGAGGAATCCAAGATGGGGTGACTTGTGTGGCTCGGACCAGGTTCTGTTACCCAGAATCCTTTGCAAACCTCAAAATTTGGCTAAAAAAACACATGTTCCTCACATTTCTGTGGCAGAAAGTTCTGGAATCTGAGAGGAGCCACAAATTTCCTTCCACCCAGCGTTCCCCCACGTCTCCCGATAAAAATGATACCTCACTTGTGTGGGTAGGCCAAGCGCCCGCGACAGGAAACGCCCCAAAGCGCAACGTGGACACAGCCAAATTTTTGAAGGAAAACAGAGGTGTTTTTTGCAAAGTGCCTACCTGTAGATTTTGGCCTGTAGCTCAGCCGCCACCTAGGGAAACCTACCAAACCTGTGCATTTCTGAAAACTAGAGACCTAGGGGAATCCAAGATGGGGTGACTTGTGTAGCTCGGATCAGGTTCTGTTACCCAGAATCCTTTGCAAACCTCAAAATTTGGCTAAAAAAACACATGTTCCTCACATTTCTGTGGCAGAAAGTTCTGGAATCTGAGAGGAGCCACAAATTTCCTTACACCCATCGTTCCCCCACGTCTCCCGATAAAAATGATACCTCACTTGTGTGGGTAGGCCTAGCGCCCGCGACAGGAAACGCCCCAAAGCGCAACATGGACACAGCCACATTTTTGAAGGAAAACAGAGGTGTTTTTTGCAAAGTGCCTACCTGTAGAGTTTGGCCTGTAGCTCAGCCGCCACCTAGGGAAACCTACCAAACCTGTGCATTTCTGAAAACTAGAGACCTAGGGGAATCCAAGATGGGGTGACTTGTGTGGCTCGGACCAGGTTCTGTTACCCAGAATCCTTTGCAAACCTCAGAATTTGGCTAAAAAAACACATGTTCCTCACATTTCTGTGGCAGAAAGTTCTGGAATCTGAGGGGAGCCACAAATTTCCTTCCACCCAGCGTTCCCCCACGTCTCCCGATAAAAATTATACCTCACTTGTGTGGGTAGGCCTAGCGCCCGCGGCAGGAAACGCCCCAAAGCGCAACGTGGACACAGCCAAATTTTTTAAGGAAAACAGAGGTGTTTTTTTGCAAAGTGCCTACCTGTAGATTTTGGCCTGTAGCTCAGCCGCCACCTAGGGAAACCTACCAAACCTGTGCATTTCTGAAAACTAGAGACCTAGGGGAATCCAAGATGGGGTGACTTGTGTGGCTCGGACCAGGTTCTGTTACCCAGAATCCTTTGCAAACCTCAAAATTTGGCTAAAAAAACACATGTTCCTCACATTTCTGTGGCAGAAAGTTCTGGAATCTGAGAGGAGCCACAAATTTCCTTCCACCCAGCGTTCCCCCACGTCTCCCGATAAAAATGATACCTCACTTGTGTGGGTAGGCCAAGCGCCCGCGACAGGAAACGCCCCAAAGCGCAACGTGGACACAGCCAAATTTTTGAAGGAAAACAGAGGTGTTTTTTGCAAAGTGCCTACCTGTAGATTTTGGCCTGTAGCTCAGCCGCCACCTAGGGAAACCTACCAAACCTGTGCATTTCTGAAAACTAGAGACCTAGGGGAATCCAAGATGGGGTGACTTGTGTAGCTCGGACCAGGTTCTGTTACCCAGAATCCTTTGCAAACCTCAAAATTTGGCTAAAAAAACACATGTTCCTCACATTTCTGTGGCAGAAAGTTCTGGAATCTGAGAGGAGCCACAAATTTCCTTACACCCATCGTTCCCCCACGTCTCCCGATAAAAATGATACCTCACTTGTGTGGGTAGGCCTAGCGCCCGCGACAGGAAACGCCCCAAAGCGCAACATGGACACAGCCAAATTTTTGAAGGAAAACAGAGGTGTTTTTTGCAAAGTGCCTACCTGTAGAGTTTGGCCTGTAGCTCAGCCGCCACCTAGGGAAACCTACCAAACCTGTGCATTTCTGAAAACTAGAGACCTAGGGGAATCCAAGATGGGGTGACTTGTGTGGCTCGGACCAGGTTCTGTTACCCAGAATCCTTTGCAAACCTCAAAATTTGGCTAAAAAAACACATGTTCCTCACATTTCTGTGGCAGAAAGTTCTGGAATCTGAGAGGAGCCCCAAATTTCCTTCCACCCAGCATTCCCCCACGTCTCCCGATAAAAATGATACCTCACTTGTGTGGGTAGGCCAAGCGCCCGCGACAGGAAACGCCCCAAAGCGCAACGTGGACACAGCCAAATTTTTGAAGGAAAACAGATGTTTTTTGCAAAGTGCCTACCTGTAGATTTTGGCCTGTAGCTCAGCCGCCACCTAGGGAAACCTACCAAACCTGTGCATTTCTGAAAACTAGAGACCTAGGGGAATCCAAGATGGGGTGACTTGTGTAGCTCGGACCAGGTTCTGTTACCCAGAATCCTTTGCAAACCTCAAAATTTGGCTAAAAAAACACATGTTCCTCACATTTCTGTGGCAGAAAGTTCTGGAATCTGAGAGGAGCCACAAATTTCCTTACACCCATCGTTCCCCCACGTCTCCCGATAAAAATGATACCTCACTTGTGTGGGTAGGCCTAGCGCCCGCGACAGGAAACGCCCCAAAGCGCAACATGGACACAGCCAAATTTTTGAAGGAAAACAGAGGTGTTTTTTGCAAAGTGCCTACCTGTAGAGTTTGGCCTGTAGCTCAGCCGCCACCTAGGGAAACCTACCAAACCTGTGCATTTCTGAAAACTAGAGACCTAGGGGAATCCAAGATGGGGTGACTTGTGTGGCTCGGACCAGGTTCTGTTACCCAGAATCCTTTGCAAACCTCAAAATTTGGCTAAAAAAACACATGTTCCTCACATTTCTGTGGCAGAAAGTTCTGGAATCTGAGAGGAGCCACAAATTTCCTTCCACCCAGCGTTCCCCCACGTCTCCCGATAAAAATGATACCTCACTTGTGTGGGTAGGCCAAGCGCCCGCGACAGGAAACGCCCCAAAGCGCAACGTGGACACAGCCAAATTTTTGAAGGAAAACAGAGGTGTTTTTTGCAAAGTGCCTACCTGTAGATTTTGGCCTGTAGCTCAGCCGCCACCTAGGGAAACCTACCAAACCTGTGCATTTCTGAAAACTAGAGACCTAGGGGAATCCAAGATGGGGTGACTTGTGTAGCTCGGACCAGGTTCTGTTACCCAGAATCCTTTGCAAACCTCAAAATTTGGCTAAAAAAACACATGTTCCTCACATTTCTGTGGCAGAAAGTTCTGGAATCTGAGAGGAGCCACAAATTTCCTTACACCCATCGTTCCCCCACGTCTCCCGATAAAAATGATACCTCACTTGTGTGGGTAGGCCTAGCGCCCGCGACAGGAAACGCCCCAAAGCGCAACATGGACACAGCCAAATTTTTGAAGGAAAACAGAGGTGTTTTTTGCAAAGTGCCTACCTGTAGAGTTTGGCCTGTAGCTCAGCCGCCACCTAGGGAAACCTACCAAACCTGTGCATTTCTGAAAACTAGAGACCTAGGGGAATCCAAGATGGGGTGACTTGTGTGGCTCGGACCAGGTTCTGTTACCCAGAATCCTTTGCAAACCTCAAAATTTGGCTAAAAAAACACATGTTCCTCACATTTCTGTGGCAGAAAGTTCTGGAATCTGAGAGGAGCCCCAAATTTCCTTCCACCCAGCATTCCCCCACGTCTCCCGATAAAAATGATACCTCACTTGTGTGGGTAGGCCAAGCGCCCGCGACAGGAAACGCCCCAAAGCGCAACGTGGACACAGCCAAATTTTTGAAGGAAAACAGGTGTTTTTTGCAAAGTGCCTACCTGTAGATTTTGGCCTGTAGCTCAGCCGCCACCTAGGGAAACCTACCAAACCTGTGCATTTCTGAAAACTAGAGACCTAGGGGAATCCAAGATGGGGTGACTTGTGTGGCTCGGACCAGGTTCTGTTACCCAGAATCCTTTGCAAACCTCAAAATTTGGCTAAAAAAACACATGTTCCTCACATTTCTGTGGCAGAAAGTTCTGGAATCTGAGAGGAGCCCCAAATTTCCTTCCACCCAGCATTCCCCCACGTCTCCCGATAAAAATGATACCTCACGTGTGTGGGTAGGCCTAGCGCCCGCAACAGGAAACGCCCCAAAGCGCAACGTGGACACAGCCACATTTTTGAAGGAAAACAGAGGTGTTTTTTGCAAAGTGCCTACCTGTGGATTTTGGCCTGTAGCTCAGCCGCCACCTAGGGAAACCTACCAAACCTGTGCATTTCTGAAAACTAGAGACCTAGGGGAATACAAGATGGGGTGACTTGTGTGGCTCGGACCAGGTTCTGTTACCCAGAATCCTTTGCAAACCTCAAAATTTGGCTAAAAAAAACACATGTTCCTCACATTTCTGTGGCAGAAAGTTCTGGAATCTGAGAGGAGCCACAAATTTCCTTCCACCCAGCGTTCCCCCACGTCTCCCGATAAAAATGATACCTGACTTGTGTGGGTAGACCTAGCGCCCGCGACAGGAAACGCCCCAAAGCGCAACGTGGACATAGCCAAATTTTTGAAGGAAAACAGAGGTGTTTTTTGCAAAGTGCCTACCTGTAGATTTTGGCCTGTAGCTCAGCCGCCACCTAGGGAAACCTACCAAACCTGTGCATTTCTGAAAACTAGAGACCTAGAGGAATCCAAGATGGGGTGACTTGTGTGGCTCGGACCAGGTTCTGTTACCCAGAATCCTTTGCAAACCTCAAAATTTGGATAAAAAAAACACATGTTCCTCACATTTCTGTGGCAGAAAGTTCTGGAATCTGAGGGGAGCCACAAATTTCCTTCCACCCAGCGTTCCCCCACGTCTCCCGATACAAATGATACCTCACTTGTGTGGGTAGGCCTAGCGCCCGCGACAGGAAACGCCCCAAAGCGCAACGTGGACACAGCCAAATTTTTGAAGGAAAACAGAGGTGTTTTTTTGCAAAGTGCCTACCTGTAGATTTTGGCCTGTAGCTCAGCCGCCACCTAGGGAAACCTACCAAACCTGTGCATTTCTGAAAACTAGAGACCTAGGGGAATCCAAGATGGGGTGACTTGTGTGGCTCGGACCAGGTTCTGTTACCCAGAATCCTTTGCAAACCTCAAAATTTGGCTAAAAAAACATATGTTCCTCACATTTCTGTGGCAGAAAGTTCTGGAATCTGAGAGGAGCCACAAATTTCCTTCCACCCAGCGTTCCCCCACGTCTCCCGATAAAAATGATACCTCACTTGTGTGGGTAGGCCTAGCGCCCGCGACAGGAAACACCCCAAAGCGCAACGTGGACACAGACAAATTTTTGAAGGAAAACAGAGGTGTTTTTTGCAAAGTGCCTACCTGTAGAGTTTGGCCTGTAGCTCAGCCGCCACCTAGGGAAACCTACCAAACCTGTGCATTTATGAAAACTAGAGACCTAGGGGAATCCAAGATGGGGTGACTTGTGTGGCTCGGACCAGGTTCTGTTACCCAGAATCCTTTGCAAACCTCAAAATTTGGCTAAAAAAACACATGTTCCTCACATTTCTGTGGCAGAAAGTTCTGGAATCTGAGAGGAGCCACAAATTTCCTTCCACCCAGCGTTCCCCCACGTCTCCCGATAAAAATGATACCTCACTTGTGTGGGTAGGCCTAGCGCCCGCGACAGGAAACGCCCCAAAGCGCAACGTGGACACAGCCAAATTTTTGAAGGAAAACAGAGGTGTTTTTTGCAAAGTGCCTACCTGTAGATTTTGGCCTGTAGCTCAGCCGCCACCTAGGGAAACCTACCAAACCTGTGCATTTCTGAAAACTAGAGACCTAGGGGAATCCAAGATGGGGTGACTTGTGTGGCTCGGACCAGGTTCTGTTACCCAGAATCCTTTGCAAACCTCAGAATTTGGCTAAAAAAACATATGTTCCTCACATTTCTGTGGCAGAAAGTTCTGGAATCTGAGAGGAGCCACAAATTTCCTTCCACCCAGCGTTCCCCCACGTCTCCCGATAAAAATGATACCTCACTTGTGTGGGTAGGCCTAGCGCCCGCGACAGGAAACGCCCCAAAGCGCAACGTGGACACAGCCAAATTTTTTAAGGAAAACAGAGGTATTTTTTGCAAAGTGCCTACCTGTAGATTTTGGCCTGTAGCTCAGCCGCCACCTAGGGGAACCTACCAAACCTGTGCATTTATGAAAACTAGAGACCTAGGGGAATCCAAGATGGGGTGACTTGTGTGGCTCGGACCAGGTTCTGTTACCCAGAATCCTTTGCAAACCTCAAAATTTGGCTAAAAAAACACATGTTCCTCACATTTCTGTGGCAGAAAGTTCTGGAATCTGAGAGGAGCCACAAATGTCCTTCCACCCAGCGTTCCCCCACGTCTCCCGATAAAAATGATACCTCACTTGTGTGGGTAGGCCTAGCGCCCGCGACAGGAAACGCCCCAAAGCGCAACGTGGACACAGCCAAATTTTTGAAGGAAAACAGAGGTGTTTTTTGCAAAGTGCCTACCTGTAGATTTTGACCTGTAGCTCAGCCGCCACCTAGGGAGACCTACCAAACCTGTGCATTTCTGAAAACTAGAGACCTAGGGGAATCCAAGATGGGGTGACTTGTGTGGCTCGGACCAGGTTCTGTTACCCAGAATCTATTGCAAACCTCCAAATTTGGCTAAAAAAACATATGTTCCTCACATTTCTGTGGCAGAAAGTTCTGGAATCTGAGAGGAGCCACAAATGTCCTTCCACCCAGCGTTCCCCCATGTCTCCCGATAAAAATGATACCTCACTTGTGTGGGTAGGCCTAGCGCCCGCGACAGGAAACGCCCGAAAGCTCAACGTGGACACAGCCAAATTTTTGAAGGAAAACAGAGGTGTTTTTTGCAAAGTGCCTACCTGTAGATTTTGGCCTGTAGCTCAGCCGCCACCTAGGGAAACCTACCAAACCTGTGCATTTCTGAAAACTAGAGACCTAGGGAAATCCAAGATGGGGTGACTTGTGTGGCTCGGACCAGGTTCTGTTACCCAGAATCCTTTGCAAACCTCAAAATTTGGCTAAAAAAACACATGTTCCTCACATTTCTGTGGCAGAAAGTTCTGGAATCTGAGAGGAGCCACAAATTTCCTTCCACCCAGCGTTCCCCCACGTCTCCCGATAAAAATGATACCTCACTTGTGTGGGTAGGCCTAGCGCCCGCGACAGGAAATGCCCCAAAGCGCAACGTAGACACAGCCAAATTTTTTAAGGAAAACAGAGGTGTTTTTTGGAAAGTGCCTACCTGTAGAGTTTGGCCTGTAGCTCAGCCGCCACCTAGGGAAACCTACCAAACTTGTGCATTTCTGAAAACTAGAGACCTAGGGGAATCCAAGATGGGGTGACTTGTGTGGCTCGGACCAGGTTCTGTTACCCAGAATCCTTTGCAAACCTCAAAATTTGGCTAAAAAAACACATGTTCCTCACATTTCTGTGGCAGAAAGTTCTGGAATCTGAGAGGAGCCACAAATTTCCTTCCACCCAGCGTTCCCCCACGTCTCCTGATAAAAATGATACCTCACTTGTGTCGGTAGGCCTAGCGCCCACGACAGGAAACGCCCCAAAGCGCAACGTGGACACAGCCAAATTTTTTAAGGAAAACAGAGGTGTTTTTTGCAAAGTGCCTACCTGTAGATTTTGGCCTGTAGCTCAGCCGCCACCTAGGGAAACCTACCAAACCTGTGCATTTCTGAAAACTAGAGACCTAGGGGAATCCAAGATGGGGTGACTTGTGTGGCTCGGACCAGGTTCTGTTACCCAGAATCCTTTGCAAACCTCAAAATTTGGCTAAAAAAACACATGTTCCTCACATTTCTGTGGCAGAAAGTTCTGGAATCTGAGGGGAGCCACAAATTTCCTTCCACCCAGCATTCCCCCACGTCTCCCGATAAAAATGATACCTCACTTGTGTGGGTAGGCCTAGCGCCCGCGACAGGAAACGCCCCAAAGCGCAACGTGGACACAGCCAAATTTTTGAAGGAAAACAGAGGTGTTTTTTGCAAAGTGCCTACCTGTAGATTTTGGCCTGTAGCTCAGCCGCCACCTAGGGAAACCTACCAAACCTGTGCATTTCTGAAAACTAGAGACCTAGGGGAATCCAAGATGGGGTGACTTGTGTGGCTCGGACCAGGTTCTGTTACCCAGAATCCTTTGCAAACCTCAAAATTTGGCTAAAAAAACACATGTTCCTCACATTTCTGTGGCAGAAAGTTCTGGAATCTGAGAGGAGCCACAAATTTCCTTCCACCCAGCGTTCCCCCACGTCTCCCGATAAAAATGATACCTCACTTGTGTGGGTAGGCCTAGCGCCAGCGACAGGAAACGCCCCAAAGCGCAACGTGGACACAGCCAAATATTTGAAGGAAAACAGAGGTGTTTTTTGCAAAGTGCCTACCTGTAGATTTTGGCCTGTAGCTCAGCCGCCACCTAGGGAAACCTACCAAACCTGTGCATTTCTGAAAACTAGAGACCTAGGGGAATCCAAGATGGGGTGACTTGTGTGGCTCGGACCAGGTTCTGTTACCCAGAATCCTTTGCAAACCTCAAAATTTGGCTAAAAAAACACATGTCCCTCACATTTCTGTGGCAGAAAGTTCTGGAATGTGAGAGGAGCCACAAATTTCCTTCCACCCAGCGTTCCCCCACGTCTCCCGATAAAAATGATACCTCACTTGTGTGGGTAGGCCTAGCGCCCGCGACAGGAAACGCCCCAAAGCGCAACGTGGACACAGCCAAATTTTTGAAGGAAAACAGAGGTGTTTTTTGCAAAGTGCCTACCTGTAGAGTTTGGCCTGTAGCTCAGCCGCCACCTAGGGAAACCTACCAAACTTGTGCATTTCTGAAAACTAGAGACCTAGGGGAATCCAAGATAGGGTGACTTGTGTGGCTCGGACCAGGTTCCGTTTCCCCCGAATCCTTTGCAAACCTCAAAATTTGGCTAAAAAAACACATGTTCCTCACATTTCTGTGGCAGAAAGTTCTGGAATCTGAGAGGAGCCACAAATTTCCTTCCACCCAGCGTTCCCCCACGTCTCCCGATAAAAATGATACCTGACTTGTGTGGGTAGGCCTAGCGCCCGCGACAGGAAACGCCCCAAAGCACAACGTGGACACAGCCAAATTTTTGAAGGAAAACAGAGGTGTTTTTTGCAAAGTGCCTACCTGTAGATTTTGGCCTGTAGCTCAGCCGCCACCTAGGGAAACCTACCAAACCTGTGCATTTCTGAAAACTAGAGACCTAGGGGAATCCAAGATGGGGTGACTTGTGTGGCTCGGACCAGGTTCTCTTACCCAGAATCCTTTGCAAACCTCAGAATTTGGCTAAAAAAACACATGTTCCTCACATTTCTGTGGCAGAAAGTTCTGGAATCTGAGGGGAGCCACAAATTTCCTTCCACCCAGCGTTCCCCCACGTCTCCCGATAAAAATGATACCTCACTTGTGTGGGTAGGCCTAGCGCACGCGACAGGAAACGCCCCAAAGCGCAACGTGGACACAGCCAAATTTTTGAAGGAAAACAGAGGTGTTTTTTGCAAAGTGCCTACCTGTAGATTTTTGGCCTGTAGCTCAGCTGCCACCTAGGGAAACCTACCAAACCTGTGCATTTCTGAAAACTAGAGACCTAGGGGAATCCAAGATGGGGTGACTTGTGTGGCTCGGACCAGGTTCTGTTACCCAGAATCCTTTGCAAACCTCAAAATTTGGCTAAAAAAACACATGTTCCTCACATTTCTGTGGCAGAAAGTTCTGGAATCTGAGAGGAGCCACAAATTTCCTTCCACCCAGCGTTCCCCCACGTCTCCCGATAAAAATGATACCTCACTTGTGTGGGTAGGCCTAGCGCCCGCGACAGGAAACGCCCCAAAGCGCAACATGGACACAGCCAAATTTTTGAAGGAAAACAGAGGTGTTTTTTGCAAAGTGCCTACCTGTAGAGTTTGGCCTGTAGCTCAGCCGCCACCTAGGGAAACCTACCAAACCTGTGCATTTCTGAAAACTAGAGACCTAGGGGAATCCAAGATGGGGTGACTTGTGTGGCTCGGACCAGGTTCTGTTACCCAGAATCCTTTGCAAACCTCAAAATTTGGCTAAAAAAACACATGTTCCTCACATTTCTGTGGCAGAAAGTTCTGGAATCTGAGAGGAGCCACAAATTTCCTTCCACCCAGCGTTCCCCCACGTCTCCCGATAAAAATGATACCTCACTTGTGTGGGTAGGCCTAGCGCCCGCGACAGGAAATGCCCCAAAGCGCAACGTGGACACAGCCAAATTTTTTAAGGAAAACAGAGGTGTTTTTTGGAAAGTGCCTACCTGTAGAGTTTGGCCTGTAGCTCAGCCGCCACCTAGGGAAACCTACCAAACTTGTGCATTTCTGAAAACTAGAGACCTAGGGGAATCCAAGATGGGGTGACTTGTGTGGCTCGGACCAGGTTCTGTTACCCAGAATCCTTTGCAAACCTCAAAATTTGGCTAAAAAAACACATGTTCCTCACATTTCTGTGGCAGAAAGTTCTGGAATCTGAGAGGAGCCACAAATTTCCTTCCACCCAGCGTTCCCCCACGTCTCCTGATAAAAATGATACCTCACTTGTGTCGGTAGGCCTAGCGCCCACGACAGGAAACGCCCCAAAGCGCAACGTGGACACAGCCAAATTTTTTAAGGAAAACAGAGGTGTTTTTTGCAAAGTGCCTACCTGTAGATTTTGGCCTGTAGCTCAGCCGCCACCTAGGGAAACCTACCAAACCTGTGCATTTCTGAAAACTAGAGACCTAGGGGAATCCAAGATGGGGTGACTTGTGTGGCTCGGACCAGGTTCTTTTACCCAGAATCCTTTGCAAACCTCAAAATTTGGCTAAAAAAACACATGTTCCTCACATTTCTGTGGCAGAAAGTTCTGGAATCTGAGGGGAGCCACAAATTTCCTTCCACCCAGCATTCCCCCACGTCTCCCGATAAAAATGATACCTCACTTGTGTGGGTAGGCCTAGCGCCCGCGACAGGAAACGCTCCAAAGCGCAACGTGGACACAGCCAAATTTTTGAAGGAAAACAGAGGTGTTTTTTGCAAAGTGCCTACCTGTAGATTTTGGCCTGTAGCTCAGCCGCCACCTAGGGAAACCTACCAAACCTGTGCATTTCTGAAAACTAGAGACCTAGGGGAATCCAAGATGGGGTGACTTGTGTGGCTCGGACCAGGTTCTGTTACCCAGAATCCTTTGCAAACCTCAAAATTTGGCTAAAAAAACACATGTTCCTCACATTTCTGTGGCAGAAAGTTCTGGAATCTGAGAGGAGCCACAAATTTCCTTCCACCCAGCGTTCCCCCACGTCTCCCGATAAAAATGATACCTCACTTGTGTGGGTAGGCCTAGCGCCCGCGACAGGAAACGCCCCAAAGCGCAACGTGGACACAGCCAAATATTTGAAGGAAAACAGAGGTGTTTTTTGCAAAGTGCCTACCTGTAGATTTTGGCCTGTAGCTCAGCCGCCACCTAGGGAAACCTACCAAACCTGTGCATTTCTGAAAACTAGAGACCTAGGGGAATCCAAGATGGGGTGACTTGTGTGGCTCGGACCAGGTTCTGTTACCCAGAATCCTTTGCAAACCTCAAAATTTGGCTAAAAAAACACATGTTCCTCACATTTCTGTGGCAGAAAGTTCTGGAATGTGAGAGGAGCCACAAATTTCCTTCCACCCAGCGTTCCCCCACGTCTCCCGATAAAAATGATACCTCACTTGTGTGGGTAGGCCTAGCGCCCGCGACAGGAAATGCCCCAAAGCACAACGTGGACACAGGCAAATTTTTTAAGGAAAACAGAGGTGTTTTTTGGAAAGTGCCTACCTGTAGAGTTTGGCCTGTAGCTCAGCCGCCACCTAGGGAAACCTACCAAACTTGTGCATTTCTGAAAACTAGAGACCTACAGGAATCCAAGATGGGGTGACTTGTGTGGCTCGGACCAGGTTCTGTTACCCAGAATCCTTTGCAAACCTCAAAATTTGGCTAAAAAAACACATGTTCCTCACATTTCTGTGGCAGAAAGTTCTGGAATCTGAGAGGAGCCACAAATTTCCTTCCACCCAGCGTTCCCCCACGTCTCCCGATAAAAATGATACCTGACTTGTGTGGGTAGGCCTAGCGCCCACGACAGGAAATGCCCCAAAGCGCAACGTGGACACAGCCAAATTTTTGAAGGAAAACAGAGGTGTTTTTTGCAAAGTGCCTACCTGTGGATTTTGGCCTGTAGCTCAGCCGCCACCTAGGGAAACCTACCAAACCTGTGCATTTCTGAAAACTAGAGACCTAGGGGAATACAAGATGGGGTGACTTGTGTGGCTCGGACCAGGTTCTGTTACCCAGAATCCTTTGCAAACCTCAAAATTTGGCTAAAAAAAACACATGTTCCTCACATTTCTGTGGCAGAAAGTTCTGGAATCTGAGAGGAGCCACAAATTTCCTTCCACCCAGCGTTCCCCCACGTCTCCCGATAAAAATGATACCTGACTTGTGTGGGTAGACCTAGCGCCCGCGACAGGAAACGCCCCAAAGCGCAACGTGGACATAGCCAAATTTTTGAAGGAAAACAGAGGTGTTTTTTGCAAAGTGCCTACCTGTAGATTTTGGCCTGTAGCTCAGCCGCCACCTAGGGAAACGTACCAAACCTGTGCATTTCTGAAAACTAGAGACCTAGAGGAATCCAAGATGGGGTGACTTGTGTGGCTCGGACCAGGTTCTCTTACCCAGAATCCGTTGCAAACCTCAAAATTTGGCTAAAAAAACCACATGTTCTTCACATTTCTGTGGCAGAAAGTTCTGGAATCTGAGGGGAGCCACAAATTTCCTTCCACCCAGCGTTCCCCCACGTCTCCCGATACAAATGATACCTCACTTGTGTGGGTAGGCCTAGCGCCCGCGACAGGAAACGCCCCAAAGCGCAACGTGGACACAGCCAAATTTTTGAAGGAAAACAGAGGTGTTTTTTTGCAAAGTGCCTACCTGTAGATTTTGGCCTGTAGCTCAGCCACCACCTAGGGAAACCTACCAAACCTGTGCATTTCTGAAAACTAGAGACCTAGGGGAATCCAAGATGGGGTGACTTGTGTGGCTCGGACCAGGTTCTGTTACCCAGAATCCTTTGCAAACCTCAAAATTTGGCTAAAAAAAACACATGTTCCTCACATTTCTGTGGCAGAAAGTTCTGGAATCTGAGAGGAGCCACAAATTTCCTTCCACCCAGCGTTCCCCCACGTCTCCCGATAAAAATGATACCTCACTTGTGTGGGTAGGCCTAGCGCCCGCGACAGGAAACGCCCCAAAGCGCAACGTGGACACAGCCAAATTTTTGAAGGAAAACAGAGGTGTTTTTTGCAAAGTGCCTACCTGTAGAGTTTGGCCTGTAGCTCAGCCGCCACCTAGGGAAACCTACCAAACTTGTGCATTTCTGAAAACTAGAGACCTAGGGGAATCCAAGATAGGGTGACTTGTGTGGCTCGGACCAGGTTCCGTTTCCCCCGAATCCTTTGCAAACCTCAAAATTTGGCTAAAAAAACACATGTTCCTCACATTTCTGTGGCAGAAAGTTCTGGAATCTGAGAGGAGCCACAAATTTCCTTCCACCCAGCGTTCCCCCACGTCTCCCGATAAAAATGATACCTGACTTGTGTGGGTAGGCCTAGCGCCCGCGACAGGAAACGCCCCAAAGCACAACGTGGACACAGCCAAATTTTTGAAGGAAAACAGAGGTGTTTTTTGCAAAGTGCCTACCTGTAGATTTTGGCCTGTAGCTCAGCCGCCACCTAGGGAAACCTACCAAACCTGTGCATTTCTGAAAACTAGAGACCTAGGGGAATCCAAGATGGGGTGACTTGTGTGGCTCGGACCAGGTTCTCTTACCCAGAATCCTTTGCAAACCTCAGAATTTGGCTAAAAAAACACATGTTCCTCACATTTCTGTGGCAGAAAGTTCTGGAATCTGAGGGGAGCCACAAATTTCCTTCCACCCAGCGTTCCCCCACGTCTCCCGATAAAAATGATACCTCACTTGTGTGGGTAGGCCTAGCGCCCGCGACAGGAAACGCCCCAAAGCGCAACGTGGACACAGCCAAATTTTTGAAGGAAAACAGAGGTGTTTTTTGCAAAGTGCCTACCTGTAGATTTTTGGCCTGTAGCTCAGCTGCCACCTAGGGAAACCTACCAAACCTGTGCATTTCTGAAAACTAGAGACCTAGGGGAATCCAAGATGGGGTGACTTGTGTGGCTCGGACCAGGTTCTGTTACCCAGAATCCTTTGCAAACCTCAAAATTTGGCTAAAAAAACACATGTTCCTCACATTTCTGTGGCAGAAAGTTCTGGAATCTGAGAGGAGCCACAAATTTCCTTCCACCCAGCGTTCCCCCACGTCTCCCGATAAAAATGATACCTCACTTGTGTGGGTAGGCCTAGCGCCCGCGACAGGAAACGCCCCAAAGCGCAACATGGACACAGCCAAATTTTTGAAGGAAAACAGAGGTGTTTTTTGCAAAGTGCCTACCTGTAGAGTTTGGCCTGTAGCTCAGCCGCCACCTAGGGAAACCTACCAAACCTGTGCATTTCTGAAAACTAGAGACCTAGGGGAATCCAAGATGGGGTGACTTGTGTGGCTCGGACCAGGTTCTGTTACCCAGAATCCTTTGCAAACCTCAAAATTTGGCTAAAAAAACACATGTTCCTCACATTTCTGTGGCAGAAAGTTCTGGAATCTGAGAGGAGCCACAAATTTCCTTCCACCCAGCGTTCCCCCACATCTCCCGATAAAAATGATACCTGACTTGTGTGGGTAGGCCTAGCGCCCGCGACAGGAAAAACCCCAAAGCGCAACGTGGACACAGCCAAATTTTTGAAGGAAAACAGAGGTGTTTTTTGCAAAGTGCCTACCTGTAGATTTTGGCCTGTAGCTCAGCCGCCACCTAGGGAAACCTACCAAACCTGTGCATTTCTGAAAACTAGAGACCTAGGGGAATCCAAGATGGGGTGACTTGTGTGGCTCGGACCAGGTTCTGTTACCCAGAATCCTTTGCAAACCTCAGAATTTGGCTAAAAAAACACATGTTCCTCACATTTCTGTGGCAGAAAGTTCTGGAATCTGAGGGGAGCCACAAATTTCCTTCCACCCAGCGTTCCCCCACGTCTCCCGATAAAAATTATACCTCACTTGTGTGGGTAGGCCTAGCGCCCGCGGCAGGAAACGCCCCAAAGCGCAACGTGGACACAGCCAAATTTTTTAAGGAAAACAGAGGTGTTTTTTTGCAAAGTGCCTACCTGTAGATTTTGGCCTGTAGCTCAGCCGCCACCTAGGGAAACCTACCAAACCTGTGCATTTCTGAAAACTAGAGACCTAGGGGAATCCAAGATGGGGTGACTTGTGTGGCTCGGACCAGGTTCTGTTACCCAGAATCCTTTGCAAACCTCAAAATTTGGCTAAAAAAACACATGTTCCTCACATTTCTGTGGCAGAAAGTTCTGGAATCTGAGAGGAGCCACAAATTTCCTTCCACCCAGCGTTCCCCAACGTCTCCCGATAAAAATGATACCTCACTTGTGTGGGTAGGCCAAGCGCCCGCGACAGGAAACGCCCCAAAGCGCAACGTGGACACAGCCAAATTTTTGAAGGAAAACAGGTGTTTTTTGCAAAGTGCCTACCTGTAGATTTTGGCCTGTAGCTCAGCCGCCACCTAGGGAAACCTACCAAACCTGTGCATTTCTGAAAACTAGAGACCTAGGGGAATCCAAGATGGGGTGACTTGTGTAGCTCGGATCAGGTTCTGTTACCCAGAATCCTTTGCAAACCTCAAAATTTGGCTAAAAAAACACATGTTCCTCACATTTCTGTGGCAGAAAGTTCTGGAATCTGAGAGGAGCCACAAATTTCCTTACACCCATCGTTCCCCCACGTCTCCCGATAAAAATGATACCTCACTTGTGTGGGTAGGCCTAGCGCCCGCGACAGGAAACGCCCCAAAGCGCAACATGGACACAGCCACATTTTTGAAGGAAAACAGAGGTGTTTTTTGCAAAGTGCCTACCTGTAGAGTTTGGCCTGTAGCTCAGCCGCCACCTAGGGAAACCTACCAAACCTGTGCATTTCTGAAAACTAGAGACCTAGGGGAATCCAAGATGGGGTGACTTGTGTGGCTCGGACCAGGTTCTGTTACCCAGAATCCTTTGCAAACCTCAAAATTTGGCTAAAAAAACACATGTTCCTCACATTTCTGTGGCAGAAAGTTCTGGAATCTGAGAGGAGCCCCAAATTTCCTTCCACCCAGCATTCCCCCACGTCTCCCGATAAAAATGATACCTCACTTGTGTGGGTAGGCCAAGCGCCCGCGACAGGAAACGCCCCAAAGCGCAACGTGGACACAGCCAAATTTTTGAAGGAAAACAGAGGTGTTTTTTGCAAAGTGCCTACCTGTAGATTTTGGCCTGTAGCTCAGCCGCCACCTAGGGAAACCTACCAAACCTGTGCATTTCTGAAAACTAGAGACCTAGGGGAATCCAAGATGGGGTGACTTGTGTAGCTCGGACCAGGTTCTGTTACCCAGAATCCTTTGCAAACCTCAAAATTTGGCTAAAAAAACACATGTTCCTCACATTTCTGTGGCAGAAAGTTCTGGAATCTGAGAGGAGCCACAAATTTCCTTACAGCCATCGTTCCCCCACGTCTCCCGATAAAAATGATACCTCACTTGTGTGGGTAGGCCTAGCGCCCGCGACAGGAAACGCCCCAAAGCGCAACATGGACACAGCCAAATTTTTGAAGGAAAACAGAGGTGTTTTTTGCAAAGTGCCTACCTGTAGAGTTTGGCCTGTAGCTCAGCCGCCACCTAGGGAAACCTACCAAACCTGTGCATTTCTGAAAACTAGAGACCTAGGGGAATCCAAGATGGGGTGACTTGTGTGGCTCGTTCCAGGTTCTGTTACCCAGAATCCTTTGCAAACCTCAAAATTTGGCTAAAAAAACACATGTTCCTCACATTTCTGTGGCAGAAAGTTCTGGAATCTGAGAGGAGCCCCAAATTTCCTTCCACCCAGCATTCCCCCACGTCTCCCGATAAAAATGATACCTCACGTGTGTGGGTAGGCCTAGCGCCCGCGACAGGAAACGCCCCAAAGCGCAACGTGGACACAGCCACATTTTTGAAGGAAAACAGAGGTGTTTTTTGCAAAGTGCCTACCTGTGGATTTTGGCCTGTAGCTCAGCCGCCACCTAGGGAAACCTACCAAACCTGTGCATTTCTGAAAACTAGAGACCTAGGGGAATACAAGATGGGGTGACTTGTGTGGCTCGGACCAGGTTCTGTTACCCAGAATCCTTTGCAAACCTCAAAATTTGGCTAAAAAAAACACATGTTCCTCACATTTCTGTGGCAGAAAGTTCTGGAATCTGAGAGGAGCCACAAATTTCCTTCCACCCAGCGTTCCCCCACGTCTCCCGATAAAAATGATACCTGACTTGTGTGGGTAGACCTAGCGCCCGCGACAGGAAACGCCCCAAAGCGCAACGTGGACATAGCCAAATTTTTGAAGAAAAACAGAGGTGTTTTTTGCAAAGTGCCTACCTGTAGATTTTGGCCTGTAGCTCAGCCGCCACCTAGGGAAACCTACCAAACCTGTGCATTTCTGAAAACTAGAGACCTAGAGGAATCCAAGATGGGGTGACTTGTGTGGCTCGGACCAGGTTCTGTTACCCAGAA
Source organism: Pleurodeles waltl (assembly GCF_031143425.1). Classification (NCBI taxonomy): domain Eukaryota; kingdom Metazoa; phylum Chordata; class Amphibia; order Caudata; family Salamandridae; genus Pleurodeles; species Pleurodeles waltl. The sequence continues at coordinate 207,813,257 of NC_090439.1, forward strand.
TCCTTTGCAAACCTCAAAATTTGGATAAAAAAAACACATGTTCCTCACATTTCTGTGGCAGAAAGTTCTGGAATCTGAGGGGAGCCACAAATTTCCTTCCACCCAGCGTTCCCCCACGTCTCCCGATAAAAATGATACCTGACTTGTGTGGGTAGGCCTAGCGCCCGCGACAGGAAACGCCCCAAAGCACAACGTGGACACAGCCAAATTTTTGAAGGAAAACAGAGGTGTTTTTTGCAAAGTGCCTACCTGTAGATTTTGGCCTGTAGCTCAGCCGCCACCTAGGGAAACCTACCAAACCTGTGCATTTCTGAAAACTAGAGACCTAGGGGAATCCAAGATGGGGTGACTTGTGTGGCTCGGACCAGGTTCTCTTACCCAGAATCCTTTGCAAACCTCAGAATTTGGCTAAAAAAACACATGTTCCTCACATTTCTGTGGCAGAAAGTTCTGGAATCTGAGGGGAGCCACAAATTTCCTTCCACCCAGCGTTCCCCCACGTCTCCCGATAAAAATGATACCTCACTTGTGTGGGTAGGCCTAGCGCCCGCGACAGGAAACGCCCCAAAGCGCAACGTGGACACAGCCAAATTTTTGAAGGAAAACAGAGGTGTTTTTTGCAAAGTGCCTACCTGTAGATTTTTGGCCTGTAGCTCAGCTGCCACCTAGGGAAACCTACCAAACCTGTGCATTTCTGAAAACTAGAGACCTAGGGGAATCCAAGATGGGGTGACTTGTGTGGCTCGGACCAGGTTCTGTTACCCAGAATCCTTTGCAAACCTCAAAATTTGGCTAAAAAAACACATGTTCCTCACATTTCTGTGGCAGAAAGTTCTGGAATCTGAGAGGAGCCACAAATTTCCTTCCACCCAGCGTTCCCCCACGTCTCCCGATAAAAATGATACCTCACTTGTGTGGGTAGGCCTAGCGCCCGCAACAGGAAACGCCCCAAAGCGCAACATGGACACAGCCAAATTTTTGAAGGAAAACAGAGGTGTTTTTTGCAAAGTGCCTACCTGTAGAGTTTGGCCTGTAGCTCAGCCGCCACCTAGGGAAACCTAACAAACCTGTGCATTTCTGAAAACTAGAGACCTAGGGGAATCCAAGATGGGGTGACTTGTGTGGCTCGGACCAGGTTCTGTTACCCAGAATCCTTTGCAAACCTCAAAATTTGGCTAAAAAAACACATGTTCCTCACATTTCTGTGGCAGAAAGTTCTGGAATCTGAGAGGAGCCACAAATTTCCTTCCACCCAGCGTTCCCCCACGTCTCCCGATAAAAATGATACCTCACTTGTGTGGGTAGGCCTAGCGCCCGCGACAGGAAATGCCCCAAAGCGCAACGTGGACACAGCCAAATTTTTTAAGGAAAACAGAGGTGTTTTTTGCAAAGTGCCTACCTGTAGAGTTTGGCCTGTAGCTCAGCCGCCACCTAGGGAAACCTACCAAACTTGTGCATTTCTGAAAACTAGAGACCTAGGGGAATCCAAGATGGGGTGACTTGTGTGGCTCGGACCAGGTTCTGTTACCCAGAATCCTTTGCAAACCTCAAAATTTGGCTAAAAAAACACATGTTCCTCACATTTCTGTGGCAGAAAGTTCTGGAATCTGAGAGGAGCCACAAATTTCCTTCCACCCAGCGTTCCCCCACGTCTCCTGATAAAAATGATACCTCACTTGTGTCGGTAGGCCTAGCGCCCACGACAGGAAACGCCCCAAAGCGCAACGTGGACACAGCCAAATTTTTTAAGGAAAACAGAGGTGTTTTTTGCAAAGTGCCTACCTGTAGATTTTGGCCTGTAGCTCAGCCGCCACCTAGGGAAACCTACCAAACCTGTGCATTTCTGAAAACTCGAGACCTAGGGGAATCCAAGATGGGGTGACTTGTGTGGCTCGGACCAGGTTCTTTTACCCAGAATCCTTTGCAAACCTCAAAATTTGGCTAAAAAAACACATGTTCCTCACATTTCTGTGGCAGAAAGTTCTGGAATCTGAGGGGAGCCACAAATTTCCTTCCACCAAGCATTCCCCCACGTCTCCCGATAAAAATGATACCTCACTTGTGTGGGTAGGCCTAGCGCCCGCGACAGGAAACGCCCCAAAGCGCAACGTGGACACAGCCAAATTTTTGAAGGAAAACAGAGGTGTTTTTTGCAAAGTGCCTACCTGTGGATTTTGGCCTGTAGCTCAACCGCCACCTAGGGAAACCTACCAAACCTGTGCATTTCTGAAAACTAGAGACCTAGGGGAATACAAGATGGGGTGACTTGTGTGGCTCGGACCAGGTTCTGTTACCCAGAATCCTTTGCAAACCTCAAAATTTGGCTAAAAAAAACACATGTTCCTCACATTTCTGTGGCAGAAAGTTCTGGAATCTGAGAGGAGCCACAAATTTCCTTCCACCCAGCGTTCCCCCACGTCTCCCGATAAAAATGATACCTGACTTGTGTGGGTAGACCTAGCGCCCGCGACAGGAAACGCCCCAAAGCGCAACGTGGACATAGCCAAATTTTTGAAGGAAAACAGAGGTGTTTTTTGCAAAGTGCCTACCTGTAGATTTTGGCCTGTAGCTCAGCCGCCACCTAGGGAAACCTACCAAACCTGTGCATTTCTGAAAACTAGAGACCTAGAGGAATCCAAGATGGGGTGACTTGTGTGGCTCGGACCAGGTTCTGTTACCCAGAATCCGTTGCAAACCTCAAAATTTGGCTAAAAAAAACACATGTTCTTCACATTTCTGTGGCAGAAAGTTCTGGAATCTGAGGGGAGCCACAAATTTCCTTCCACCCAGCGTTCCCCCACGTCTCCCGATACAAATGATACCTCACTTGTGTGGGTAGGCCTAGCGCCCGCGACAGGAAACGCCCCAAAGCGCAACGTGGACACAGCCAAATTTTTGAAGGAAAACAGAGGTGTTTTTTTGCAAAGTGCCTACCTGTAGATTTTGGCCTGTAGCTCAGCCACCACCTAGGGAAACCTACCAAACCTGTGCATTTCTGAAAACTAGAGACCTAGGGGAATCCAAGATGGGGTGACTTGTGTGGCTCGGACCAGGTTCTGTTACCCAGAATCCTTTGCAAACCTCAAAATTTGGCTAAAAAAACACATGTTCCTCACATTTCTGTGGCAGAAAGTTCTGGAATCTGAGAGGAGCCACAAATTTCCTTCCACCCAGCGTTCCCCCACGTCTCCCGATAAAAATGATACCTCACTTGTGTGGGTAGGCCTAGCGCCCGCGACAGGAAACGCCCCAAAGCGCAACGTGGACACAGCCAAATTTTTGAAGGAAAACAGAGGTGTTTTTTGCAAAGTGCCTACCTGTAGAGTTTGGCCTGTAGCTCAGCCGCCACCTAGGGAAACCTACCAAACTTGTGCATTTCTGAAAACTAGAGACCTAGGGGAATCCAAGATAGGGTGACTTGTGTGGCTCAGACCAGGTTCCGTTTCCCCCGAATCCTTTGCAAACCTCAAAATTTGGCTAAAAAAACACATGTTCCTCACATTTCTGTGGCAGAAAGTTCTGGAATCTGAGAGGAGCCACAAATTTCCTTCCACCCAGCGTTCCCCCACGTCTCCCGATAAAAATGATACCTGACTTGTGTGGGTAGGCCTAGCGCCCGCGACAGGAAACGCCCCAAAGCACAACGTGGACACAGCCAAATTTTTGAAGGAAAACAGAGGTGTTTTTTGCAAAGTGCCTACCTGTAGATTTTGGCCTGTAGCTCAGCCGCCACCTAGGGAAACCTACCAAACCTGTGCATTTCTGAAAACTAGAGACCTAGGGGAATCCAAGATGGGGTGACTTGTGTGGCTCGGACCAGGTTCTCTTACCCAGAATCCTTTGCAAACCTCAGAATTTGGCTAAAAAAACACATGTTCCTCACATTTCTGTGGCAGAAAGTTCTGGAATCTGAGGGGAGCCACAAATTTCCTTCCACCCAGCGTTCCCCCACGTCTCCCGATAAAAATGATACCTCACTTGTGTGGGTAGGCCTAGCGCCCGCGACAGGAAACGCCCCAAAGCGCAACGTGGACACAGCCAAATTTTTGAAGGAAAACAGAGGTGTTTTTTGCAAAGTGCCTACCTGTAGAGTTTGGCCTGTAGCTCAGCCGCCACCTAGGGAAACCTACCAAACTTGTGCATTTCTGAAAACTAGAGACCTAGGGGAATCCAAGATAGGGTGACTTGTGTGGCTCGGACCAGGTTCCGTTTCCCCCGAATCCTTTGCAAACCTCAAAATTTGGCTAAAAAAACACATGTTCCTCACATTTCTGTGGCAGAAAGTTCTGGAATCTGAGAGGAGCCACAAATTTCCTTCCACCCAGCGTTCCCCCACGTCTCCCGATAAAAATGATACCTGACTTGTGTGGGTAGGCCTAGCGCCCGCGACAGGAAACGCCCCAAAGCACAACGTGGACACAGCCAAATTTTTGAAGGAAAACAGAGGTGTTTTTTGCAAAGTGCCTACCTGTAGATTTTGGCCTGTAGCTCAGCCGCCACCTAGGGAAACCTACCAAACCTGTGCATTTCTGAAAACTAGAGACCTAGGGGAATCCAAGATGGGGTGACTTGTGTGGCTCGGACCAGGTTCTCTTACCCAGAATCCTTTGCAAACCTCAGAATTTGGCTAAAAAAACACATGTTCCTCACATTTCTGTGGCAGAAAGTTCTGGAATCTGAGGGGAGCCACAAATTTCCTTCCACCCAGCGTTCCCCCACGTCTCCCGATAAAAATGATACCTCACTTGTGTGGGTAGGCCTAGCGCCCGCGACAGGAAACGCCCCAAAGCGCAACGTGGACACAGCCAAATTTTTGAAGGAAAACAGAGGTGTTTTTTGCAAAGTGCCTACCTGTAGATTTTTGGCCTGTAGCTCAGCTGCCACCTAGGGAAACCTACCAAACCTGTGCATTTCTGAAAACTAGAGACCTAGGGGAATCCAAGATGGGGTGACTTGTGTGGCTCGGACCAGGTTCTGTTACCCAGAATCCTTTGCAAACCTCAAAATTTGGCTAAAAAAACACATGTTCCTCACATTTCTGTGGCAGAAAGTTCTGGAATCTGAGAGGAGCCACAAATTTCCTTCCACCCAGCGTTCCCCCACGTCTCCCGATAAAAATGATACCTCACTTGTGTGGGTAGGCCTAGCGCCCGCGACAGGAAACGCCCCAAAGCGCAACATGGACACAGCCAAATTTTTGAAGGAAAACAGAGGTGTTTTTTGCAAAGTGCCTACCTGTAGAGTTTGGCCTGTAGCTCAGCCGCCACCTAGGGAAACCTACCAAACCTGTGCATTTCTGAAAACTAGAGACCTAGGGGAATCCAAGATGGAGTGACTTGTGTGGCTCGGACCAGGTTCTGTTACCCAGAATCCTTTGCAAACCTCAAAATTTGGCTAAAAAAACACATGTTCCTCACATTTCTGTGGCAGAAAGTTCTGGAATCTGAGAGGAGCCACAAATTTCCTTCCACCCAGCGTTCCCCCACATCTCCCGATAAAAATGATACCTGACTTGTGTGGGTAGGCCTAGCGCCCGCGACAGGAAAAACCCCAAAGCGCAACGTGGACACAGCCAAATTTTTGAAGGAAAACAGAGGTGTTTTTTGCAAAGTGCCTACCTGTAGATTTTGGCCTGTAGCTCAGCCGCCACCTAGGGAAACCTACCAAACCTGTGCATTTCTGAAAACTAGAGACCTAGGGGAATCCAAGATGGGGTGACTTGTGTGGCTCGGACCAGGTTCTGTTACCCAGAATCCTTTGCAAACCTCAGAATTTGGCTAAAAAAACACATGTTCCTCACATTTCTGTGGCAGAAAGTTCTGGAATCTGAGGGGAGCCACAAATTTCCTTCCACCCAGCGTTCCCCCACGTCTCCCGATAAAAATTATACCTCACTTGTGTGGGTAGGCCTAGCGCCCGCGGCAGGAAACGCCCCAAAGCGCAACGTGGACACAGCCAAATTTTTTAAGGAAAACAGAGGTGTTTTTTTGCAAAGTGCCTACCTGTAGATTTTGGCCTGTAGCTCAGCCGCCACCTAGGGAAACCTACCAAACCTGTGCATTTCTGAAAACTAGAGACCTAGGGGAATCCAAGATGGGGTGACTTGTGTGGCTCGGACCAGGTTCTGTTACCCAGAATCCTTTGCAAACCTCAAAATTTGGCTAAAAAAACACATGTTCCTCACATTTCTGTGGCAGAAAGTTCTGGAATCTGAGAGGAGCCACAAATTTCCTTCCACCCAGCGTTCCCCCACGTCTCCCGATAAAAATGATACCTCACTTGTGTGGGTAGGCCAAGCGCCCGCGACAGGAAACGCCCCAAAGCGCAACGTGGACACAGCCAAATTTTTGAAGGAAAACAGAGGTGTTTTTTGCAAAGTGCCTACCTGTAGATTTTGGCCTGTAGCTCAGCCGCCACCTAGGGAAACCTACCAAACCTGTGCATTTCTGAAAACTAGAGACCTAGGGGAATCCAAGATGGGGTGACTTGTGTAGCTCGGATCAGGTTCTGTTACCCAGAATCCTTTGCAAACCTCAAAATTTGGCTAAAAAAACACATGTTCCTCACATTTCTGTGGCAGAAAGTTCTGGAATCTGAGAGGAGCCACAAATTTCCTTACACCCATCGTTCCCCCCACGTCTCCCGATAAAAATGATACCTCACTTGTGTGGGTAGGCCTAGCGCCCGCGACAGGAAACGCCCCAAAGCGCAACATGGACACAGCCACATTTTTGAAGGAAAACAGAGGTGTTTTTTGCAAAGTGCCTACCTGTAGAGTTTGGCCTGTAGCTCAGCCGCCACCTAGGGAAACCTACCAAACCTGTGCATTTCTGAAAACTAGAGACCTAGGGGAATCCAAGATGGGGTGACTTGTGTGGCTCGGACCAGGTTCTGTTACCCAGAATCCTTTGCAAACCTCAAAATTTGGCTAAAAAAACACATGTTCCTCACATTTCTGTGGCAGAAAGTTCTGGAATCTGAGAGGAGCCCCAAATTTCCTTCTACCCAGCATTCCCCCACGTCTCCCGATAAAAATGATACCTCACTTGTGTGGGTAGGCCAAGCGCCCGCGACAGGAAACGCCCCAAAGCGCAACGTGGACACAGCCAAATTTTTGAAGGAAAACAGAGGTGTTTTTTGCAAAGTGCCTACCTGTAGATTTTGGCCTGTAGCTCAGCCGCCACCTAGGGAAACCTACCAAACCTGTGCATTTCTGAAAACTAGAGACCTAGGGGAATCCAAGATGGGGTGACTTGTGTAGCTCGGACCAGGTTCTGTTACCCAGAATCCTTTGCAAACCTCAAAATTTGGCTAAAAAAACACATGTTCCTCACATTTCTGTGGCAGAAAGTTCTGGAATCTGAGAGGAGCCACAAATTTCCTTACAGCCATCGTTCCCCCACGTCTCCCGATAAAAATGATACCTCACTTGTGTGGGTAGGCCTAGCGCCCGCGACAGGAAACGCCCCAAAGCGCAACATGGACACAGCCAAATTTTTGAAGGAAAACAGAGGTGTTTTTTGCAAAGTGCCTACCTGTAGAGTTTGGCCTGTAGCTCAGCCGCCACCTAGGGAAACCTACCAAACCTGTGCATTTCTGAAAACTAGAGACCTAGGGGAATCCAAGATGGGGTGACTTGTGTGGCTCGGACCAGGTTCTGTTACCCAGAATCCTTTGCAAACCTCAAAATTTGGCTAAAAAAACACATGTTCCTCACATTTCTGTGGCAGAAAGTTCTGGAATCTGAGAGGAGCCCCAAATTTCCTTCCACCCAGCATTCCCCCACGTCTCCCGATAAAAATGATACCTCACGTGTGTGGGTAGGCCTAGCGCCCGCGACAGGAAACGCCCCAAAGCGCAACGTGGACACAGCCACATTTTTGAAGGAAAACAGAGGTGTTTTTTGCAAAGTGCCTACCTGTGGATTTTGGCCTGTAGCTCAGCCGCCACCTAGAGAAACCTACCAAACCTGTGCATTTCTGAAAACTAGAGACCTAGGGGAATACAAGATGGGGTGACTTGTGTGGCTCGGACCAGGTTCTGTTACCCAGAATCCTTTGCAAACCTCAAAATTTGGCTAAAAAAAACACATGTTCCTCACATTTCTGTAGCAGAAAGTTCTGGAATCTGAGAGGAGCCACAAATTTCCTTCCACCCAGCGTTCCCCCACGTCTCCCGATAAAAATGATACCTGACTTGTGTGGGTAGACCTAGCGCCCGCGACAGGAAACGCCCCAAAGCGCAACGTGGACATAGCCAAATTTTTGAAGGAAAACAGAGGTGTTTTTTGCAAAGTGCCTACCTGTAGATTTTGGCCTGTAGCTCAGCCGCCACCTAGGGAAACCTACCAAACCTGTGCATTTCTGAAAACTAGAGACCTAGAGGAATCCAAGATGGGGTGACTTGTGTGGCTCGGACCAGGTTCTGTTACCCAGAATCCTTTGCAAACCTCAAAATTTGGATAAAAAAAACACATGTTCCTCACATTTCTGTGGCAGAAAGTTCTGGAATCTGAGGGGAGCCACAAATTTCCTTCCACCCAGCGTTCCCCCACGTCTCCCGATACAAATGATACCTCACTTGTGTGGGTAGGCCTAGCGCCCGCGACAGGAAACACCCAAAAGCGCAACGTGGACACAGCCAAATTTTTGAAGGAAAACAGAGGTGTTTTTTTGCAAAGTGCCTACCTGTAGATTTTGGCCTGTAGCTCAGCCGCCACCTAGGGAAACCTACCAAACCTGTGCATTTCTGAAAACTAGAGACCTAGGGGAATCCAAGATGGGGTGACTTGTGTGGCTCGGACCAGGTTCTGTTACCCAGAATCCTTTGCAAACCTCAAAATTTGGCTAAAAAAACATATGTTCCTCACATTTCTGTGGCAGAAAGTTCTGGAATCTGAGAGGAGCCACAAATTTCCTTCCACCCAGCGTTCCCCCACGTCTCCCGATAAAAATGATACCTCACTTGTGTGGGTAGGCCTAGCGCCCGCGACAGGAAACGCCCCAAAGCGCAACGTGGACACAGACAAATTTTTGAAGGAAAACAGAGGTGTTTTTTGCAAAGTGCCTACCTGTAGAGTTTGGCCTGTAGCTCAGCCGCCACCTAGGGAAACCTACCAAACCTGTGCATTTATGAAAACTAGAGACCTAGGGGAATCCAAGATGGGGTGACTTGTGTGGCTCGGACCAGGTTCTGTTACCCAGAATCCTTTGCAAACCTCAAAATTTGGCTAAAAAAACATATGTTCCTCACATTTCTGTGGCAGAAAGTTCTGGAATCTGAGAGGAGCCACAAATTTCCTTCCACCCAGCGTTCCCCCACGTCTCCCGATAAAAATGATACCTCACTTGTGTGGGTAGGCCTAGCGCCCGCGACAGGAAACGCCCCAAAGCGCAACGTGGACACAGCCAAATTTTTGAAGGAAAACAGAGGTGTTTTTTGCAAAGTGCCTACCTGTAGATTTTGGCCTGTAGCTCAGCCGCCACCTAGGGAAACCTACCAAACCTGTGCATTTCTGAAAACTAGAGACCTAGGGGAATCCAAGATGGGGTGACTTGTGTGGCTCGGACCAGGTTCTGTTACCCAGAATCCTTTGCAAACCTCAGAATTTGGCTAAAAAAACATATGTTCCTCACATTTCTGTGGCAGAAAGTTCTGGAATCTGAGAGGAACCACAAATTTCCTTCCACCCAGCGTTCCCCCACGTCTCCCGATAAAAATGATACCTCACTTGTGTGGGTAGGCCTAGCGCCCGCGACAGGAAACGCCCCAAAGCGCAACGTGGACACAGCCAAATTTTTTAAGGAAAACAGAGGTATTTTTTGCAAAGTGCCTACCTGTAGATTTTGGCCTGTAGCTCAGCCGCCACCTAGGGAAACCTACCAAACCTGTGCATTTATGAAAACTAGAGACCTAGGGGAATCCAAGATGGGGTGACTTGTGTGGCTCGGACCAGGTTCTGTTACCCAGAATCCTTTGCAAACCTCAAAATTTGGCTAAAAAAACACATGTTCCTCACATTTCTGTGGCAGAAAGTTCTGGAATCTGAGAGGAGCCACAAATGTCCTTCCACCCAGCGTTCCCCCACGTCTCCCGATAAAAATGATACCTCACTTGTGTGGGTAGGCCTAGCGCCCGCGACAGGAAACGCCCCAAAGCGCAACGTGGACACAGCCAAATTTTTGAAGGAAAACAGAGGTGTTTTTTGCAAAGTGCCTACCTGTAGATTTTGACCTGTAGCTCAGCCGCCACCTAGGGAAACCTACCAAACCTGTGCATTTCTGAAAACTAGAGACCTAGGGGAATCCAAGATGGGGTGACTTGTGTGGCTCGGACCAGGTTCTGTTACCCAGAATCCATTGCAAACCTCCAAATTTGGCTAAAAAAACATATGTTCCTCACATTTCTGTGGCAGAAAGTTCTGGAATCTGAGAGGAGCCACAAATGTCCTTCCACCCAGCGTTCCCCCATGTCTCCCGATAAAAATGATACCTCACTTGTGTGGGTAGGCCTAGCGCCCGCGACAGGAAACGCCCGAAAGCTCAACGTGGACACAGCCAAATTTTTGAAGGAAAACAGAGGTGTTTTTTGCAAAGTGCCTACCTGTAGATTTTGGCCTGTAGCTCAGCCGCCACCTAGGGAAACCTACCAAACCTGTGCATTTCTGAAAACTAGAGACCTAGGGGAATCCAAGATGGGGTGACTTGTGTGGCTCGGACCAGGTTCTGTTACCCAGAATCCTTTGCAAACCTCAAAATTTGGCTAAAAAAACACATGTTCCTCACATTTCTGTGGCAGAAAGTTCTGGAATCTGAGAGGAGCCACAAATTTCCTTCCACCCAGCGTTCCCCCACGTCTCCTGATAAAAATGATACCTCACTTGTGTCGGTAGGCCTAGCGCCCACGACAGGAAACGCCCCAAAGCGCAACGTGGACACAGCCAAATTTTTTAAGGAAAACAGAGGTGTTTTTTGCAAAGTGCCTACCTGTAGATTTTGGCCTGTAGCTCAGCCGCCACCTAGGGAAACCTACCAAACCTGTGCATTTCTGAAAACTAGAGACCTAGGGGAATCCAAGATGGGGTGACTTGTGTGGCTCGGACCAGGTTCTGTTACCCAGAATCCTTTGCAAACCTCAAAATTTGGCTAAAAAAACACATGTTCCTCACATTTCTGTGGCAGAAAGTTCTGGAATCTGAGGGGAGCCACAAATTTCCTTCCACCCAGCATTCCCCCACGTCTCCCGATAAAAATGATACCTCACTTGTGTGGGTAGGCCTAGCGCCCGCGACAGGAAACGCCCCAAAGCGCAACGTGGACGCAGCCAAATTTTTGAAGGAAAACAGAGGTGTTTTTTGCAAAGTGCCTACCTGTAGATTTTGGCCTGTAGCTCAGCCGCCACCTAGGGAAACCTACCAAACCTGTGCATTTCTGAAAACTAGAGACCTAGGGGAATCCAAGATGGGGTGACTTGTGTGGCTCGGACCAGGTTCTGTTACCCAGAATCCTTTGCAAACCTCAAAATTTGGCTAAAAAAACACATGTTCCTCACATTTCTGTGGCAGAAAGTTCTGGAATCTGAGAGGAGCCACAAATTTCCTTCCACCCAGCGTTCCCCCACGTCTCCCGATAAAAATGATACCTCACTTGTGTGGGTAGGCCTAGCGCCCGCGACAGGAAACGCCCCAAAGCGCAACGTGGACACAGCCAAATATTTGAAGGAAAACAGAGGTGTTTTTTGCAAAGTGCCTACCTGTAGATTTTGGCCTGTAGCTCAGCCGCCACCTAGGGAAACCTACCAAACCTGTGCATTTCTGAAAACTAGAGACCTAGGGGAATCCAAGATGGGGTGACTTGTGTGGCTCGGACCAGGTTCTGTTACCCAGAATCCTTTGCAAACCTCAAAATTTGGCTAAAAAAAACACATGTTCCTCACATTTCTGTGGCAGAAAGTTCTGGAATGTGAGAGGAGCCACAAATTTCCTTCCACCCAGCGTTCCCCCACGTCTCCCGATAAAAATGATACCTCACTTGTGTGGGTAGGCCTAGCGACAGGAAATGCCCCAAAGCGCAACGTGGACACAGCCAAATTTTTTAAGGAAAACAGAGGTGTTTTTTGGAAAGTGCCTACCTGTAGAGTTTGGCCTGTAGCTCAGCCGCCACCTAGGGAAACCTACCAAACTTGTGCATTTCTGAAAACTAGAGACCTACAGGAATCCAAGATGGGGTGACTTGTGTGGCTCGGACCAGGTTCTGTTACCCAGAATCCTTTGCAAACCTCAAAATTTGGCTAAAAAAACACATGTTCCTCACATTTCTGTGGCAGAAAGTTCTGGAATCTGAGAGGAGCCACAAATTTCCTTCCACCCAGCGTTCCCCCACGTCTCCCGATAAAAATGATACCTGACTTGTGTGGGTAGGCCTAGCGCCCGCGACAGGAAATGCCCCAAAGCGCAACGTGGACACAGCCAAATTTTTGAAGGAAAACAGAGGTGTTTTTTGCAAAGTGCCTACCTGTAGATTTTGACCTGTAGCTCAGCCGCCACCTAGGGAAACCTACCAAACCTGTGCATTTCTGAAAACTAGAGACCTAGGGGAATCCAAGATGGGGTGACTTGTGTGGCTCGGACCAGGTTCTGTTACCCAGAATCCTTTGCAAACCTCAGAATTTGGCTAAAAAAACACATGTTCCTCACATTTCTGTGGCAGAAAGTTCTGGAATCTGAGGGGAGCCACAAATTTCCTTCCACCCAGCGTTCCCCCACGTCTCCCGATAAAAATGATACCTCACTTGTGTGGGTAGGCCTAGCGCCCGCGACAGGAAACGCCCCAAAGCGCAACGTGGACACAGCCAAATTTTTGAAGGAAAACAGAGGTGTTTTTTGCAAAGTGCCTACCTGTAGATTTTGGCCTGTAGCTCAGCCGCCACCTAGGGAAACCTACCAAACCTGTGCATTTCTGAAAACTAGAGACCTAGGGGAATCCAAGATGGGGTGACTTGTGTGGCTCGGACCAGGTTCTGTTACCCAGAATCCTTTGCAAACCTCAAAATTTGGCTAAAAAAACACATGTTCCTCACATTTCTGTGGCAGAAAGTTCTGGAATCTGAGAGGAGCCACAAATTTCCTTCCACCCAGCGTTCCCCCACGTCTCCCGATAAAAATGATACCTCACTTGTGTGGGTAGGCCTAGCGCCCGCGACAGGAAATGCCCCAAAGCGCAACGTGGACACAGCCAAATTTTTTAAGGAAAACAGAGGTGTTTTTTACAAAGTGCCTACCTGTAGATTTTGGCCTGTAGCTCAGCCGCCACCTAGGAAAACCTACCAAACCTGTGCATTTCTGAAAACTAGAGACCTAGGGGAATCCAAGATGGGGTGACTTGTGTGGCTCGGACAAGGTTCTGTTACCCAGAATCCTTTGCAAACCTCAAAATTTGGCTAAAAAAACACATGTTCCTCACATTTCTGTGGCAGAAAGTTCTGGAATCTGAGAGGAGCCACAAATTTCCTTCCACCCAGCGTTCCCCCAAGTATCCCGATAAAAATGATACCTCACTTGTGTGGGTAGGCCTAGCGCCCGCGACAGGAAACGCCCCAAAGCGCAACGTGGACACAGCCAAATTTTTGAAGGAAAACAGAGGTGTTTTTTGCAAAGTGCCTACCTGTAGATTTTGGCCTGTAGCTCAGCCGCCACCTAGGGAAACCTACCAAACCTGTGCATTTCTGAAAACTAGAGACCTAGGGGAATCCAAGATGGGGTGACTTGTGTGGCTCGGACCAGGTTCTGTTGCCCAGAATCCTTTGCAAACCTCAGAATTTGGCTAAAAAAACATATGTTCCTCACATTTCTGTGGCAGAAAGTTCTGGAATCTGAGAGGAGCCACAAATTTCCTTCCACCCAGCGTTCCCCCACGTCTCCCGATAAAAATGATACCTCACTTGTGTGGGTAGGCCTAGCGCCCGCGACAGGAAACGCCCCAAAGCGCAACGTGGACACAGCCAAATTTTTGAAGGAAAACAGAGGTGTTTTTTGCAAAGTGCCCACCTGTAGATTTTGGCCTGTAGCTCAGCCGCCACCTAGGGAAACCTACCAAACCTGTGCATTTATGAAAACTAGAGACCTAGGGGAATCCAAGATGGGGTGACTTGTGTGGCTCGGACCAGGTTCTGTTACCCAGAATCCTTTGCAAACCTCAAAATTTGGCTAAAAAAACACATGTTCCTCACATTTCTGTGGCAGAAAGTTCTGGAATCTGAGAGGAGCCACAAATGTCCTTCCACCCAGCGTTCCCCCACGTCTCCCGATAAAAATGATACCTCACTTGTGTGGGTAGGCCTAGCGCCCGCGACAGGAAACGCCCCAAAGCGCAACGTGGACACAGCCACATTTTTGAAGGAAAACAGAGGTGTTTTTTGCAAAGTGCCTACCTGTAGATTTTGACCTGTAGCTCAGCCGCCACCTAGGGAAACCTACCAAACCTGTGCATTTCTGAAAACTAGAGACCTAGGGGAATCCAAGATGGGGTGACTTGTGTGGCTCGGACCAGGTTCTCTTACCCAGAATCCATTGCAAACCTCCAAATTTGGCTAAAAAAACATATGTTCCTCACATTTCTGTGGCAGAAAGTTCTGGAATCTGAGAGGAGCCACAAATGTCCTTCCACCCAGCGTTCCCCCATGTCTCCCGATAAAAATGATACCTCACTTGTGTGGGTAGGCCTAGCGCCCGCGACATGAAACGCCCGAAAGCGCAACGTGGACACAGCCAAATTTTTGAAGGAAAACAGAGGTGTTTTTTGCAAAGTGCCTACCTGTAGATTTTGGCCTGTAGCTCAGCCGCCACCTAGGGAAACCTACCAAACCTGTGCATTTCTGAAAACTAGAGACCTAGGGGAATCCAAGATGGGGTGACTTGTGTGGCTCGGACCAGGTTCTGTTACCCAGAATCCTTTGCAAACCTCAAAATTTGGCTAAAAAAACACATGTTCCTCACATTTCTGTGGCAGAAAGTTCTGGAATCTGAGAGGAGCCACAAATTTCCTTCCACCCAGCGTTCCCCCACGTCTCCCGATAAAAATGATACCTCACTTGTGTGG
This sequence comes from Pleurodeles waltl, assembly GCF_031143425.1. Lineage (NCBI taxonomy): Eukaryota > Metazoa > Chordata > Amphibia > Caudata > Salamandridae > Pleurodeles > Pleurodeles waltl. The sequence goes on from NC_090439.1 coordinate 207,828,352, forward strand.
GTAGGCCTAGCGCCCGCGACAGGAAATGCCCCAAAGCGCAACGTGGACACAGCCAAATTTTTTAAGGAAAACAGAGGTGTTTTTTGGAAAGTGCCTACCTGTAGAGTTTGGCCTGTAGCTCAGCCGCCACCTAGGGAAACCTACCAGACTTGTGCATTTCTGAAAACTAGAGACCTAGGGGAATCCAAGATAGGGTGACTTGTGTGGCTCGGACCAGGTTCTGTTACCCAGAATCCTTTGCAAACCTCAAAATTTGGCTAAAAAAACACATGTTCCTCACATTTCTGTGGCAGAAAGTTCTGGAATCTGAGAGGAGCCACAAATTTCCTTCCACCCAGCGTTCCCCCACGTCTCCCGATAAAAATGATACCTGACTTGTGTGGGTAGGCCTAGCGCCCGCGACAGGAAACGCCCCAAAGCGCAACGTGGACACAGCCAAATTTTTGAAGGAAAACAGAGGTGTTTTTTGCAAAGTGCCTACCTGTAGATTTTGGCCTGTAGCTCAGCCGCCACCTAGGGAAACCTACCAAACCTGTGCATTTCTGAAAACTAGAGACCTAGGGGAATCCAAGATGGGGTGACTTGTGTGGCTCGGACCAGGTTCTGTTACCCAGAATCCTTTGCAAACCTCAGAATTTGGCTAAAAAAACACATGTTCCTCACATTTCTGTGGCAGAAAGTTCTGGAATCTGAGGGGAGCCACAAATTTCCTTCCACCCAGCGTTCCCCCACGTCTCCCGATAAAAATGATACCTCACTTGTGTGGGTAGGCCTAGCGCCCGCGACAGGAAACGCCCCAAAGCGCAACATGGACACAGCCAAATTTTTGAAGGAAAACAGAGGTGTTTTTTGCAAAGTGCCTACCTGTAGAGTTTGGCCTGTAGCTCAGCCGCCACCTAGGGAAACCTACCAAACCTGTGCATTTCTGAAAACTAGAGACCTAGGGGAATCCAAGATGGGGTGACTTGTGTGGCTCGGACCAGGTTCTGTTACCCAGAATCCTTTGCAAACCTCAAAATTTGGCTAAAAAAACACATGTTCCTCACATTTCTGTGGCAGAAAGTTCTGGAATCTGAGAGGAGCCACAAATTTCCTTCCACCCAGCGTTCCCCCACGTCTCCCGATAAAAATGATACCTGACTTGTGTGGGTAGGCCTAGCGCCCGCGACAGGAAACACCCCAAAGCGCAACGTGGACACAGCCAAATTTTTGAAGGAAAACAGAGGTGTTTTTTGCAAAGTGCCTACCTGTAGATTTTGGCCTGTAGCTCAGCCGCCACCTAGGGAAACCTACCAAACCTGTGCATTTCTGAAAACTAGAGACCTAGGGGAATCCAAGATGGGGTGACTTGTGTGGCTCGGACCAGGTTCTGTTACCCAGAATCCTTTGCAAACCTCAGAATTTGGCTAAAAAAACACATGTTCCTCACATTTCTGTGGCAGAAAGTTCTGGAATCTGAGGGGAGCCACAAATTTCCTTCCACCCAGCGTTCCCCCACGTCTCCCGATAAAAATTATACCTCACTTGTGTGGGTAGGCCTAGCGCCCGCGGCAGGAAACGCCCCAATGCGCAACGTGGACACAGCCAAATTTTTGAAGGAAAACAGAGGTGTTTTTTTGCAAAGTGCCTACCTGTAGATTTTGGCCTGTAGCTCAGCCGCCACCTAGGGAAACCTACCAAACCTGTGCATTTCTGAAAACTAGAGACCTAGGGGAATCCAAGATGGGGTGACTTGTGTGGCTCGGACCAGGTTCTGTTACCCAGAATCCTTTGCAAACCTCAAAATTTGGCTAAAAAAACACATGTTCCTCACATTTCTGTGGCAGAAAGTTCTGGAATCTGAGAGGAGCCACAAATTTCCTTCCACCCAGCGTTCCCCCACGTCTCCCGATAAAAATGATACCTCACTTGTGTGGGTAGGCCTAGCGCCCGCGACAGGAAACGCCCCAAAGCGCAACGTGGACACAGCCAAATTTTTGAAGGAAAACAGAGGTGTTTTTTGCAAAGTGCCTACCTGTGGATTTTGGCCTGTAGCTCAGCCGCCACCTAGAGAAACCTACCAAACCTGTGCATTTCTGAAAACTAGAGACCTAGGGGAATACAAGATGGGGTGACTTGTGTGGCTCGGACCAGGTTCTGTTACCCAGAATCCTTTGCAAACCTCAAAATTTGGCTAAAAAAAACACATGTTCCTCACATTTCTGTGGCAGAAAGTTCTGGAATCTGAGAGGAGCCACAAATTTCCTTCCACCCAGCGTTCCCCCACGTCTCCCGATAAAAATGATACCTGACTTGTGTGGGTAGACCTAGCGCCTGCGACAGGAAACGCCCCAAAGCGCAACGTGGACATAGCCAAATTTTTGAAGGAAAACAGAGGTGTTTTTTGCAAAGTGCCTACCTGTAGATTTTGGCCTGTAGCTCAGCCGCCACCTAGGGAAACCTACCAAACCTGTGCATTTCTGAAAACTAGAGACCTAGAGGAATCCAAGATGGGGTGACTTGTGTGGCTCGGACCAGGTTCTGTTACCCAGAATCCTTTGCAAACCTCAAAATTTGGCTAAAAAAAACACATGTTCCTCACATTTCTGTGGCAGAAAGTTCTGGAATCTGAGGGGAGCCACAAATTTCCTTCCACCCAGCGTTCCCCCACGTCTCCCGATACAAATGATACCTCACTTGTGTGGGTAGGCCTAGCGCCCGTGACAGGAAACGCCCCAAAGCGCAACGTGGACACAGCCAAATTTTTTAAGGAAAACAGAGGTGTTTTTTTGCAAAGTGCCTACCTGTAGATTTTGGCCTGTAGCTCAGCCGCCACATAGGGAAACCTACCAAACCTGTGCATTTCTGAAAACTAGAGACCTAGGGGAATCCAAGATGGGGTGACTTGTGTGGCTCGGACCAGGTTCTGTTACCCAGAATCCTTTGCAAACCTCAAAATTTGGCTAAAAAAACATATGTTCCTCACATTTCTGTGGCAGAAAGTTCTGGAATCTGAGAGGAGCCACAAATTTCCTTCCACCCAGCGTTCCCCCACGTCTCCCGATAAAAATGATACCTCACTTGTGTGGGTAGGCCTAGCGCCCGCGACAGGAAACGCCCCAAAGCGCAACGTGGACACAGACAAATTTTTGAAGGAAAACAGAGGCGTTTTTTGCAAAGTGCCTACCTGTAGAGTTTGGCCTGTAGCTCAGCCGCCACCTAGGGAAACCTACCAAACCTGTGCATTTATGAAAACTAGAGACCTAGGGGAATCCAAGATGGGGTGACTTGTGTGGCTCGGACCAGGTTCTGTTACCCAGAATCCTTTGCAAACCTCAAAATTTGGCTAAAAAAACACATGTTCCTCACATTTCTGTGGCAGAAAGTTCTGGAATCTGAGAGGAGCCACAAATTTCCTTCCACCCAGCGTTCCCCCACGTCTCCCGATAAAAATGATACCTCACTTGTGTGGGTAGGCCTAGCGCCCGCGACAGGAAACGCCCCAAAGCGCAACGTGGAGACAGACAAATTTTTGAAGGAAAACAGAGGTGTTTTTTGCAAAGTGCCTACCTGTAGATTTTGGCCTGTAGCTCAGCCGCCACCTAGGGAAACCTACCAAACCTGTGCATTTCTGAAAACTAGGGACCTAGGGGAATCCAAGATGGGGTGACTTGTGTGGCTCGGACCAGGTTCTGTTACCCAGAATCCTTTGCAAACCTCAAAATTTGGCTAAAAAAACACATGTTCCTCACATTTCTGTGGCAGAAAGTTCTGGAATCTGAGGGGAGCCACAAATTTCCTTCCACCCAGCATTCCCCCACGTCTCCCGATAAAAATGATACCTCACTTGTGTGGGTAGGCCTAGCGCCCGCGACAGGAAATGCCCCAAAGCGCAACGTGGACACAGCCAAATTTTTGAAGGAAAACAGAGGTGTTTTTTGCAAAGTGCCTACCTGTAGATTTTGGCCTGTAGCTCACCCGCCACCTAGGGAAACCTACCAAACCTGTGCATTTCTGAAAACTAGAGACCTAGGGGAATCCATGATGGGGTGACTTGTGTGGCTCAGACCAGGTTCTGTTACCCAGAATCCTTTGCAAACCTCAAAATTTGGCTAAAAAAACACATGTTCCTCGATTTCTGTGGCAGAAAGTTCTGGAATCTGAGGGGAGCCACAAATTTCCTTCCACCCAGCATTCCCCCACGTCTCCCGATACAAATGATACCTCACTTGTGTGGGTAGGCCTAGCGCCCTCAACAGGAAACGCCCCAAAGCGCAATGTGGACACAGCCAAATTTTTGAAGGAAAACAGAGGTGTTTTTTGCAAAGTGCCTACCTGTAGATTTTGGCCTGTAGCTCAGCCGCCACCTAGGGAAACCTACCAAACCTGTGCATTTCTGAAAACTAGAGACCTAGGGGAATCCAAGATGGGGTGACTTGTGTGGCTCGGACCAGGTTCTGTTACCCAGAATCCTTTGCAAACCTCAAAATTTGGCTAAAAAAACACATGTTCCTCACATTTCTGTGGCAGAAAGTTCTGGAATCTGAGAGGAGCCACAAATTTCCTTCCACCCAGCGTTCCCCCACGTCTCCCGATAAAAATGATACCTCACTTGTGTGGGTAGGCCTAGCGCCCGCGACAGGAAACGCCCCAAAGCGCAACGTGGACACAGCCAAATTTTTGAAGGAAAACAGAGGTGTTTTTTGCAAAGTGCCTACCTGTGGATTTTGGCCTGTAGCTCAGCCGCCACCTAGAGAAACCTACCAAACCTGTGCATTTCTGAAAACTAGAGACCTAGGGGAATACAAGATGGGGTGACTTGTGTGGCTCGGACCAGGTTCTGTTACCCAGAATCCTTTGCAAACCTCAAAATTTGGCTAAAAAAAACACATGTTCCTCACATTTCTGTGGCAGAAAGTTCTGGAATCTGAGAGGAGCCACAAATTTCCTTCCACCCAGCGTTCCCCCACGTCTCCCGATAAAAATGATACCTGACTTGTGTGGGTAGACCTAGCGCCTGCGACAGGAAACGCCCCAAAGCGCAACGTGGACATAGCCAAATTTTTGAAGGAAAACAGAGGTGTTTTTTGCAAAGTGCCTACCTGTAGATTTTGGCCTGTAGCTCAGCCGCCACCTAGGGAAACCTACCAAACCTGTGCATTTCTGAAAACTAGAGACCTAGAGGAATCCAAGATGGGGTGACTTGTGTGGCTCGGACCAGGTTCTGTTACCCAGAATCCTTTGCAAACCTCAAAATTTGGCTAAAAAAAACACATGTTCCTCACATTTCTGTGGCAGAAAGTTCTGGAATCTGAGGGGAGCCACAAATTTCCTTCCACCCAGCGTTCCCCCACGTCTCCCGATACAAATGATACCTCACTTGTGTGGGTAGGCCTAGCGCCCGTGACAGGAAACGCCCCAAAGCGCAACGTGGACACAGCCAAATTTTTTAAGGAAAACAGAGGTGTTTTTTTGCAAAGTGCCTACCTGTAGATTTTGGCCTGTAGCTCAGCCGCCACATAGGGAAACCTACCAAACCTGTGCATTTCTGAAAACTAGAGACCTAGGGGAATCCAAGATGGGGTGACTTGTGTGGCTCGGACCAGGTTCTGTTACCCAGAATCCTTTGCAAACCTCAAAATTTGGCTAAAAAAACATATGTTCCTCACATTTCTGTGGCAGAAAGTTCTGGAATCTGAGAGGAGCCACAAATTTCCTTCCACCCAGCGTTCCCCCACGTCTCCCGATAAAAATGATACCTCACTTGTGTGGGTAGGCCTAGCGCCCGCGACAGGAAACGCCCCAAAGCGCAACGTGGACACAGACAAATTTTTGAAGGAAAACAGAGGCGTTTTTTGCAAAGTGCCTACCTGTAGAGTTTGGCCTGTAGCTCAGCCGCCACCTAGGGAAACCTACCAAACCTGTGCATTTATGAAAACTAGAGACCTAGGGGAATCCAAGATGGGGTGACTTGTGTGGCTCGGACCAGGTTCTGTTACCCAGAATCCTTTGCAAACCTCAAAATTTGGCTAAAAAAACACATGTTCCTCACATTTCTGTGGCAGAAAGTTCTGGAATCTGAGAGGAGCCACAAATTTCCTTCCACCCAGCGTTCCCCCACGTCTCCCGATAAAAATGATACCTCACTTGTGTGGGTAGGCCTAGCGCCCGCGACAGGAAACGCCCCAAAGCGCAACGTGGAGACAGACAAATTTTTGAAGGAAAACAGAGGTGTTTTTTGCAAAGTGCCTACCTGTAGATTTTGGCCTGTAGCTCAGCCGCCACCTAGGGAAACCTACCAAACCTGTGCATTTCTGAAAACTAGGGACCTAGGGGAATCCAAGATGGGGTGACTTGTGTGGCTCGGACCAGGTTCTGTTACCCAGAATCCTTTGCAAACCTCAAAATTTGGCTAAAAAAACACATGTTCCTCACATTTCTGTGGCAGAAAGTTCTGGAATCTGAGGGGAGCCACAAATTTCCTTCCACCCAGCATTCCCCCACGTCTCCCGATAAAAATGATACCTCACTTGTGTGGGTAGGCCTAGCGCCCGCGACAGGAAATGCCCCAAAGCGCAACGTGGACACAGCCAAATTTTTGAAGGAAAACAGAGGTGTTTTTTGCAAAGTGCCTACCTGTAGATTTTGGCCTGTAGCTCACCCGCCACCTAGGGAAACCTACCAAACCTGTGCATTTCTGAAAACTAGAGACCTAGGGGAATCCATGATGGGGTGACTTGTGTGGCTCAGACCAGGTTCTGTTACCCAGAATCCTTTGCAAACCTCAAAATTTGGCTAAAAAAACACATGTTCCTCGATTTCTGTGGCAGAAAGTTCTGGAATCTGAGGGGAGCCACAAATTTCCTTCCACCCAGCATTCCCCCACGTCTCCCGATACAAATGATACCTCACTTGTGTGGGTAGGCCTAGCGCCCTCAACAGGAAACGCCCCAAAGCGCAATGTGGACACAGCCAAATTTTTGAAGGAAAACAGAGGTGTTTTTTGCAAAGTGCCTACCTGTAGATTTTGGCCTGTAGCTCAGCCGCCACCTAGGGAAACCTACCAAACCTGTGCATTTCTGAAAACTAGAGACCTAGGGGAATCCAAGATGGGGTGACTTGTGTGGCTCGGACCAGGTTCTGTTACCCAGAATCCTTTGCAAACCTCAAAATTTGGCTAAAAAAACACATGTTCCTCACATTTCTGTGGCAGAAAGTTCTGGAATCTGAGAGGAGCCACAAATTTCCTTCCACCCAGCGTTCCCCCACGTCTCCCGATAAAAATGATACCTCACTTGTGTGGGTAGGCCTAGCGCCCGCGACAGGAAACGCCCCAAAGCGCAACGTGGACACAGACAAATTTTTGAAGGAAAACAGAGGTGTTTTTTGCAAAGTGCCTACCTGTGGACTTTGGCCTGTAGCTCAGCCGCCACCTAGAGAAACCTACCAAACCTGTGCATTTCTGAAAACTAGAGACCTAGGGGAATACAAGATGGGGTGACTTGTGTGGCTCGGACCAGGTTCTGTTACCCAGAATCCTTTGCAAACCTCAAAATTTGGCTAAAAAAAACACATGTTCCTCACATTTCTGTGGCAGAAAGTTCTGGAATCTGAGAGGAGCCACAAATTTCCTTCCACCCAGCGTTCCCCCACGTCTCCCGATAAAAATGATACCTGACTTGTGTGGGTAGACCTAGCGCCTGCGACAGGAAACGCCCCAAAGCGCAACGTGGACATAGCCAAATTTTTGAAGGAAAACAGAGGTGTTTTTTGCAAAGTGCCTACCTGTAGATTTTGGCCTGTAGCTCAGCCGCCACCTAGGGAAACCTACCAAACCTGTGCATTTCTGAAAACTAGAGACCTAGAGGAATCCAAGATGGGGTGACTTGTGTGGCTCGGACCAGGTTCTGTTACCCAGAATCCTTTGCAAACCTCAAAATTTGGCTAAAAAAAACACATGTTCCTCACATTTCTGTGGCAGAAAGTTCTGGAATCTGAGGGGAGCCACAAATTTCCTTCCACCCAGCGTTCCCCCACGTCTCCCGATACAAATGATACCTCACTTGTGTGGGTAGGCCTAGCGCCCGTGACAGGAAACGCCCCAAAGCGCAACGTGGACACAGCCAAATTTTTTAAGGAAAACAGAGGTGTTTTTTTGCAAAGTGCCTACCTGTAGATTTTGGCCTGTAGCTCAGCCGCCACATAGGGAAACCTACCAAACCTGTGCATTTCTGAAAACTAGAGACCTAGGGGAATACAAGATGGGGTGACTTGTGTGGCTCGGACCAGGTTCTGTTACCCAGAATCCTTTGCAAACCTCAAAATTTGGCTAAAAAAACATATGTTCCTCACATTTCTGTGGCAGAAAGTTCTGGAATCTGAGAGGAGCCACAAATTTCCTTCCACCCAGCGTTCCCCCACGTCTCCCGATAAAAATGATACCTCACTTGTGTGGGTAGGCCTAGCGCCCGCGACAGGAAACGCCCCAAAGCGCAACGTGGACACAGACAAATTTTTGAAGGAAAACAGAGGCGTTTTTTGCAAAGTGCCTACCTGTAGAGTTTGGCCTGTAGCTCAGCCGCCACCTAGGGAAACCTACCAAACCTGTGCATTTATGAAAACTAGAGACCTAGGGGAATCCAAGATGGGGTGACTTGTGTGGCTCGGACCAGGTTCTGTTACCCAGAATCCTTTGCAAACCTCAAAATTTGGCTAAAAAAACACATGTTCCTCACATTTCTGTGGCAGAAAGTTCTGGAATCTGAGAGGAGCCACAAATTTCCTTCCACCCAGCGTTCCCCCACGTCTCCCGATAAAAATGATACCTCACTTGTGTGGGTAGGCCTAGCGCCCGCGACAGGAAACGCCCCAAAGCGCAACGTGGACACAGACAAATTTTTGAAGGAAAACAGAGGTGTTTTTTGCAAAGTGCCTACCTGTAGATTTTGGCCTGTAGCTCAGCCGCCACCTAGGGAAACCTACCAAACCTGTGCATTTCTGAAAACTAGGGACCTAGGGGAATCCAAGATGGGGTGACTTGTGTGGCTCGGACCAGGTTCTGTTACCCAGAATCCTTTGCAAACCTCAAAATTTGGCTAAAAAAACACATGTTCCTCGATTTCTGTGGCAGAAAGTTCTGGAATCTGAGGGGAGCCACAAATTTCCTTCCACCCAGCATTCCCCCACGTCTCCCGATACAAATGATACCTCACTTGTGTGGGTAGGCCTAGCGCCCTCAACAGGAAACGCCCCAAAGCGCAATGTGGACACAGCCAAATTTTTGAAGGAAAACAGAGGTGTTTTTTGCAAAGTGCCTACCTGTAGATTTTGGCCTGTAGCTCAGCCGCCACCTAGGGAAACCTACCAAACCTGTGCATTTCTGAAAACTAGAGACCTAGGGGAATCCAAGATGGGGTGACTTGTGTGGCTCGGACCAGGTTCTGTTACCCAGAATCCTTTGCAAACCTCAAAATTTGGCTAAAAAAACACATGTTCCTCACATTTCTGTGGCAGAAAGTTCTGGAATCTGAGAGGAGCCACAAATTTCCTTCCACCCAGCGTTCCCCCACGTCTCCCGATAAAAATGATACCTCACTTGTGTGGGTAGGCCTAGCGCCCGCGACAGGAAACGCCCCAAAGCGCAACGTGGACACAGACAAATTTTTGAAGGAAAACAGAGGTGTTTTTTGCAAAGTGCCTACCTGTAGAGTTTGGCCTGTAGCTCAGCCGCCACCTAGGGAAACCTACCAAACCTGTGCATTTCTGAAAACTAGAGACCTAGGGGAATCCAAGATGGGGTGACTTGTGTGGCTCGGACCAGGTTCTGTTACCCAGAATCCTTTGCAAACCTCAAAATTTGGCTAAAAAAACACATGTTCCTCACATTTCTGTGGCAGAAAGTTCTGGAATCTGAGAGGAGCCACAAATTTCCTTCCACCCAGCGTTCCCCCACGTCTCCCGATAAAAATGATACCTCACTTGTGTGGGTAGGCCTAGCACCCGCGACAGGAAACGCCCCAAAGCGCAACGTGGACACAGACAATTTTTTTCATAGAAAACAGTGCCTACCTGTGGATTTTGGCCTCTAGCTCAGCCGGAACCTGGGGAAACCTAGCAAACCAGCGCATGTTTGAAAACTAGAGACCTAGGGGAATCCAAGATGGGGTGATTTGCGGGGCTCTGACCAGGTTCTGTTACCCAGAATCCTTTGCAAACATCAAAATTTGGCCAAAAAACACTTTTTCCTCTCATTTCGGTGACAGAAAGTTCTGGAATCTGAGAGGAGCCACAAATTTCCTTCCACCCAGCGTTCCCCTAAGTCTCTCCATAAAAATGGTACCTCACTTGTGTGGGTAGGCCTAGCGCCCACGAAAGGAAATGGCCCAAAACACAACGTGGACACAACATATTTTTTCACAGAAAACAGGTGTTTTTTGCAAAGTGCCTACCTGTGGATTTTGACCTCTAGCTCAGCCGGCCCCGGGGGGGGGAAAAATGCCCTAAAATAAATTTGACCCCCCAAACCCCCCCTGCCCAGGAGCGACCCTTGCCTACGGGGTCGCTCCCCCTGCGTGACATTGGCGCCAAACAACAAATCCCCGGTGCCTAGTGGTTTCTGCCCCCTTGGGGGCAGATTGCCCTAAAATCGACCAATCTGCCCCCAAGGGGGGCAGAAATGGTCTAAATACAGTTTGCCCCCCAGGGGAGCGACCCTTGTCTGATGGGTCGCTCCCCATCTCTAAAAACACAAACAAAAAAAAAACACACAAAAAAAATAAATTTGCCCTGGCGCCTACAGGTTTCTGCCCCCCCTGGGGGCAGATCGGCCTAATAATAGGCCGATCTGCCCCCAGGGGGTGGCAGAAATGGCCTAAAATAAATTTGCCCCCCCAACTCCCCCTCGGAGCGACCCTTGTCTACGGGGTCGCTCCCCCTGCATGACATTGGCGCCAAAAAACAAATCCCCGGTGCCTAGTGGTTTCTGCCCCCTTGTGGGCAGATTGACCTAAAATCGACCAATCTGCCCCCAAGGGGGGCAGAAATGCTCTAAATACAGTTTGCCCCCCAGGGGAGCGACCCTTGTCTGATGGGTTGCTCCCCATCTCTAAAAAAACAAAACGAACAAAAAAAAAAACCACAAAACAAAAAATTTGCCCTGGCAACAAGAGGTTTCTGCCCCCCCTGGGGGCAGAAATGGCCTAAAATAAATTTGCCCCCCCCACCGCCCCACCAGGAGCGACCCTTGCCTACGGGGTCGCTCCCCCTGCGTGACATTGGCGCCAAAAAACAAATCCCCGGTGCCTAGTGGTTTCTGACCCCTTGGGGCAGATTGACGTAAAATCGACCAATCTGCCCCCAAGGGGGGCAGAAATGCTCTAAATACAGTTTGCCCCCCAGGGGAGCGACCCTTGTCTGATGGGTCGCTCCCCATCTAAAAAAAAACAAACAAAAAAAAAACAAAAAAATAATAATAATTGCCCTGGCGCCTAGAGGTTTCTGCCCCCCCTGGGGGCAGATCGGCCTAATAATAGGCCGATCGGCCCCTAGGGGGGGCAGAAATGGCCTAAAATAAATTTGCCCCCCAACCCCCACTCCCCCCCTCGGAGCGACCCTTGCCTACGGGGTCGCTCCCCCTGCGTGACATTGGCGCCAAAAAACAAATCCCCGGTGCCTAGTGGTTTCTGCCCCCTTGGGGCAGATTGACCTAAAATCGCCCGATCTGCCCCCAAAGCGGGCAGAAATGGCCTAAATACATTTTGCCCCTCCAGGGTAGCGACCCTTGTCCAAGGGGTCGCTCCCCATCTGTAAAACAAAAAAACAAAAAAATCCCTGGTGCCTAGTGGTTTCTGCCCCCCTTGGGGGCAGATCAGCCGAATCAAAATAGGCTGATCTACCCCCCAGGGGGGCAGAAATGGCCTAAAATAATCCCCCCCCCCCAGGGAGCGACCCTTGCCTAAGGGGTCGCTCCCCTTGCGTGAAATTCACGCAAAAAAAAAACAACTCCCTGGTGTCTAATGGTTTCTGCCCCCCTTGGGGGCAGATTGGCCTCATCAAAATAGGCCGGGGCAGAAATGGCCTAAATATAATTTGCCCCCTAGGGGAGCGACCCTTGCCTAAGGGGTAGCTCCCCACCTAAAAAAAAAAGAAAACATAACAAAAATAAAAAATAAAAGAAATGATCCCTGGTGCCTAGAGGTTTCTGCCCCCACAAGGCCTTCCCAAAAAAATGCCCCCCCTGGGAGCGACCCTTGCCCAAGGGGTCGCTCCTGTTGCGTGAAATTTGCGCAAAAAAAAAAACACCCTAGTGTCTAATGGTTTCTGCCCCCCTTGGGGGCAGATTGGCCTCATCAAAATAGGCCAATCTGTCCCCCAGGGGGGCAGAAATGGCCTAAATATATATTGCCCCGTAGGGGAGCGACCCTTGCCTAAGGGATCGCTCGCCACCTAAAAAAAAAGAAAACATCACAAAAAAAAGCTCCCTGGTGCCTAGAGGTTTCTGCCCCACCTGGGGGCAGATCGGCCTAATAATAGGCCAATCTGCCCCCAGGGGGGGCAGAAAAGGCCTTCCTAAAAAAATGCCCCCCCTGGGAGCGACCCTTGCCCAAGGGGTCGCTCCCTTTTGACAGTTTCATTGAAAAAAAAAAAAATCCCTGGTGTCTAGTGGGGTTTCAAAAGCCGGATTGCAAGCAATCCGGCTTTTGAAACCCTGTGAGAGACTTCAAAGGGAAGGAAATAAATTTCCTTCCCTTTGAAGCCTCTCGGGGCCTCCCCCATGGGATTGAAAGAGAAATGCAAAAGCATTTCTCTTTCAATCGCGCTGGAAGCTCTGCTTTCAGCGCGATGGGGGAGACCCTGTGACTAATCAGCGCGCGCTCGCGCGCTGACGTCACAGGGGGTGTTGGGGGGGGGGTCGGGGGTGGGAGGGGAAGGGCTTCCCCTTCCATCCCTGACTTTGGGGGGGTGGGGGGAAGCACACAGAGGGAGCGAGAGCGCTCCCTCTGGGCTGTGTGCCGAGGACATAGTGGTTACGTCCTCGGCACAGCAGCACTGTGCCGCAGGACGTAACCACTACGTCCTCGGCACAGAAGGGGTTAAAAACCCGAGCCGCGGGTTGGAAGGAGTTGGAGGCCGACGAGGAAGAGAGGAACGGGAGGAGAAGGACATTGTTGAGGGCACGAAAAGAAAAGGACGAGAACGCAGCCGAGGAGGCTACATCCCCTTGTTGCACGGAGCAGCCTGCTCCTTCCGAGGACGAGAGGAGGGAGACACCCGGAAGGCTGGCAGTCTCTACCAGAGACGAGGTGTGCGGACTCCGGGAAGCGGAACACGATCTCCCACCACGCTGTCCTGAATAGGGTTAGGAAGATCGGGAGGGAAAGAAAAACCAAATAAAAAAAGGGGGGGGCAGGGGAAGGTGAAGATACACCCAAAATACACAACATACACGGGGGAAAGGTGGAGGGCACATAGTAACAAGCAAAAGGATTGAGAAAGAGAGAGGAAAACAGATAAAGAGAGAAAGAGAAAACACGGGACAAACAAGGAAAAGAGGTAATAAGGACTGCAGAAAAGGAAAGGGAAAGAACTGGGAAAAGACCAGAAAGGAAGAGTAAGCACAACAAGAGGCAGTGCGTCATAAGAAAAGTGACCAAATCAGTTGAAACGAATAAATATTTAACTAGAGAAGATATCGCAAAGTAAACAAGTGAACAGGGAACGAAGGATTGAGAAAGAGAGAGGAAAACAGAGAAAGAGAGATTAAGAGTCCAAAAGACCTGAAAGTAAATACCAAGAGAAGAGGGAAAGACAGAGGCAGGAGGAAATCAGAGAAGGAAAAGGAAACGTAAAATACTCACCAAGACTATTTCTCTTCCTCCCATATGTGCTTCCCGAGAGACCAAAAGGAAGGACAGAAGAAGAGGACGAAACCGTGAATCCCTGGTTGGCAAAGAGACTTGAAGGGAAACCCCAACCCCATACGCATTCCATGTCATCTGACTGTTGCTTACTACCAATAAAATCATATTAAGACCTCTATTCACCGCTTCACGTGCCATTACTCGCGCCAATCCTGTAACAGTTACTTTGTTTACTTTCGTGTAGACGTGTTTCGGATGTTAAAGCACTGGATTTAGCAGGTAGAGTATTTACTCCTTCAGGAGTTTCCATTTCCATTACAAGACGTACAAAAATACCGTTGCAATGTATTACATACCCTTCTTTTCCCCATGGCAAAAAGTTGTGTGTAGTACAATGCATAAAAGCTTATGAAGATTGTACAAGAGAAATTAGACAAGAGGATTCTAGTCAGTTACTTATTTCTTTACAGAGGACTTTTAGACCAGTTTCTGCAGTAACATTGGCTTGTTGGGTCTGCTGATTATTAACTGAAGTGGGTATAGATACCTCTAAATTTGATGCTCCTTCTGTTAGAAGAGCCATGGCTTCTAAGGCCTTTTCTACTGGGGTGAGATTGGAAGATATCATGGTCACGGAAGATTGGTTGAGTTATTCTACTTTTAAAGTGTTTTATCACAAACCAATTGTAGATCTGCTGTTAGAGGTGGTGAACAAACTTTAAACTAGCATAATCTGAAGCTTCCGGTCCTGACATATAATTTAAAATTTCTAGCTAGCACGTAAAGAATTTTAGATTCTATTAAAGACACGGAGGCGAGGATTATCCCATTCTAGATATTGATGTTACATGTAAAATGTATTTATGATGTACAATTCAAATGTATTATTGATGACTTGCCCATCCCTATATGAGTTTGGATATTAGTTTTTGTTTCTTACTCTCATTAGGAGTGAACACTTCTGCTTCCAGTGATGTGTGTTTTTATCACTGACTTTCGTGTTGCACCACTTTGCACCTGGCTTAGCTGTCCACTGTCAAATGAGTGGTCAGGAGTTACAGACTCCATTTTGTATTCAGCTTAGCCTTAGCTTCACTGCCACGTTAAAAGCTGCAAGAGATTTTCCATGTTGGACAATGTGAATTTGGTCTTGTTTTCATACTTTTCCCCACCAAGGGCTTCGGTTGCTAAGAATGTACTCAGACGGCAGGGAACGGCCTTGTTTTGGGTTGGCACCTTGGGATTGAGGCCAAATCCAGAAGTGTTATTTTCAAAGCTAGCCAAAAGTAAGCATTATTTTTTGATTAAATAAACGTCTACAGGGAGAGTGAAGTCTGGAATTGTCCTCTCTTGTTTGTTCAAAGTATAAGAGGCTGAGACCAGATGGACCAGGGACAGAGCAGATGTCAGGCGCATCCAGGATGCTGGAGTGTGTCATCCTTCTCGTGAGGATAATTGATCTCTCTCTCTACTCGATCGATTCTGGGATCAGGCGATTTGATGCTGATTAGGAGAGAGATGAAGGAGTGTTACCCTTGCCTCATGGTGATTGTAAAGAAATGCCTCCTTGGCATTGTTACCCCCTGACTTTTTGCCTTTGCTCATGCTAAGTTATGATTTGAAAGTGTGCTGGGACCCTGCTAACCAGGCCCCAGCACCAGTGTTATTTCCCTAAACTGTACTTTTGATTCCACAATTGGCACAACCCTGGCACTCAGGTAAGTCCCTTGTAAATGGTACCCCTGGTACCAAGGGCCCTGATGACAGGGAAGGTCTCTAAGGGCTGCAGCATGTCTTATGCCACCCTGGGGACCCCTCACTCAGCACATGCACACTGCCTCACAGCTTGTGTGTGCTGATGGGGAGAAAATGACTAAGATGACATCGCACTCCTCTCAGAGTGCCATGCCAACCTCACACTGCCAGTGGCATAGGTAAGTTACCCCTCTAGCAGGCTTTACAGCCCTAAGGCAGGGTTCACTATACCACAGGTGAGGGCATAGGTGCATGAGCACTAAGCACCTACAGTGTCTAAGCAAAACCTTAGACATTGTAAGTGCAGGGTAGCCATAAGAGTATATGGTCTGGGAGTTTGTCAAACACAAACTCCACAGTTCCATAATGGCTACACTGAAAACCGGGAACTTTGGTATCAAACTTCTCAGCACAACAAATGCACACTGATGCCAGTGTGTAATTTATTGTAAAATACACCCAGAGGGCATCTTAGAGATTCCCCCTGAAAACATACCCGACTTCCAGTGTAGGCTGACTACTTTTACCCAATCCTTCAGTGCAGGACTGACTGGTCTGTGCCAGCCTGCCACACACCAGACATGTTGCTGGCCACATGGGTAGAGTGCCTTTGTCACTCTGTGGCCAGGAACAAAGCCTGTACTGGGTGGAGGTGCTTCACACCCCCACTGCAGGAACTGTAACACCTGGCGGTGAGCCTCAAAGGCTCACCCCTTTTGTTACAGCGCCACAGGGGATTCCCAGCTAGTGGAGATGCCCGCCCCTCCGGCCACTGCCCCTACTTTTGGCGGCAAGGCTGGAGGAGATAATTAGAAAAACAAGGAGGAGCCACCCACCAGTCAGGACAGCCCCTAAGGTGTCCTGAGCTGAGGTGACCCTTACTTTTAGAAATCCTCCATCTTGTGAGTGGAGGATTCCCCCAATAGAATTAGGGATGTGCCCCCCTCCCCACAGGGAGGAGGCACAAAGAGGGTGTAGCCATTGGCTACTGCCCTCCTAGACCTAAACACACCCCTAAATTCAGTAATTAAGGGTTCCCCAGAACCTAAGATTCAGGATTCCTGCAACCTTAACAAGAAGGACGGCTGACCTGAAGCCCTGCAGTGAAGACGGATACGACAACTGCTTTGGCCCCAGCCCTACCGGCCTGTCTCCCAACTTCGAAGAAAACTGCAACAGTGACGCATCCAACAGGGACCAGCGACCTCTGAAGCCTCAGAGGACTGCCCTGCAACCAAGGACCAAGAAACTCCCATGAACAGTGGCCCTGTTCAACAATCTGCAACTTTCTTGCAACAAAGAAACAACTTTAAAGACTTCAAGTTTCCCGCCGGAAGCGTGAGACTTTTCACTCTGCACCCGACGCCCACAGTTTGACCTGCAGAAAACCAACACTTCAGGGAGGACTCCCCGGCAACTGCGAGCCCGTGAGTAGCCAGAGATGACCCCCCTGAGCCCCCACAGCGACGCCTGCAGAGGAAATCCAGAGGCTCCCCCTGACCGCGATTGCCTGTAACAAGGGACCCAATAACTGGAACCAACCCTGCACCAGCAGCCCCCAGGACCTGAAGGAACCAAACTCGAGTACAGGAGCGACCCCCAGGAGACCCTCTGCCTAGCCCAGGTGGTGGCTACCCAGAGGAGCCCCCCCGTGCCTGCCTGCATGGTTGAAGAGACCCCCGGGTCTCCCCATTACTTCCTATCTAAAACCCGACGCCTGTCTGCACTCTGCACCCGGCCGCCCCTGTGCCGCTGAGGGTGTACTTTCTGTGCCTGCTTGTGTCCCCCCCAGTGCCCTACAAAACCCCCCTGGTCTGCCACCCTAGGACGCGGGAACTTACCTGCTGGCAGACTGGAACCGGGGCACCCCTGTTCTCCATTGAAGCCTATGTGTTTTGGGCACCTCTTTGACCTCTGCACCTGACCGGCCCTGAGCTGCTGGTGTGGTAACTTTGGGGTTGCCTTGAACCCCCAACTGTGGGCTACCTTGGACCCAACTTTGAGACTTGTAAGTGTTTTACTCACCTGCAAACTTAACCTTTACTTACCTCCCTCAGGAACTGTTGATTTTTGCAGTGTCCACTCTTAAAATAGCTTATTGCCATTTTTACAAAGACTGTACATGATATTGTGATTATTCAAAGTTCCTAGAGTACCTAAGTGAAATACCTTTCATTTGAAGTATTACTTGTAAATCTTGAACCTGTGGTTCTTAAAATAAACTAAGAAAATATATTTTTCAATATAAAAACCTATTGGCCTGGAGTAAGTCTGAGTGTGTGTTCCTCATTTATTGCCTGTGTGTGTACAACAAATACTTAACACTACCTTCTGATAAGCCTACTACTCGACCCCACTACCACAAAATAGAGCATGAGAATTATCTCTTTTTGCCACTATCTTACCTCTAAGGGGAACCCTTGGACTCTGTGCACACTATTTCTTACTTTGAAATAGTGTTTACAGAGCCAACTTCATACAGTGATGCATACTTTTTAATGCATTATTTGCTTTGCACTATAATATAGATACATATCTTTGCTGTGTATATTGCAGTGGAGAATCATGTGTACATTATTGCTGTGACTATTTTTAAACGTGTGCTTTCAACACGCTAAACTCCTTTTAGGAACCTTGCGTAGTAAAATAATAAATGTCTTCTTTGGACTAAGAAGCGCATTCCAGAGATTTTTGTCAGTGCATGAGTGTTTCAGCTCAGTCATTAGTGAAGCAAAATAGAAGTTCGAATGAAGAACTGGGCTAAGCGAGGCCATCAATGTTATGGAATCGGATGGATAGTTCATATATTTCCTGAATTCCGTTCCATCCAGTTAATAGCATGCATATCTCTTTTGATGCTAGTTTTCTGACTCTGGCTTCCACTGTTTTTCTTCGAGCTAGCCAGTAAAAACACCACCTTGATTAATTGTGCCTTGGTCCCGTCGTGTTCGTGAGATGCCATGTGCAGTCTCTAATCTTATTTGTGTTGTCTTCTGGGGATATGATGTGTATTCTGTGCCAAATTGTCAGCCTCAGAAATGTGCAAAGTAAGTCTGTTTATGTTTTGTTAAACCTTACCACCGCTTTGTGATTTTAGCATTTCGTCTTATATTTCTGGTTTAGATTACTTCTCATTTTCCCCTCTCACATGATGATGAATTTTGATGAAGGAAGAATCTAAGTTATCTGACGATGCCACTAACTTTATTGCCTCTCTAATGTTTGGAGCTTGCAACTTTCTGCTGTATGAGGACAAACACGACGGTCCAATCCACCTCCTGCTCTGCCAGCTTTTTGTTTACTGTTGCAGCAGCCTCATTCAGTCCCCGGGTCTTGTTTGCAGTTTCTCAGATGTGGTGCTTCGCCATCCCAGACATCACTCCTTCTCCACAATGCTCAGGGCTTCTTATTAGTCTAGTCCTGACTTGTTTTGGGTCATCAGCCCCATCTCAAAGCCCTAGATCATCCTGGTTTTCCAATGTTCCTCCAATGCCCATATGGATGGTTTACTTACACTAAGACACTTCTCAGCAAATCTCCAACTGCCATGTTCCTTGCAACAGCTCAAATAAGGTTGTACAACCTCTTTTTCCTTGAATGTCTGGCATCTACTCTTGGTGGCATGTTGAGTGATTCATTGTTTTCTGCTTGGGCTCTGCCACTGCAGTCATCCTGATTACGCCAACAAATCAGACGAGTAAAATGGATTGGGTTTATACTGCTCCTCTGACCTCCACAGTGCTATACATCTTGTAGGAAGCTGGCCTGGTGTGTGGAGGGTACCTATGGTGCTTACACCTTATACCAGGGCCAGGTATCCCCTCATGGGGCCATATGTACGAACACTTTTTCCCATAGACACAGAATGGGTAAAAACCTTTGCTACATCTGGCCCTTGGTGAGGTGTAGGCAGTGTCTAGAAGTCAGGCTCTCTAGAGGTAGCTGTGGATGAGCAGCCAAGGCCTAAGTAGGAGTCCTGCAAAGCTCATGCAATACCACTGTAGTCACACAACACTTACACACATGAAAGAAAACACTCAGTTGTACAGAAATAAAGATACTTTATGTTTAGAACAAATCATCACAAAAAAATAGACAGCTGACCCACCCTTAGGAGGTATGTAATACACTAGCAATCTGAAATAGGCATAGAAAAGTTTAGAAAACAGTGCAAATAGTAGTAAGCAATAGTGGCCCCAGGGGAGCACAAACCATATACTAAATAAATGGAATGCGAACAAGGCACCCCCACCTAGGTAAGTAAACTATGTAGAGGGGAGCTTGGAGTACTAGAAAACCACAGAGGTAAGTAACACAGTACCCCCCAGGAACCAGGAATGCAGGAGTAAAACACTGTATTTCCAACACACCACCCAAAAGGAGGAAAATGAAGAAAAGACGACACCCAGAGAAGACTGCAAGAAAACCAGCAGTGGATTCCTGAAGAAAGAAGACCTGTGGAGAGAGGGGACCAAGTCCAGAAGGCACAACAGAGTCCAGTGGGGGCAGTAGCCCCCACCCACCACACTGAAGATGCAGGAGTTGGTCGACGGTGAAGAAGAACAGGCCAGCACTGCAGCCAAGCAGCCAGAGAAGAGTTCCTGGTAGATGCAGAAGGTGTCCCACCCTGGAATGAAGATTGCAGATGGGTGTTGGTTCAGGAATTTCACCAACAAGCCTTGGCAAAGACAGATTCGTAGTTGGAGGAAAAGAGGTGCTGCCAGGGACCAGCAGGGCCCAGGACGGGGAGTCACAAGGGACCCTCAGCGTCGCAGTGAGCCCACAGGAGCGGAGGCAGCACCCACAGGAGCCCCATGGGATGAGGACACAGAAGGTGCAAGAAGGAGCCCACGCGTCACTACCAAAGAGGATCCCACGCAGATCCCACGTCACAGGAGAACCACACAGGAGGCTGGGATTTGCAGGAAGGAATGCTGGGGACTGGAGCTGCACGTCACCTGAAGATCCCTCGGAGGAGACGCAAACAAACCTTGGCAGCTGCAAGAGACGAAGAGCACGGGAGTACTGCCCTGCGTGGGAAGGCAAAGGCTTACCTCCACCAAAGTTGGACAGCTGGTAGAGAGGACGAAGAGGACTACTCCGGACCACCACCTGTGTTGCAGGATCCATGCAGCTCAGCAGGAGAGGGATCCACGCCGCCGGTCATCGCTTGCTGTAGGTGCCTACGGCTGCAGGGGAGTGACTCCTCCTTCTTATGCAGGATGAAGAGTTGCAGTCTTCTGCGGATGCAAGGTGAGGGAACTGTTGCAAAGCTGGCAGGAACTCTGGATACAATGTTGCAGAATAGTCTTCCTCATGGATCTGCAGTTTGTCAGTTACTGGAGGGTCCAGTCGTGGTTTCGGTGGTCAGAAGTCAAAGTGGAGGTTGCAGAGGCGTACTGCTGGAATCCTGCAAGCCGAATCTGAGGACCCGCCCCAGAGGAAGACCCTAGAGAGCCCAGAATGGGGGACTGGTCACCTAACCAGGTAAGATCCGATCAGGAGGGGGCTCTGACGTCACCTGTCTAGCCTGGCCACTCAGGTGCTCCCAGAGTTCACTGCCAACATTAGAAACAAGATGGTAGAACCCAGGGACCCTCCGGAGGAGCTTTGAGCACCACCTCTGGTGTGGTGATGGACAGGGGAGTGGTCAATCCCCTTTCTATTGTCCAGTTTCTGAACCCGTGTGGACTGGTTTATGCATGGAGGGCACGAAATGTGCCCTTCAAAGGAAAACCAGTGGCTTAGGGAGGCTACCCCTCCCAAGCCAGACACAGCTATTTCCAAAGGGAGAGGGTGTTACCTCACTCTCCCAAAGGAAATCCTTTGTTCTGCCTTCCTGGGCTTGAGCAGATCAAGCAGCAGGAGGGAAGAAACCTGTCTGAGGAATGGTAGCAGCTGTGTCTGCCCGGAAAACCATGGAAGACTGGCGACAGCAATGCTGGGGTCCTTTAAGGAGCCCCCAGAGTGCATGGAAGCATACAACCAATAATGGCAAAAGTTTACGGGTATGATTCCAACATGTTTGATACCAAACATGCCTAGGTTCTGAGTTACCATTATGTAGCGGGACATAGGTAGTGACCTATGTCCAATACACGCATAAAATGGCGTCCCCACACTCACGAAGTCCAGGAACATGGAACTGGAGCTCGTGGGGGCACCTCAGCTACTGCAGGAGTGCACTCACACACAGGTACTTGCACCCTGCCTTCTGGGCTAGGAGGGCCTGCATAGGGGTGACTTGCAGTGACCTGGTAGTGAAAGGGTGCATGCACCTTTCACGCAGGCTGCAATGGCAGGCCTGCAGAACACTTTTAATGGACTCCCTATGGGTGGCTTAATACATGCTGTAGCCCATAGGGATCCCCTGATACGCCAATGCCCTGGGTCCCTATGTACTATAAACTAGGGACTTACAAGGGGGTACTGGTATGCCAAATTGGGGTGAAAAAGGTTCTAGCAACCAAGTTAGAAGGTAGGGAGCATAATCACTGGGGTCCTGGATAGAAGGATCCAAGTGAGTACAGTCACACACACAGACAACAGGCAGTAAATGTGGGTAACCATGCCAAGAAAGAGGGCAATCTCCTACACATCTGAATCGCCATATGCACTGAGGCCTCTACTATCATCCTTGAGTCTCTGCTTTCTTAAAAGGTTAAAATAGTATATCTGCTACCAGTTTTGGGCTCCAGAGCTAGAAACTCAGAGTCATCTAGTCGAGTCTCCTCCCAGGGCATGCCCCTCCCTCCTGGGATATATTTTTATATGTACTTACAATAGGTTGATGCTTGGTAGATTTCAACTACAAAGTGAGCTCCCCTGGCCTACTTGACCACGCTATGTTATTTCTTTATGTGAATTTTGCACTTTTCTTTTTCATTTACTGCCTGTTTTTCTGTGTTCCACTTAAGTCTTGGTTTTGAATAATATCTGTTAATGTTGACCATATTTAAGATGTGCCATTTGTTGGCCACCATCTCCTCCTATTTTAACTTGTTGAGTTGTATTGGGATCACAAAGTCATTGTGGATGGAATAACCATCAGATAAAATTGTTTCACCCATTATAATGTTTGCACATTGGATGACCAAACGGCCTTCTCTTCCTTTCACCTTCAATAACCAGCAGTTTGATGTCTTTGTTTCTTGGTTCTGGTATGGAACCCAACCTTTATTTTCTTTATAATCAGTGCTTAGAGGTTGGCCTTGCTATTTGAAGTTTCATTCCTGGAACCCTAAAGTTTTAGTCTGAATACGAATTCTTGATTTAAATGTTTACACTCAATGAAAAAACAACATATCTACACCCCCTCTTGTTAGAAATGGGGTTCCTGGTTGGCTATGGTAGACACCTCAACAAAGCAGGGACCACCACTCTAATATGGGCAAGAGAGCTACACACCCAAGATAACCCCTGTTCATCCCCTTGGTAGCTCGGCACGAGCAGTCAGACTTATCCCAAAGGCAATATGTAAAGCTTTGGACAACACACACCACACCAGTGGCAATAAATATACCACAAAGTAAACTCCACAACAAGTTACATAAAAATATACTGTATTGTACAAAATATAATTAGACTGAAAACGACCTGAATCATAGTACCCTGCTACATCAGCTGTGGTCAGATCATCACATTATTAGTATTCTGCAAAATGAGCAGTTGTCATTATCACATAGATTACCAGTACTCTGCTAAACAAACAGTTTTCAGGTCATCATCATTACAATAAGTGCACATACAGTGAAACTTTCGCAGATTGCATATGTCATAACACAATACCCCGCCCCACGTAGATATCATCACATCAGGGCCCAACATGTAGTAGCTAGATACAGAATGCACAAGAGTTGCTCGAATATCATGAAAGGAGCACTACTATGCATACCATCCCACCCCTGAGATTGCATTCGTTATCCTGGCCAACCTAAGGAAATAAACACAACTTATATCAGAGCAGGATATGCAGCAGGCAATTAATCTTTGCAAGCACCTCCTTGACAAGGGATGCTGCGCATCTGCACTTCCTCTAGAGGGTGCACTGTAATTGTCAAAACGCTTTCCTGATGAGCAGGAGCTTCAGCACTCCTATTACTAACAATGTGGTACTCTCTCCTAGTGTTAATAGGGCTTCTTTCGAGGTTCCATCCTGTCCTGCTAATGACTGGGGGAAAAATGCACCGTAGGAAGTGTGCCTCAGCACGGAGAAACACATGCAGCTCTCCTCACAGCAGGGAGACCTCTCTCTGGGTTCCCTGCAAAGAGCCGAACACTAAATCACCAGCTAGCAGCCACCCACATCCTGGAGGTGGCTGCAAAACACTGGTGGCACTTCAGAGCCTCCCGCACCACTCTCTTCCCCTCTACAAGGCGGCCCAGGCTGGGGGAGCCTCCCTGCATCTTCGAGGCTAGCCGGCTCCTCTACTTTGTTTACACCAAACTCACTGCGGTGATTCCTCGCAAGAAGGTGCCTACTTGTGCCCCGGGGGCACTCCAGGAAGAGCGCTAGTCTCAGCTCAACACAGGGCACTCCCTGCACCCAAGCAACCAAAAACAATGAAGAGCTCTTCACGGGCTGCCCCTCGACAACACCAAGCAGCACCGGGAGATAAGGGTGCAAGCCACACGCTGTCTGTGTGCCCAAGTGAGGAAGGAGTAACAATCAATCGCTTTTCATGCACTTTGCTTAAAGGATGAAGCGCTCTGGGCATGAATGCAAGCTCTTCATAAGCTGATACCCCTAGGGCACTCTCCACAAGAGCAAGGGGCACTCCACTTGTACCCAGCTGAAGAAAACAGCACCAGAGCAACAGAATGCAGGGGAGACGGGGGCACACAACCCAGCTCCTGGAGACAGCTGTGGGGGCACAAAGGTGCATGGCCCAGGCAAGCAGGCCAGCACAAGGGTCAGTGGCAGTCCCTCTAGCGACCTAGCAAGTCACAGGTCAGTCCAACGGCACAGCAGTCCCAAGGGGGATCATGGTGAGTTCCTCCAGCAGCATCTAGTGTCCAGTCCTTCAGTGTTACTGTTCTGCCTGTGCTCTCATTTAACAGGGTGAACAACCCCTATACTTAGACTGAGTTTGCCCAGCTTCTAGAAGTGAGGAGAAGCTTCCAACGAGCTCTAACCAGTTCCAGGAATGCCCCTCGTCCTCCACACTGGCTCCAGACATCAGTAGGGGGTAAGCAAGCCTTTGGTTTTAGGGCAGGACACAGTCTATACAAATGTAAGTGCGCTGCCTCTACCTCTCCCAGCCCACTAAGACAACTCAATATGCAAATGTACTCCTATTACACCTCCACCCTTCCTGTGTGATGGCTGTTTGGAAAGTATGCACAAAGCCCAGTTGGCACTCTACCTACCTACCTACAGTGGCAGGCCTGAGAGAGGTTTGAAAGGCTATTTTTCTGGGTTGCACAAACTGCCCTGCAGGCCCACTAGTAGCATTTAATTTACTGGCTGTGGGTATAAGAGATACCACTGTACAAGGTACCTACTGGTAAATTAAATGTGCCATTCAGGTGTAAGTCAATCACACCAGTTAAGAAGGGAGAGCACATGCACTTTAGCACAGATCAGCAGCGATAAGGTGCTCAGAGTCCTAAAGCCAACAAAAAGAGGGTCAGAAAAATAGGAGGAGGAAGGCAAAAAGTTTGGGGATGACCCTCCCAAAAAGGGCCAGGTTCAACACCTCCCTTTAGTCTTATGTTTAGGGATGCCAGATTTGGGTCCTCGGAAGGGCTTCAAACAGCTCCTTGTACCCCTCTCTTTGGTGCTGTATGCTCATCAAGGGATCACATCAGCTTGAACTGTTCTAATTTGTTTAACCATTCTCCTAATCTTTCTGTGATCGTCTGTATCGAACTCGGCCTCATTCTGCAGTTTTTCATTGCAGGATCATAAATGAATGGTCTCTGGCAGTTTCCTAACTTGCAAGATGCCAGTATATTCCTGTTTGAGGATATGTTTGATCTCCTCTTGTCCCCCAGGCGACCCTCTGCCTAGCCCAGGTGGTGGCTACCCCGAGGAGCCCCCCCTGTGCCTGCCTGCATCGTTGAAGAGACCCCCAGGTCTCCCCATTGATTCCTATTGAAAACCCGACGCCTGTTTGCACTCTGCACCCGGCCGCCCCTGTGCCGCTGAGGGTGTACTTTCTGTGCCTGCTTGTGTCCCCCCCAGTGCCCTACAAAACCCCCCTGGTCTGCCCTCCGAAGTTGCGGGTACTTACCTGCTGGCAGACTGGAACCCGGGCACCCCTATTTTCATTGAAGCCTATGTGTTTTGGGCACCACTTTGACCTCTGCACCTGATCGGCCCTGAGCTGCTGGTGTGGTAACTTTGGGGTTGCCTTGAACCCCCAACTGTGGGCTACCTTGGACCCAAGTTTGAACCCTGTAAGTGTTTTACTTACCTGTGAACTTAACATTTACTTACCTCCCCCAGGAACTGTTGATCTTTGCACTGTGTCCACTTTTAAAATAGCTTATTGCCATTTTTGTCAAAACTGTACATGCTATTGTGATCATTCAAAGTTCCTACAATACCGGAGTGAAATGCCTTTCATTTAAAGTATTGTTTGTAAATCTTGAACCTGTGGTTCTTAAAATAAACTAAGAAAATATATTTTTCTATATAAAAACCTATTGGCCTGGAATTTGTCTTTGAGTGTGTGTTCCTCATTTATTGCCTGTGTGTGTACAACAAATGCTTAACACTACCCTCTGATAAGCCTACTGCTCGACCACACTACCACAAAATAGAGCATTAGAATTATCTCTTTTTGCCACTATCTTACCTCTAAGGAGAACCCTTGGACTCTGTGCACAATATTTCTTACTTTGAAATAGTATATACAGAGCCAATATCCTACAAGCATGATGAGGCAGCACCGGCAAAACCAGATCACTGGTATACCACCTATATTGCAAGCATAGAGAAGAATTACCAAGGTGACACAGACTATTGCAAATCACAGATCCATCCATTCCAGTCAACTCAGCTAAATTCTGAGATCACTGGAAAATCAAGGAAAAATGCGGTCTGAGAAAACTAGGAGGCCAGTCGCAGTACCGAACTGCCGGAAAAGGGTAAACTGACTGAGACCGAATCAAGCAAAGTCGAGGAGTCACCAGGTTCACCAAGATCCCAAAAGTTTGGCCAAAACCGTTGAACCCCTTATACCCAACATGGAGTCTAGTCCAACACAACGAAAAATGACGGAGTAATTTAAATGCTTGGAAGACGCTGGGGCCTCAATATACTCCAGTAGCAGTAACATCATGGGACTCACCCAGCCTCTCAGTCACATAGAGCTAATTAAACAACTGATGAAAATTATGGAGTTACCAACTAGTCCAAAAGGGCTGGCAGGCTGGAGGGGGGAATCCCTGGACCACTGTGATAAAATTAGAGAGACTGGTACGGGGCTCCAAAGGAGGCCCAAAGGACACAGGAGGAGCTGTTTACACTCAAATCAATAACAACAATAAATTTTTCCTCCAGAAATACAGAACACAATCGGTCAAGAAAAAGGCCCACAATAGAAGGGGGGACAAGAACATGGAAAACTAATGTGATTAAATTGTCTAGGGGCCCGGAAAAATGGAGCAACAGACTACAGTAAGGTCCAATAAGGATACCAATGCGGATTCCTTGGGTTCCTCTCCGAGCGTAGAGGAATTAACCCACTTAATAAACAGCCTGAAAGAGGAAGAAACTAAACATTTAACACAGGAACAGAGGGGCTGGACCCTGGAGGGCAATGAACAAATTTTGGAAAAGGACGAAAAACCGAATGGAGACAAAAAAGACTGACCAAGACAAAAATGGGAAATCACTGCAAAAAAGTCCCCCGTGTAGTGTGAGGGATAAAACAGCCTGTGGTACATCGGGACTGGATAAGGATCTTACTTACCTTAATATCAGAGAACAGGAAAACCTGTTTAATAACTACGTGAAAGATGGCACATCAAACGCTAGTTCAGGTCAAACTGAACTTGGAAGCCATTGGGCCTTACTACTTAAAACACTATAAAGGTCGGCTGAGACCCTAAACAACCAGGCCAATAAAATGGCCATCCAGACCAGCCTTTTGAACACCTTGGATATATAGATATACTGCAGGGACTGATGAAAAGATTGCCAACTTGAACAGTCTGATTAAAAGAGCACAATCCAATGCGCAAGAGTTAGGGCATGTGTGCAATTGCTCACAGGTACTAGACGAATTGGCCAGTCTCCCAGAGACTGTAACCCAGCTTGAAGATGAGCTTGAAGCCAACCTAGCATCACAATGAGGCCACAGCGACTCGGTACATGATATGGTGTGTGATCTTAGGCTCAACATCCAAATAGAGAAGGACGTTTCAGATAAAAAAAACTGTAAGAATCTGCAATACTGTCGAGACAGAGTCTATTGAACCACAAAAGGGAAGCTCAAACACTGAGCAACAGCAGGGCAAGGTCTTTCAGACAGACCTAAACAAAGGACAGACAAAAATATACCATCTGACATTATTATGGAAATAGCAACACATCCTAATAAGGTCTATGACAAAAACTAAAAGAGCAAAAAAGAGGAAGGGACGAAATAAGAAAATTTGACCAGTCACCCTTCATCCAATCTATTCCATGTGTAAGGAAATGGCTCCCTGTTGCAGTTACCCCCCACTTTTTGCCTGTTACTGCTGCTGACTTGACTGAGAAGTGTGCTGGGACCCTGCTAACCAGGCCCCAGCACCAGAGTTCTTTCACCTAAAATGTACCATTGTTTCCACAATTGGCACACCCCTGGCACCCAGATAAATCCCTTGTAAAAGTTACCAGTGGTACCAAGGGCCCTGTGACCAGGGAAGGTCCCGAACGGCTGCAGCATATGTTGTGCCACCCTAAGGGACCCCTCACCTAACACATGCACACTGCCATTGTAGATTGTGTGTGTTGGTGGGGAGAAAAAGGCAAAGTCGACATGGCATCCCCCTCAGGATGCCATGACCACAAAATACTGCCTGTGGCATAGGTAAGTCACCCCTCTAGCAACTTCTCAGAATAATAAACCCACACTGATGCCAGTGTTGGATTTATTAAAAAAAGCACACAGAAGGCATCTTAGAGATGTCCCCTGTATTTTACCCAATCCTTCAGTGCAGGACTGACTGGTCTGTGCCAGCCTGCTGCTGAGAGATGAGTTTCTGACCCCCGGGGTGAGAGCCTCTGTGCTCTCTGAGGCCAGAAACAATGCCTGCACTGGGTAGAGATGCTTAACACCTCCCCCTGCAGGAACATTAACACCTAGCAGTGAGCTTCAAAGGCTCCAGCTTCCTGTTACAATGCCCAAGGCACTCTAGCTAGTGGAGATGCCCACCCCCTGGACACAGCCCCCACTTTTGACAGCAACTCCAGGGGAGATAATGAGAAAAACACGGAGGAGTCACCCACCAGTCAGGACAGCCCCTAAGGTGTCCTGAGCTGAGGTGTCCCCTGCCTTTAGAAATCCTCCATCTTGATTTTGGAGGATTCCCCCAATAGGATTAGGGATGTGCCCCCCTTCCCCACAGGGAGGAGGCACAAAGAGGGTGTAGCCACCCTCAAGGACAGTAGCCATTGGCTACTGCCCTCCCAGACCTAAACACACCCCTAAATTCAGTATTTAGGGGCTCCCCAGAACCTAGGAAACTAGATTCCTGCAACATGGAGAAAGAAGGACTGCTGACCTACAAGCCTGCAGAGAAGGAGGAAGACGACAACGACAACTGATTTCTCCCCAGCCCTACCGGCCTGTCTCCAACTTCGAAAACCTGCTCCAGCAACGCACCTGAAAGGGACCAGCGACCTCTGAAGCCTCAGAGGACTGCCCTGGAATACAGGACCAAGAAACTCACGTGAACAGCGGCCCTGTTCAAAACCAGCTACTTCTTTGCAACAAAGAAGCAACTTTCAAAGACTGCACGTTTCCCGCCGGAAGCGTGAGACTTCACACTCTGCACCCGGCGCCCCCGGCTCAACCTGCAGAAAACAAACACCTCAGGGAGGACTCCCCGGCGACTGCGAGCCCGTGAGTAACCAGAGACGACCCCCCTGAGCCCCTCCCAGCGACGCCTGCAAAGAAAATCCAGAGGCTCCCCCTGACCGCAACTGCCTGAAACAAGGGTCCCGACGTCGGAACCAACAGTGCACCCGCAGCCCCCAGGACCTGAAGGAACCGAACTTCAACACAGGAGTGACCCCTAGGCGACCCTCTGCCTAGCCCAGGTGGTGGCTGTCCCGAGAAGTCCCCCCCTGTGCCTGTCTGCATCGCTAGAGTGACTCCCGGGTCCCTCCATTGTTTTCAATCTAAAACCAGACGCCTGCTTTGCACACTGCACCCGGCCGCCCCTGTGCCGATGAGGGTGTACTCTGTGGGCCTTCTCGTGTCCCCCTCGGTGCTCTACAAAACCCCCCTGGTCTGCCCCCCGAGGACGCAGGTACTTACCTGCTGGCAGACTGGAGCCGGAGTACCCCTGTTCTCCATAGGCGTCTATGTGTTTTGGGCACCTCTTTGACCTCTACACCTGACCGGCCCTGAGCTGCTGGTGTGGTAACTTTGGGGTTGCCTTGAACCCCCAACGGTGGGCTGCCTATGCCCCAAACCTGAGACTTGTAAGTGTTTTACTTGCCTTCAAAACTAACCGTTACTTACCTCCCCCAGGAACTGTTGATTTTTGCACTGTGTCTACTTTGAAAATAGCTTATTGCCATTTTTACAAAAACTGTGCATGATATTGTTTTCATTCAAAGTTCCTAAGGTATGTAAGGGAAGTACCTTACATTTAAAGTGTTTAATGTAAATCTTGAACCTGTGGTTCTGAAAATAAACTAAGAAAAGATATTTTTCAATATAAAAACCTATTGGCCTGGAGTAAGTCTTTGAGTGTGTGTTCCTCATTTTTTGCCTGTGTGTGTACAATAAATGCTTAACACTACCCTCTGATAAGCCTACTGCTCGACCACACTACCACAAAATAGAGCATTGGAATTATCTATTTTTTCCACTATCTTACCTCTAAGGAGAGCCCTTGGACTCTGTGCACACTATTTCTTACTTTGAAATAGTATATACAGAGCCAACTTCCTACACCATGTTTGGAAAATGTCCTTAAGAGCAGCCTAAAAATTCAGCAGGTGAAAATTCATAATAGCATAAAGACTGACAAAGTCCTATCAAACGTTCCTACAAAGTTAATATCATGAGTAAAACAGGCTCAAGACCTGGTCCAAAAACACTCCCCAGGAGCTGAGGAAGGAACAATAGGTCTAAATCCGTTACCTACAGAAAATCAATCAATTGGTTCAAGCCAAACACCAAACAGGAAAAGCTCAACATTAGTGACTGCAGAGTACACACCAAAGGAACCAAGTCTGGCTCCTCAAGCTTCAGAAGACTTTTGGTCCACTCAGCAAAAAGTAACTAAACGTATGTCAAAGAATGAAGTGGAAATTAGCACTCAAATAAACCCACTGACATTACGGTCCAAAGTGGGTTAGTAAACAATGACAACAATCTGGCAAGGGCCTCCAACAAGTTTCCACTTGTAACCTTAGGAGATAAAATGAAAGGAGTACGGTAGGCCCAGAAGGAAGGAGCAGAGAGAGAAGCTGTGCAGAACAAGGTGTATTTTATTGAGTCAAGAATTAGTTTAAGCAATGCTGTATCCCCAAATGTCGACTGGACAGATAATTACATAGGATCAAAACTTCAATCATCTGGCTGGGCAGATAAAGACTGAGAATATGATTATACCGAACACAAATTTAAATAATGACATAATTGCAAAAATCAATTGGCCGGGCAGGACAACTACACTGGAACTCTAACCATCTCAATGGAAAGAGAATGACTGAGAATGCAATTGCACAAGAGTATCAGGTTTAAAGGAACAAAAGACTCAGGATTAAATCGGAGGAATCAAAGACTTGGGGCTCTTCACTCAGAAACAGCTCAAAACTCTCAAGGTAATGGGAATCAGAGGTTCAGGCACATACAGAAGAGGCAATTACATTATTCTGTCCGGTTACATCACAAAGGGCCCCTTTGATATCTTAAATTGAAGCAACATCCTGAAGTTTACACAACGAATCCAGTCTTAGAGGTGTGTTACTACAAAGGAAATCCTTGCAATAGTGTTTTTAAATATAGGTCTAAGGTATAATAGGGAACATTCTAAAGTTACTTGGAACTCCAATGATTTAGCACAGATGGTAATGAGGGAGTTAGGTATATTCAAGAACTGGGACATAACGATTTCGGCACCTAAGACCCCTGGGTGTCCACATCCACTAGAATAGCACCACAACAGAGCATCCACAGCAAAAATGTGGTCACATAGGGTCAATTCAGTGCTGAGGAACGCAAGGAGCAAATCCTTGGAACAGTCCCCACCTCCAGTCAAAGCAAAAGAGCTGCCATCTCCAGCCCTTCGACACGAAGATATTGAATCGCAATGGGGTTGGTTAGCCAGGTCATTAAATACAACAAGAAAATTACAATAAACAGGGAAAGTTCTTAATCGGAAGGGTGGGAAACCCCTACGGATCTGCTCATGGAACATAAATGGGCTGGCCAGTAAATTCGACAACCCACATACCTTGCAAAATTTACGCAGGTTTCAAGTGGCACTTTTGCAGGAAACTTGGACACAACAACATGAGAGACTCCAGATAAGAGAACTTGCTGTGACTGATCCTGGAGGCGGGGAATTCACTGTAGTTATAGTTAACATCTACATTCACTTGAACAAAACGGCAAGAACAAAGCTCTTAAAAGCCAAACAAGGACTTAGCTCTATTATAATCTCTGTAGACTTTAATATGAGCCTGACGGAAGGGCGGCATCTAATGAAGTTCTAGGGGAACAGGATGAATTTTGGGGGATACAGTATCAAGTAACACCAGAATGGTACAGAAAGGATAAGCAAGGCCGTCTGCTAATAGGAGACCCTGAAAACCTTGGATTCAGGGGTT
Source organism: Pleurodeles waltl (assembly GCF_031143425.1). Taxonomy (NCBI): domain Eukaryota; kingdom Metazoa; phylum Chordata; class Amphibia; order Caudata; family Salamandridae; genus Pleurodeles; species Pleurodeles waltl. The sequence continues at coordinate 207,860,950 of NC_090439.1, forward strand.
TAAATAGCCGTTTCCCTGACAATGAGGGTTGTCTTACATTTCTAAACCAGGAGCATCCCTTTTAGACTACACGTTGATAGATGTATCTTTGATATAACATGTAACTTCAGCGATCACTGTCCGCAGGAATTTGCCTTATCTATCATCCTGTTTGAGCAAGAGCTAGCAATTGGCCAGGAGATGGCACCTTACATAACAAACAGCAATACAATTAAATGGACCACCACCTCACTGCCTTCACTGCAAGGCACAAAGGAAATTCTAAACTCCTTAGATGGGATGCACGACCCAGTAAGAAGTTGGGAATACTTTACAGGTGAGTATGCAGCCCAATTTGCAACCACAGTTTCTAGACATCAAAATGGGCTTGGTGCTAATGACCACCTGTATGGCAACTTGAGGAGAAATCATCACATAAAAGAAGCAACAAGGTGTGTCAACCAACTATGGAGACAACTGAGGAAAGCTCGATGAGATCAAGACCTTTTGCAAGAATTAAGAAAGGTGAAAAAAGATCTCTAAAAGCAGAAATGAAAGCTGCTGAGAGCAAGTAAAATCTTTTGGGCAAAATTGCTATGTGACACTAAAAGAAGGAATTCAGCAATGTTTTGGATAACATTGAATAGCATCAGCAATCCCTAATTTCTAACGTCTCAGAATTTACCTAGGTTAGCTTTTTAACCTCACTTTTTAATGCAAATAGAAGTACTTGTGCGAGCGGAACTGAACACACAATCTTGTGCTCTCAAAAATCAAATGTAAACCAAGAGCCTCCAATAGCACGAGAGGCGATATAGTTGAGAACGAAATTAAACAAGGCCTGGAAAGGCGAGATGACCTTGCCCCATCAATCAGTGCACAGGGCATTCAGAAACAAACCTCTAAGTGGCAAAGGGAAGGGGCCCCAACTCCAAACGGCATAGCCCCAGCTATATTTTTGGGCAGAGAAATTACTGTGTCCTGTAGCAGAAGAGTCCCTGCCTCATGGAAAGGATCAGTGATATCACCAATATTTAAAGGATACTAAACATTACTGCCTGGACGGCTACCTTGGTTGTTCGGTCCTGCAGGTCTTTCTAGTGTGATCATGGTTCGCAGCCCACCTCAGAGGATGGCATTGCTTGGGTATCTATTCAAAGGTAAGGAATCTGCAACTAGAAGTCTCTATCAGATGTACAAGTTACCTTCTGTAACAATATATCTGGTAGAGACATATTCAAGTTGGAGATTCCTTACCGACCCAGCGATCCTCCCAGCTTGCAAACTGATTTCTAGGGACTGGGCTTTCCCTTTCAGGGACTTAGCTGTGGCGCACCAATTTCAGTGTTCTTGTCAACTCTGCATTTTGGCCTGGAAAGTTGTGAAAAGAAACTGATGTCACTGCACTGAGGTGGCACCCTTGTACTACTCCCGACGTCATCCCAGCGACCACGACATCAACGACACCAGCAAAGGCAAAACGTTAAGGGGTAACCATGCCAAGGAGGCATTTCCGTACACCTTCGGTAACTAAATATCTGGTAGAGACATATTCTAGTTGCAGATTCCTTACCGCCCACCCATCCTCCCGCTTGCAAACTGATCTCTAGGGACGGGGATTCCCTCTTTCAGGTCCTTAGCTCTGGCGCACCAATCTCAGTGTTTTTAGCAGCTCTGCGCTTTGATGTGGAAAGTCGTTAAAAGAAACTGGCATCACTGCGCGAGGGCGGCATCTATATACTACGCCTGATGTCATCACGGCGACCACGACGCCAATGACGCCCGCGGAGTAGATGGACGCACCTACCGACGGGTAAGGGTATTGCTTGAATAAAAAATCCCTGGATCCAGTCTGAGCACTGGGGGAAAATTCTAAGGTAAGGAATCTGCAACTAGAATATGTCTCTACCAAATATATTGTTACTGAAGGTAAGTAACGTGTACTTCTGACACCAGAGAGCACAAAAACCCTCACTTCATGGGGTCAGAAACTTGTCTGTTAGTGGCAGGCTGGCGCAGACTGGTCAGACATGCACTAAAGTGTTGGGTAAAATACAGGAGGCATCTCTAGGATGCCCTCTGTGTGCATTTTAAAATAAATCTAACACTGGCATCAGTGTGGGTTTATTGTGCTGAGAAGCCCAGTCTTCAGTGGAGCCATCATGGAACTGTGGAGTTCGTAATGACAAACTCACAGCCCATGTACTCATTATGGCCAGACTGCACTTACAATGCCTAAGAATGGACTCAGACACTGTAGGGTCATTTTGCTCATGCAGCTATGCCCTCACCTGTGGTATAGTGCATCCTGCCTTAGGGCTTTAAGGCCTGCTAGAGGGGTGAATTACCTATGCTACAGGCAGTGGGTTGTGGGCATGGCACCCTGACAGGGAGGCCAAGTCGACTTTACCTTTTTCTCCCCACCAATACACACAGTCTGCAATGGCAGAGTGCATGAGTTTGGCGAGAGGTCCCCAGGGTGGCATAATACATGGTGCAGCCCTTAGAGACTTTCCTTAGCAACAGGGCCCTTGGTACCAGAGGTACCATTTACAAGGGACTTATATGTGTTCCAGGGCTGTGCCAATTGTGGAAACAAAGGTACAGTTTAGGGAAAGAACACTGGTGCTGGGGCCTGGTTAGCAGGGTCCCAGCACACTTTCAATCATAACTGGCATCAACAAAAGGCAAAAAGTCAGGGGTAACCATGCCAAGGAGGCATTTCCTTACAATCGTCCACCCAGAAATCTTAAGTATGCTTGAGATAGAACGCAAACACTCTTTTTGGATCCAGACAGTGGAATCTCTCCTCCTCATGAGAAGGATGTGGAGGTGAGTAAAAAGTAGGCAAGGTGATAGACTGGCCTACATGAAAAGGTGTAACGACTTTGGGAAGGAAGCCTTAGTGCATAACACCACTTTGTCAGGGTGCACAGACAAGTATGGGGGCTTAGAAGAAAGAGCCTGAAGCTCACTCACTCTGCGAGCGGAAGAAATGGCAATAAGAAAAACAGTTTTGAAAGTAAGGAGCTGCAAAGGGACAATTGTGCATCGGCTCAAAGGGAGTACACACCAAGAAAGTAAGCACGAGATTGAAGTCCCACTGAGGCATGATTAAGGGAGTGGGAGGAAACAAATGGGTGAGACCCTTAAGGAATCGACTAACAATAGGAGACTTAAAGAGTGAAGGCTGATAAGGCTACCTAAGAAAGTCTGAAATAGCCGACAAATAACCTTTAAGGGTGTCAAAGCAGAGCCCTGATGGGCTAAAGAAAGAATAAACAAAAGAACCTCAGAAAGAGGAGCAGAGAGGGAATCAACAAATTTGTTGGTACACCATGCCACATATTTATGTCAACAACAGGCGTATACCGTTTTTGTGGAGGGACACCTGGCTGCCAAGATAACGCACATACTTCGGGTGGAAGGTCAAAAGCTGTCAACTGCTGCCGCTCAATCTCCACGTATGAAGTCGGAGATTGGACAGGTTCAGGTGGAGAACCGTCCCCTGCTACTGCGACAGAAGATCCTCCCAAAGAGGCAGTCTGAGTGGAGGATAAGCGGCCATTCTCAATAGCTCCGGATACCATATGCTCCATGACCAGTCCACAGCCACCAAGATGACTTGGGCCCGGTCATTCCTGATCTTCTTGAGAACACTGGGCATAAGTAGTATGGGCATAAAGGAGGCCAGAGTTCCACTCAAGACGAAAAGAGTCTCCGAGTGAGTGCAACCTTGGAAACTCCAACGTGCAAAATAGCTGACATTGCGTGTTCTCTGCAGAGGCGAACAGATCTAACAAAGGCTCTTCCCCACTGCTAAAAGAGACCTTGCGCCACCTCCGGCTGGAGATGTCAATGGGGATCGGCAATGCATCAACGGCTGAGTTCGGCTGCTCAGGCTTTCAGAGAGCCTGCTGGATGCTGAAACCCCAGGGTAATGTTCTGATGTGCCAGTCATGTCCAGAGGCGCAGACCCTCCTGACAAAGGGTCCAGGACCCTACTTCCCCCTGTTTGTTGCAGTACCACATGGTGGTAGTGTTGTCCGTGAACACTTGCACTACTTTCCCTTTGAGAGAGGGAAGAAATGCTTTCAACGTGAGCCTGATTGCCTGGAGCTCCGAAAGATGGATATGGAGCCCAGACTCCGCCGGAGACCAGAGGCCTCTAATCTCCACCTCTCCCATGTAGCCACCCATCCCAGAAGCGATACGCCAGTCACTATGGATAGATCGGGTTGGGGAAGGGAGAGGGATCTGCTGTTGACCGAATGCGAATTTGAAAGCCACCACTGCAGGTTCGCAGTTCCCTCCGAGATCCAGACCATATTTGAGAGATTTCCCTGATGTTGCGCCCACTGAAACTTCAAGTCCCACTGCAGAGTCCACATCCACCATCCACCATGTGTCACTAGAAGGATGCAGGCGGCCATGAGGCCCAAGAGCGTCAGAGTCAGTCTCACAGAAACTCAAGATAGAGGCTGAAAGATCGGAACCATAGCCTAAATATCCTTGTGTCGCTTTTCGGGAGGTTAGGCCAGAAACCGCACTGTGTCCAGAACAGCTCAGATGAAGGGGAGCGTGTGAGAGGGAGTCAGATGTGACTTTGCCGTGTTTATAGTGAAACCCAGCGTGTGCAGGAGGTTTGCCGTAGTCTGAAGGTGGGAGACGATTTTCTGGGGCGAGTTCACCTTCAACAGCAAATCATAAAAGGTAGGGGAAGACTGAAACCATCAATCTGCGTAGATGAGCTGCAACCACCGCCATCACTTTCGTGAAAACCGGAGGGGTGCTGGTAAGGCGAAGGGGAGCACGACAAATTAAAAGTGCTTGTGACCTACCACTAATCGTACGTAACATCTGTGAGCAGGCAGGATTGGATGGGAATGTGGAAATAAGCATCCTGCAAGTCCAACGCTAACATCCAGTCTCCTTAGTCCAAGGCAGACAGGACCTGAGCCAGGGTGGGCATTTTGAAATTTCTCCTTCTTGAGGAAGAACTCATGTGCCCAGTCCAAGTTAGGGTGATCCTGGTATTCGTAAATGTCCAGGGACCCCTCCAATCCTTCCCCGAATTCGTACCCATAAGAAAAAGGGTCAGTATCCAACCCAGGGTGAATCGGCCCCATCGAAGGAGGCGGCATCGGCTGACACCGGTCTGACTCAGAGTCGTCGGGGATCAGGTTGCGATGATGTTGGGCACCACTGACGTCAGGAGCGTCGACAATCGAGCCAGGGAAGGTCTCATTGGTATGACTGGCGCGGATTAGAGAGCGGATCCGGAGGGAACTTTGGTGGCCGGAGCCGCCATGTGGAGCTTAAAGGTCTGCCGATTGAATCCCTTGGGCCCGAAGGCGCCGTAGTGGGGTCGGCCTTCCCAAAAATGAGGCGCATGCCCTCATTAAATTCCTTTAATTGGGCAGGGGTCACCCCGGCTCCTGGAAACTCTGGGAGGTGCGGAGTGGACCCAGAAGCCGGCTCCAAAGACGGCGGCCGCAAGCATTGATGCTCCTCCCGCGTCGCTTCAGCCGAAGTCGAAACTGATGGGGTGAAGTCGAAGGATGACGGGATCTCTTTGACAACTTCTTACCTTAACCCAAAGACTTCGAAGAAGAAGAGTGGTGGTGGATCTGCGACCGGTCTCTTGATCTTCCCCTCGAGCGAGACCGGGATCTACGCGGAGTTGAGCCCGGGCCGCCATAAGCTTGAGGGACCGCTCCCTCAAGGCCTCTGAGTGCATAGCCCGGCACTTGGAGCACGACTTCAGGTCATGGTCGATCTCCAGGCACCATAAACAGACCCGATGCGGATCCATCACTAACATCATGCGGTGACAGTCCACGCACGGTTTGATCCCGGTCTTAGGGGTCATCCCTCGTCACAACAAAAAACTCACTGAAAACTCAACAAAAGAGTAGAAGTCGGTCAAAAAGAGACCAAGGATAGCTCTCTCCGGATCAGGCATTGGCGCGGAAAGAAAAGAACTGACGTCACTGCGCTGAGACGGCGTCTATGTGCTATTCCCGAAATCATCACTGTGACCACGACACCAACGACACCCGCAGAGTTAACCGACGCCACCTACCGACACACAAGTGTATTGCTCGAAGAAAAAATCTTCGGATCAAGTCTGACGCCTGGAGGAAAATTTTAAGGTAAGGAATCTGCAACTAGAAGTCTCTATCAGATACAAAGCCTGGTCTGGGTGGATGTGCTTCACACCTCACCCTTTCAAGAACTGTAACATTTGGCAGTGAGACTCAAAGGCTCAGGCCTCCTGTTACAGTGCCCCAGGGCACTCCAGCAAGTAGAGATGGCCACACCCCCAGAACAACTCCCACTTAGGCAGCAGGTCCATCAGGAAAATTAGGAAAAACAGGGAGGAGTGACCACTGCAGCTAGGACCACTCCTAAGGTGTCCAGAGCTGAAGTGACCCCCCTCCTTGCAGAATCCTCCGTCTTGTTTTGGAGGATAAGGAACAATAGGGTTAGAAATGTGATGTGGGCACAGGAAGAGTGTAGCCACCCCCAAGTACAGTAGCCATTGGCTACTGCCCACTGCCCCCGGTAACGCCCCTTTATCTAGTATTTAGGGGCTCCCCTGAACTTCACTCACTAGATTCCTGGCACCCTCAAGCAGAAGAACGAAGGAAGAAGAAGGACTGCTAAGCCGACCGCAGCAGTGAAGACTCCAGATGGCAACTGACTTGGCCGGGCCCTACCAGCCTGTCTGCAGCTTCCAAGACCCCTGCTCCAAGAAGGCGAAGTGTCCTGCAGGACTAGCGACTTCTAGAAAACCCCTATCCACAAGAAATCTCCAAAAAGACTCCAGAACTGCCCAGGATCCGTAAGCCCTGCCCACTCTGCACCCGACGCCCACAGCCCGAGTCCTGGTGACCCACCGGTTCAGAGTAGGTTCCCAGGCGATTCAGAACTTGAGTACACCCTGGGCTGACCACTCCTGGCCAACATGACGACGCCTGCAGCCTGAATCCACAGGGCCCCTGTAAGGAAATGCCTCTTTAGCATGGTTACCCCCTGACTTTTTGCCTTTGCTGATGCCAAGTTATGATTTGAAAGTGTGCTGAGGCCTGCTAACCAGGCCCCAGCACCAGTGTTCTTTCCCTAACCTGTACCTTTGTTTCCACAATTGGCACACCCTGGCATCCAGATAAGTCCCTTGTAACTGGTACCCCTGGTACCAAGGGCCCTGATGCCAGGCAGGGAAGGTCTCTAAGGGCTGCAGCATGTCTTATGCCACCCTGGGGACCCCTCACTCAGCACAGACACACTGCTTGCCAGCTTGTGTGTGCTAGAGGGGATAAAACGACTAAGTCGACATGGCACTCCCCTCAGGGTGCCATGCCAACCTCACACTGCCTATAGGTATAGATAAGTCACCCCTCTAGCAGGTCTTACAGCCCTAAGGCAGGGTGCACTATACCATAGGTGAGGGCATAGGTGCATGAGCACTATGCCCCTTCAGAGTCTAAGCAAAACCTTAGACATTGTAAGTGCAGGGTAGCCATAAGAGTATATGGTCTGGGAGTCTGTCATACACGAACTCCACAGCACCATAATGGCTACACTGAAAACTGGGAAGTTTGATATCAAACTTCTCAGCACAATAAATGCACACTGATGCCAGTGTACATTTTATTCCAAAAAAAACACCCCAGAGGGCATCTTAGAGATGCCCCCTGAAAACATACCCAACTTCCAGTGTGGGCTGACTAGTTTTAGCAGCCTGCCACACACCAGACATGTTGCTAGTCACATAGGGAGAGTGCCTTTGTCACTCTGTGGCTAGTAACAAAGCCTGTACTGGGTGGAGGTGCTTCTCACCTCCCCCTGCATGAACTGTAACACCTGGCGGTGAGCCTCAAAGGCTCACCCCCTTTGTTACAGAGCCCGAGGGCACTCCAGCAAGTGGAGATGCCCGCCCCCTCCGGCCACGGCCCCACTTTTGGTGGCAAGGCCAGAGGAGATAATGAGAAAAACAAGGAGTCACTGGCCAGTCAGGACAACCCCTAAGGTGTCCTGAGCTGAGGTGACTCTTGACTTTTAGAAATCCTCCATCTTGCAGATGGAGGATTCCCCCAATAGGATTAGGGATGTGCCCCCCTCCCCTCAGGGAGGAGGCACAAAGAGGGTGTAGCCACCCTCAGGGCTAGTAGCCATTGGCTACTAACCCCCTAGACCTAAACACACCCCTAAATTGAGTATTTAGGGGCTCCCAGAACCTAGCAAGATAGATTCCTGCAACCTGAAGATGAAGAAGGACTGCTGACCTGAAGCCCTGCAGAGAAGACGGAGACACCAACTGCTTTGGCCCCAGCCCTACCGGCCTGTCTCCCCACTTCAAGAGAAACTGCAACAGCGACGCATTCCCCAGGGTCCAGCGACCTCTGAAGCCTCAGAGGACTACCCTGCATCTAAAAGAACCAAGAACTCCCGAGGACAGAGGCCCTGTTCCACAAAGACTGAAACTTGCAACAAAGAAACAACTTTTAAAGGACTCCACGTTTCCCGCCAGAAGCGTGAGACTTTCCACTCTGCACCCGACGCCCCGGCTCAACCTGCGGAGAAACAACACTACAGGGAGGACTCCCCGGCGACTGCGAGCCCGTGAGTAGCCAGAGTTGACCCCCCTGAGCCCCCACAGCAACGCCTGCAAAGGGAATCCAGAGGCTCCCCCTAACCGCGACTGCCTGCTTCAAAGAACCAGACGCCTGGTAAAGACACTGCACCCGCAGCCCCCAGAACCTGAAGGATCCGACCTCTAGTGCAGAAGCGACCCCCAGGTGGCCCTCTCCCTTGCCCATGTGGTGGCTACCCCGAGGAGCCCCCCCTTTCCTGCCTGCTTCGCTGAAGAGACCCCCTCCTCACCTCATCACTTTTTGAAAAGCAGACTTGATGGTTGATGGGTATATTGAAGATGCTTGGGACAAGAAGGGCCCTCAGAACAAGCAGTAATAGTCACAATTAAGTTAACTTTATCCTAATCCTATACTATGGGGCTACACAGTCCCTGAATGTGGTAGATTTCACACCAAACAAATGTTAAAGGAAGAGAAATTGTACTGAGCAATCAGAAAATTCAACAAAAAGGCTCCATTAGATCCAATGACCAACTTATGCATGGATCCTGGAAAAAAAGGCAGTTTCTCCCTTATTGCTGCAGCTTGAGCCTCCAGTGATGAAGTGGCAGAGGATGGCACTACCAGGGCATGACACTGGAGTTTCAGTTTTCATAGGCAGAGAAGTGGGCTCAATATCCGCTAGAACCATCTCTACTCTGACAATGGTCCAACTATATAGATAAGGGGTAATAGTCGAAGGTTAGTGTAGAAGTAAGCTTTAGGCTTCAAGGATTAGGAAGTCTTGGCCAGTTAGATGGAACTTAACAGTTGCGTGCAAATACCACTTCTGAAATGTCTGCGGATCACCACTCTTAGAGGGCTCAAATGGATAATTCAGTTCCAATTCCAAATAAATCATCATGTCCTGCTGTACGAAAACACCATTCTTCATGGTTTAATCAAAGATGTGAGTATTGGCCTTAGGCATTAGCTTTTCTTGCCATGCTTTGTCTCACCAAACTGGGCTTACATCTATACTCACTTTGATCTCTTCCAGGAAGTCACAGAGATCTAAAAAAACAGTACCATCTACGGATGTCATAGCTTACTAAAATTTTATTTGTACCAAGTCTTTCAAACAAAAACAACACACTTGGAGTAAAATCGGTATATAATGCCATGAAATAAAACAACATGTTTTCTAAGAGACTAAAAAAACAACCAAAAATGGCCGCCTCACCTAAGAAGTGCATGTCAACTGAAAGCTTCATTGCAGAAGAGTGTTCATAAACAAGGGTTTTAAAATCTGCTCATGCAAAGATAATGTAAAACATCATAATATGAGTACATGTTCAGCTGCAATTTAATATTGCCTTACATCCTCCTGTCTAGGTCATTCCCTCTGGGGAATGGACCTAACTCAACAGTGATAGGACCCAATCTGAATTGCCTCTTGTCTGTGTTTTTAGTGTCCTCACCCTTTCTTTTTATTTTGGGGTTAGAGGTATCCATCTCTGATAATATTATCTTAGCCAGGGTCCCCCTAGCTTACCAAAGAGGTTACCCATAGCTAGAGTAACCCCACCATGCCCAACAGGGTCAGGGGGCCTAACTTTTTATTTGGCATGGGGCCAGACCACTTTGTTAAGGACAGTGCAGCCATAAAGGCGAACATTCAGCAGAGGCCACTGACAGCTGTCAGTGCCCATAACCAAACCTTCAGCTCTTCACCAACAAGGGAAGGGGCTAAGTAACAGGCTTCTTTGGGTTCAGGGTGCCTGTCTGCTGGGGTAGAGTGGGTAGCTGCTACTTCTTGCAGTGAACACCCTTCTTCCACTCTTTCTTCTGTTGGCTGAGGAGCCACCCACTCATGCTTAACAGTTGCCTGACTAGTCAGGACGTCTTGTGGGTCAGGTTGGACTTTACCAGTGCCACCTTTGGAGTTCTCGCTTACTGGAGCAGAACCTCCTGGGCTTGATAAAACCTTGGCTAGAGGTTGTCCACCTTTCCTGCACTGTTGTCTCTTTTTTCTCTTCTGAGGCCTACCTTTAGACATGCAGGGGCAGTACCTCCAGAATCCTTGGGAGAGGGCTGGTACTGGTCCAGTTCCTCTTTTGGGCTCTGACTAACCTCTAGGTAGTCATTGCCAATGAGACAATCAAGGGGGATATCTGTACTGACTACCACCCTTCTCCAGCTAAAAGGCCCAGCCACTGCTAGGGGCACTAAAGCCACAGGCCTACTAGTGACCTTGTCCGGGCTAACACTTACTCTGGCAGTCTCACCTGGGATGTACTGGTTTGAGAGCACCAACCTGTCATGCACACTAGTGTGACTGGCACAAGTACCTCTCAGGGCAGTGTCTGGGATTCCATTCACCAGTAGGTGGTGGAAGTGTCTACTTCCCTCTGGAATCTCCAACTCACCTGTTGAGCCCATTTTCCAGTTGAAGGCTATGGGGACCTCCTCATCTGAGAAGTTATCCCCAATGGCTACAATGGTCACTCCTGGATTTTTGCTAGGGGGTTTGTTTTTGGGACAAGAAGTGTCCTTGGTGTGGTGCCAGGTCTGTCTACAGTTGTGGCAGCATGCTTTAGTGGCGTCCCAGTTCTTACCTTGGTACCCACTTTTGTTTTGGAAGTGTTTTGGGGGGCCTACAGAGGGCTCTTTCTCTTTACTTCTAGGAGTGTCACCCACTGTCGCCTGGGGAGGCTTTGTAACCCCTTTCTTTTGGTCACCCCCAGTGGAAGTCTTGGTCACCAAAGTCTTGACCCAGTGGTCTGTCTTCTTTCCCAATTCTTGGGGAGAAATTGGACCTAGGTTTACCAGATATTGATGCAACTTTTCATGGAAGCAGTTACTTAAAACGTGTTCTTTCATACACAAATTATAAATCCCATTATAGTCATGCCCTTCATTTCCAGTTACCCAACAATCCAGTGTTTTCACTGAGACGTCTACAAAATCAACCCAGGACTGGCTTGAGGTTCTGTGAGCCTCCCTGAACCTAATTCTATACTCCTCAGTGGTGAATCCAAAGCCCTCAATCAGGGTAGCCTTCATGAGGTCATAGGATTCAGCATCTGCACCAGTTAGTATGAGGAGCCTGTCCCTACACTTACCAGTAAACAGTTCCACAGGAGAGCTCCCCAGAGAGACTTTTGCCCTCTCAAAGGCTATGAATCACTTGGTAATGTCATCACCATCCTCATATTTGGGGACTATCCCTTTAGGGATTTTTGGGTTGTCAGAATACTCTCTGTCCCTAGTTCTAATGTTGCTGCCACCATCAATGTTCTCATAGGAGCTGCACTCCCCTCAGGAAGATCCAGATCCTGTGAGTACTATCTTTAGAGACAGGGATCTTGGAACCCTGGTCTCCCTAATTAGGTTAGGAGGGGGGAGTTCTTCCTCCTGATCCCTAACTTCTTCCCCATCTGAGGGGAGGTCTTCCTCCTCAGCAGGGTAGTCCCTTGCACATTCTTCCAAGAGCTCCTGAAGCTTGACCTTGGTAGGGTTGGAACCTGTTTTGATGTTCCTGAGGCTGCAGACACTCCTTAACTCTCTCATCCCAAGATGGAGGTAAGGGGTGAGGTTGAGTTACATCACCATGTCCTCTGAGCTACTCATTTTGTTACTAAAGTTGGGGATTACTTTTAGGAACAAAAACTACTTCTAGTTAATAATCCCTAATTTACAATGACTTTTAAATCTAAAAAGAAATGCTAAGGTGACTTAACTAAGGCCCTAGCAGGACTTTAAAAAATTTGGAAAAATAGGCAAAATTCAAAAATCACTTTTCTAAAGGCAATTTTGGAATTGTAGTTGTGTGATCAGGTATTGGCTGAGTAGTCCAGCAAATGCAAAGTCGTAGACTGCATGACTGATCCACCAATGTAGGAAGCTGGCTCTGTATATACTATATAAAAATGAGACATATGGGGTCATTTTGACCCTGGCGGTCCGAGACCGCCAGGGCTAAAAGGACGGAAGCACCGCCAACAGGCTGGCGGTGCTTCCAGCCCTATTACGACCACGGCGGAAGTGCCGCAGTCGCACCGCCGGGGTCGGCGGTTTCCCGCCGTTTTAGCCCCGGCGGTGATAATCCGCCAGGGCAGCGCTGCCCTGGGGATTATGACACCCCTACCGCCAGCCTGTTTCTGGCGGTTTGCACAGCCAGTAAGAGGCTGGCGGTAAGGGTTGTCCTGGGGCCCCTGGGGGCCCCTGCACTGCTCATGCCACTGGCATGGGCAGTGCAGGGGCCCCCTAACAGGGCCCCAGGCAGCTTTTCACTGTCTGCATAGCAGACAGTGAAAAGCGCGATGGGTGCAACTGCACCCGTCGCACGGCCGCAACACCGCCGGCTCCATTGGGAGCCGGCTCCTATGTTGCAGCCTCATCCCCGCCGGCCCAGCGGGAATGTCATAATGGGGGCCGCGTGAGTGCGGCCGCATTGGCGGCCGCACATCGGTTACCGCCTATCGCCGCCCGCCAAGGTCGTAATGACCCCCATAGTGTGTACAGAGTCCATGGGTTCCCCAAGAGGCCTGACAGAGGCAATAACAGATAATATTAATGCTCTATTTGTGGTAGCATGGTCCAGAAGTTAGGCTTATCAGAGGGTAGTGTTAAGCATTTTTTATACACACACAGACAATATGAGAAACACACATTCAATGACTTAACTCCAGACCAACAGGTTTTTATACAGAAAAATATTATTTTGTTACTTTATTACTAGAACCACAAGATTCAGTTCAGAAATAAATACTGTTGCAGGTAAGAACGCAACATAGATATCAATGTAACTTTGGTTCACTTTAGCAAAGAAAACAGTTTTTAAGTAAACAGAGAATATCTATTTCAAAAGTGGAAACAGTGCATTTTTCGTAACAGTTCCTGGGGGAAGAAAATAGAGTACAGTTTTAAAGGTAAGTACACAACTTACAGTTCCAGTCTCTTGGGGATAGGTAGTCCGCTGTTGGGGGTTCTAGTTAACCCTGAACACCCACCACCAGCAACACAGGGCCGGTCGGGTGCAGAGGTCAAAGAGGAGCCAAATTAACAGGGGCCCCTATGTAGACACAGAGTACTCGGACTTCGGTCTATCAGCAGGTAAGTACCCGCGGTTCGGAGGGCAGACCAGGGGGGATTAGAGGAGCACTGGAATGGCACCAAGAGTAGGCACCAATCCCACACCCTCAGCGGCACTGGGGCGGCCGGGTGCAGGGTGCAAACATGGCATCGGGTTTCCAATGAAACTGTATGTGGGGACCCAGGGTGTCACTCAGGCGCTGCAGGCGAGGTTCAGGGGGTGTCCCTGGCACACTACCGGTCGGACAGGGAAGAGGGCCGCCTGTTGGTCACTGCTGCACCAGTGGTCGGTTTCTCCAAGGCCTGGGGGCAGCGGGTGCAGTGGTTCCTTTGGCTTCGGTTATCTTCGTCCAGGCAGTCGCGGTCAGGGGAGTCCTCGGGATTCCCTCTGCAGGAGTCGTCGTGGAGAGGTCTCCTTGTTTTTCCTAATTATCCCTCTGGACCTGCTGCCAAAAGTGGGCATTTGTCTGGGGGCTGGGCATCTCCACTAGCTGGAGTGCCCTGGGGCATTGTAACACGAAGCCTAAGCCTTTAAGGCTCACCTCTAGGTGTTACATTTCCTGCAGGGGGGAGGTGTAAAGCACCTCCACCCAGTGCAGGCTTTGTTTCTGGCCTCAGAGAGCACAAAGGCTCTCACTCCATGGGGTCAGAAACTCGTCTCTCAGTGGTAGGCTGGCACAGACCAGTCAGTCCTGCACTCAGGGACTGGATAAAATACAGGGGGCATCACTAAGATGCCCTCTGTGTGCATTTCTTAATAAATCCAACACTGGCATCAGTGTGCATTTATTGTGCTGAGAAGTTTGATACCAAACTTCCCAGTATTCAGTGTAGCCATTATGGACCTGGGGAGTTTGTTTTGACAAACTCCCAGACCATATACTTAATATGCCCACACTGCACTTTCAATGTCTAAGAATGTACTTAGACACTGTAGGGGCATAGTACCCATGCAGCTATGCCCTCACCTGTGGTATAGTGCACCCTGCCTTAGGGCTGTAAGGTCTGCTAGAGGTGTGACTTACCTATGCCACAGGCAGTGTTTTGTGGGCATGGCACCCTGAGGGAGATGCCATGTCGACTTTGCTTTTTTTTTTTCCACCAACACACACAATCTGCAATGGCAGTGTGCATGTGTTAGATGTGGGGTCCCTGAGAGTGGCACAACACATGCTGCAGCCCTAAGGGACCTTCCCTGGTCACAGGGCCCTTGGTACCCCTGGTACATTTTACAAGGGACTGCGGAGTGCCATTTGTGGAAACAATGGTACATTTTTAGGGAAAGAACACTGGTGCTGGGGCCTGATTAGCAGGATTCCACCACACTCTCAGTCAAGTCAGCACATCAATATCATGCAAAGTGTGGGGGGTGTAACTGCAACAAGGGCCATTTTCCTACAAATATGCAGTCAAAAGTCACTTTTTTGGCCGTAATTCAAGATGCCACACTAAGAATGGTATACAAGGGATTAAAACATAGGCAAAATGTACGTATATCTAACATTAAAACATATTTTTGGGTACTTTGGATCTGTGGATCCTTTGCAAAGTCACACAGGAGGGCCCACGCTGAGCACCGCGGATCAGCCTAAAAACATATTTTGCACTTTTTGCCCAGGACCCCTCCAGATTATCCGGACCCCTTATGGGTTTTTATACTTTGATTCTCCCTCACTAGGCCCACGTGCCAAACAGAATGGAGGCTGCAGCGTTCCTCTCAGGTTGTGGCCGGCCAAACAGGGCCTTGCTTTTCACCCAGATCCGCAGATGCCCCACGGGTGGGTCTGCATCCCTAGATATCTATATTTTTTCCCTTCAATAACTCTGAAACTACTCAACATATTTGCACCAAATAACGAAAACAGATCTTTCTGGACCATGATCTATCTTTCTGCTAAATTTGCTGCTAAATTTTCAGCAGTTAGGGCTATGGTCAAGTTCAACAATCGCAAAATCCCCATAGACATTACATGGGGAAGGGTTTTGGGCCCCCACCCCCTTTTTCCTTGGTCCCAGCTTGATGAACCACCTGGAACTTTCCAAACAGCAGCTTAACTAACTAATGTACGAGTTATGAAAAATTTGTGAAGATTCGTCAAATGGCACCAAAGTTATTAGCAGAACAAAAAAAGCTCCAATTATGGGAAAACTTGGCCCTAAATTTAACTACTTATTGGCTTTCACCAGTAGGAAAATGACTGCATTTCACAGAATTTCCAGCAAGCTGCCAAGAGCATTCCTATATTTCTTCCCAAAAATACTCCTGAAGAGCCATAATCTTCCTCTGCAGACTGACTGAAGTGTGATTCATTATAGCTAGACCATCTTCATATAATAGCATGACACAATGGCTTCTCCTATTCTGGGAAAATTAATCTTTCTATGAATGTAATCAGCCAGGTATTACCGAAACAGGGAAGGCCCCAACACGTAGCACTGTTTTAAACCACTGTACAACAAAATCTGTTCAATATTTCAAGCTGTAAGGTCCACGTCCACCTGAGCCTAATTTGGATGTGTGTGAAGTATGAATAATTGAAAAAGGCCTCAAGGAGTTGCTCTCTATCCACCACAAGAAAAGCCATGTAAAAAAACAGTATAAAGTCCCGCATGCACCTATCGTTTTTCACGCTATAGCCCAAAGAGCAAATCAGTGGTTTATTGTGGTGTGGCTGCCCCGGAAGCCACCTTTTCAGCAGAAAACATTTTGCTTGGAAATCCAAGCATTCAGATGCTGCAGAACCTGATGGTACGTTGGCAGTGATGTTGATTAGACTTACCAGCCTGTAATTAGAAACAAAGTTAGCATCACCCCTTTTGTATATTGAATCGAACGTAGCACCCTTTCCACTGCTCAGGAAAACACCCAATTTCTGACCGTCAACAAAAAAAGGTTTTGAGCACACCAATTTATAGTGAATTTTAACAACACTGCTGGTAAATTGCCTCAATGTTCTACTCATGTTCAAGAAGTAATATTATACTCTGGACAGAGAATGAATTCTGTATAATTACTTATCACATGGCCATAAAGATTTATTTAGAAGGACCCAGAAATCTACAGTGACTGAGAAAACCAAAGCAGTGGGAACCCTGGAGTAGCACCAATTCACAATTTCCTTCAGTCACCAGTCTGAATAACCTCATCCACTGTACACTAATTCATATATTTTTTTCTCCCCTAGTAATTTATCTGTACTGTGCCAGAATATGCTTGAACTCTGAACGTCACAAACCAAACTCTCATTTTAACAAATTCTATGTTTTTCTCAGTTTACTCTTTATTAATTGACATGATTTATTTAAACATTCTAAGCGGGCCAAGCTCAGATTAACATTCGGACAATTTCTCCACTTAAACAGTTTTTCAAGACAGACCACTACCTTGTTCACCAATGTACAATGCAATAAACTTTATTCTGTATTTGCAAGAATTCCTCTACCATAAGGACAACATTTGAAATCCAGTCAGGTTTGTGTTATCTAAGTTGTAAGGAACTGCCTTCCTTGGCATGGTTACCTCCTGACTTTTTGCCTTTTGTTGATGCCAGTTTTGATTGAAAGTGTACTGGGACCCTGCTAACCAGGCCCCAGCACCAGTGTTCTTTCCCTAAACTGTACCTTTGTTCCCACAATTGGCACAGCCCTGGCACACAGATAAGTCCCTTGTAAATGGTACTCCTGGTACCAAGGGCCCTGTTGCCAAGGAAGGTCTCTAAGGGCTGCAGCATGTCTTATGCCACCTTGGGGACCCCTCACTCAGCACATGCACACTGCCACGCAGCTTGTGTGTGCTGGTAAGGAGAAAATGACTAAGTCGACATGGCACTCCCCTCAGAGTGCTATGCCCAACTCTCACTGTCTGTGGCACAGGTAAGTCACCCCTCTAGCAGGCCTTACAGCCCTAAGGTAGGGTGCACTATACCACAGGTGAGGGCATATGTGCATGAGCACTATGACCCTACAGTGTCTAAGCAAAACCTTAGACATTGTAAGTGCAGGGTAGCCATGAAGAGTATATGGTCTGGGAGTTTGTCAAACACAAACTCCACAGTTCCATAATGGCTACACTGAAATCTGGGAAGTTTGGTATCAAACTTCTCAGCACAATAAACTCACACCAATGCAAGTGTGGGATTTATTGTAAATCACACCCAGAGGGCATCTTAGAGATGCCACCTGAATACCAGTTCGACTCCTAGTGCTTGGCTGACCAGTTTCTACCAGCCTCCCCCACAAAGACGAGTTTCTGGCCACATGGGGTGAATGCCTTTGTCACTCTGTGGCCAGGATCAAAGCCTGTACTGGGTGGAGATGCTTCTCACCTCCCCCTGCAGGAACTGTAACACCTGGTGGCGAGTCTCAAAGACTCATGCCTTTTGTTACAGCACCCCAGGGCATCCCAGCTAGTGGAGATGCCCGCCCCTCCGGCCACTGCCCCCACTTTTGGCAGCAAGGCTGGAGGAGTTAATGAGGAAAACAAGGAGGAGCAAGCCACCAGTCAGGACATCCCCTAAGGTGCCCTGATCTGAGGTGACTCCTGCCTTTAGAAATCCTCCATCTTGAGATTAGAGGATTCCACCAATAGGATTAAGGATGTGCCCCCATCCCCTCATGGAGGAGGCACAAAGAGGGTGTAGCCATCCTGCAGGACAGTAGCCATTGGCTACTGCCCCCCAGACCTAAACATACCCCTAAATTTAGTATTTAGGGGTGACCCTGAACCCAGGAAATCAGATTCCTGCAACCTGAAGAAAGAAGGAGGACTGCTGATCTGAAAGCCCCGCAGAGACGATGGAGACACCAACTGACTTGGCTCCAGCCCTACCGGCCTGGCTGCAGACTCAGAACCTGCACAGCGATGCATCCGACAGGGACCAGCGACCTCTGAGGACAGCCCTGCAACTTTTTAGCAACTTTCAAAGAACTCTCTCTTCCCGCTGGAAGCGTGAGACTTCTCACTCTGCACCTGACGCCCAGTTCGAGCTCCAGAGAACTATCACCGCAGAGAGGACTCCCAGGGGACTACAAAGACGTGAGTAACCTGAGTCGACCCCCCTGCACCCTCACAGCGACGCTTGCAGAGAGGATCCAGAGGATCCCCCAGACCGTGACTGTCTGGTAACAAGGAACCCAATACCTGGACCAAGCACTGCACCCGTAGCCCCCAGGACCGAGAGGAACCACCTTCCAGTGCAGGAGTGACCAGCAGGCGGCCCTCTTCCTAGCCCAGTCGGTGGCTGGCATGAGAAGCCCCCATGTGCCCTGCCTGCACCGCTTAAGTGACCCCCGGGTCCCTCCATTGCTTTCAATAGTTAAAGTGACGCCTACTTAGCACACTGCACCCGGCGCCCCTGTGCCACTGAGGGTGTGTTTTGTGTGCCTGCCTGTTTGTGTCCCCCCCAGTGCTCTACAAAACCCCCCGGTCTGCTCCCCGAGGACGCAGGTACTTACCTGCTAGCAGACTGGAACTGGAGCACCCCTGTTCTCCATAGGCGCCTATGTGTTTTGGGCCCTCGTTTGACCTCTGCACCTGACCGGCCCTGTGTTGCTGGTGCGGTGACTTTGGGTTGTCTTGAACCCCTAACTGTGGGCTGCCTATACCCAGGAGACTGACTGTGTAAGTGCTTTACTTACCTGAGAAACTTAACAAAACTTACCTCCCCAATGAACTGTTGATTTTTGCACTGTGTACACTTTTAAAATAGCTGATTGCCATTTTAACCTGAAATGTGTGTACTACTGTTTTAATTCAAAGTTCCATACTTACCTGTGTGAAGTAACGTGCATTGTATGTACTTATCTCAAATCTTGAATCTTGTGGTTCTAACATAAATTAAGAAAATATATTTTTCTACATAAAAACTATTGGCCTCGAGTTAAGTCTCCGAGTGTGTGTTCCTCATTTATTGCCTGTGTGTGTACAAAAAATGCTTAACACTGCCCTCTGATAAGCCTACTGCTCGACCACACTACCACAAAATAGAGCACTAGTATTATCTAATTTTGCCACTATCAACTTAACCCTTGGACTCTGTGCACACTATCTCTCACTTTGAGATAGTATATACAGAGCCAACTTCCTACATAACTGGCTATATAAAGTGGCAAGGATACTCAACTGCAATAGGGAGAACATGTATTTCTGAAGGTGTCAACGGACAAAAGGGATAAAATAACCTCAGTTGGCCAATAATCACTGTCTTCTTGTATTGCTATTCCAAAGTGCCAATAAACCTCTAAGTTAAGAACTGAGACAAAAACATAATCAGTTAACTTACAAGTTTGTTGCCCTCCACGGAATGTATGAAGGACATATATATATATACACATATATATATATAGGAAACTGTGCTACAGGACCATTACATTTATAAAACAATTCACTCATCAGAATCAGCAAATGAAGGGTCTAATTTGAGAATAAAATTACCTGCAATATTAACACTCTTGTAAATTAAGTGATTACATTAATAATATTCATTTCCACAACCTCAAACCCATTAACTCCAAGAACCAAATTATAAGTATAACTAGGACACTCCGGTGACATACATTTTACAGCCTTGAAATTTTGTCAGACACCAATATGAAGAGGTCCCCTTGAAAGGCAGACTACCTTGGGTTTTTGTGCATATATAATGAAGGAAGCAAATCCATGAATGTCTGAGCACTTTCACAGACAGGTGTCTTATAATAGCATTATTTTGAGCCAAAATGTCTGCCAGCAACTGAGAATATGTGATCAAAACCATTAATATTCTAAACAAAGAGGCAAGGGTAGCAACAGCTTCCATCGTAAGGCACATAAAATAACTGAATTACAAAAACACATTTGGAGACTGCTTACAGGCGACAAGAGAACACATCTGTGTAAGTAAGAAATTTAGAATTATTTTTTCTTTTCATTTCACTTTATGTCTGTTTTCTTTATCTGGCACAGCAGGTAATGAATTTTCAATAATGCATATGGATCATAAAAATAAAATTAAGGCTTGGATCAAAACTACTCACTTGTTATGAAATTCAAACAGTTCTTGCATATTTCCGAAGATAACATTTTCCTTGTTTACAATACCAGGTGGAATTTCTTCAACGCCACTTGTCATTTCCCATAGGTATGTCTAAGCAGGAAGAGAGGAATAGTTGCTATTCTTAAAAATATATGTATTAATTGTTGATTTATTATTGTATGGCTTAAAGCTGAAACCATTAATAAAGCAATTAAATACATTACAAATGAAACAAAACAAGTCTATAAGTGAATATCATAAAACCCACTTGGAGGCTTAGGTCGATCGATGAAAAAGGGCACAATAACAAACAGTATATTACCAACTACTAATCTGGTGTGCAGAACCAGCAACTATTTTACCTACTTTGGTTAATAACTACCATAACTCCCTACAGGATGCTTCAGTTGTTGATGTTACACATTAAATGGGAAAATCAGGCTGGTTACAGTCTGTAGGGGTGCAAGGTCACACTATGAGTGACATGGTGGCTATATATGAATGGTAGCTATGGAAATTGATGATTTCTCTAAGCTTACTTAAGTACATGATATATATTCACACAATTTTACTTTGACGCTAGGAATGAGCAGTGCCAAACTGGAAGAGGTTGGAAGCAAGCCTTAGGAGCAATAGCTCTCACATTTTAAACCCAAGAAGAATATGGACAGAAGCCCTGATCATGCAGGCGTCTCCCACATGACGTGATGTTCAGCCAGTTATTACTTGGTTACCTGAACACTTTAAAAGTAATACTGATACACAATAGGTTAGCCAGGGTTAAATACTGATGGCAGTGGAGGACCATGCATCAGCAAGACTAGTGCATGGTTTCCTGTAGCTCCAGCATGTCTCTCTTGCAGAGGGTGAGCATGCTTGCCAGAGGTATGTGAGGAGGAGGTAGGGTGGAGTTTTCAGTCAGTAGAGCACATGATAGGCTTTATAGGGCGGTTCAATTGAGGCCCCACTAGGGGGTCCCACCCCCCAGTCTGGAGACTTTCTTTTTTTGAAGTGCTCCAGTTTGGCTGATGTTCCAGAGTTGAACTGATAACAAGGTCACTATAACTTAATTAGAAAATTAACAATAAAAGAACACAGAAATGGAGTTCAGAAGTTAAGTATAGAGAGAATCAGGTCCATGGGCTAGACGCAAGAGTTAAAAGGGTTCAGGTCCAAATCCCTAAGAAAGGAAATGCAATGCAGAACTATTAAGAATTTTTAAAAATTGCTATCCTTTACTATGCAAATTAAATAGCAGTGTTGTCCTAAGGGAAATCTTTGGGATTTTTTTTTTATTCATGATCATTCTGTAAATTTATAAAACAATATTCACATTGCATGAACCTCAAACTTCTTGCATGTCAATAAATGGGCAACTTACCTGAAACGCCAATTCTCCAGTATTGGTATGTTTCACATATTTACCTGCTAGAATTATTCCCAGTCATTAGGCTGGGAATCCCAGTTAACTTTAAATAGCAGCAACTAGTGTTAAAATGGCCATAGCCCAGACCAAGTGTTTGTTTAGTAGCACATCCACTTCATTTGAAAAAATGAAGAAAAAAAAAAAACTTTAGTCAATGAGGTGAAAGTGTTGAGCTCTCCTACTTCCATAAAGACTACCATAGATCAGATTTCTTAGCACGTTAAATTGTACTTTTGTTTTATTTCGGCAGCACCTCAACCTCACAATTGTTTGGGGGATATTTCTTTATTGGCCTTTGAATAACCAACATTTTACAGTATCAATAAAAAAAATCAAGACTGAGACAATACAATGCTGCCTGGACACGTGCAGCAGCATCGTAAGGAACAATTATAGAGATACATTATGAATAGAGCATTTCCATAGGCCAAATAAGTAATACCGTAGAATTTGTGCCAAACATTTTCATAACTCACTTCCAAACAGTGTGAAACAACTGAAATGGTTAACCCTCTCTGTAGAGAAATGCCTCCCTTGGCATGGTTACCCCCTAACTTTTTGCCTTTTGTTGATGCCAGTTATGATTGAAAGTGTGCTGGGACCTGCTAACCAGGCCCCAGCACCAGTGTTCTTTCCATAAACTTTACCTTTGTTCCAACAATTGGCACAGCCCTGGCACACAGATAAGTCCCTTGTAAATGGTACCCCTGGTACCAAGGGCCCTGTGGCCAGGGAAGGTCTCTAAGGGCTGCAGCATGTTGTAGTGTGGTTAGTTTTACGTATCCTTTGCACATTAGCTTCAGGCTTTAGGCCTTTGTGCACTTTGCCCTGAATGTATTTTATTCATTTGCTGACAGCTTAGAGCCTCTGTGCACTTTGCTCTAAATGCTTTTTATTAGGCTTTGTACTGTTATTTTTCAAATAGCCAGTTCTACGGTGTTGTTTTTTATTCATATCACACTGTTTTGCCTACTTCAGCACTGGAGTTCTCCATAACATATTCACTCTGTGCTTCAGTCAAGGATACAGTCTGGTACATTGCCGATAGACGTGGTAGGAGTTTAGATTTGGCATTCCTGCGTAGGGACATTTTGTGATCACGATGACATGTTAGTTATAAAATCACTTCCTTGTCCCAATACACGCAAGAGGGAGATTCCGACCAGAGACCCACAACTAGACGCGGACTGCCTCGTTGCAGATGCTGAACCAGATCACAGCCCTTTGCTCAGGTATGAGGGCTGATGTCTCCCCAGTGATTCAGAAAGGCAAGCTAGAAGCTTAACATGCTGTGCTCTAAATAGAACAAGCAGAGGGAGAGCAGAAACTGTTAGACACTATGATAGCTTTGTTCTTATGTTTTGCTCTCCTGGTGACTATTTCAATCCTACTATGTTGTATTGTTCTGGTTATTGCGGCTCACGCCTTATTATCTAAAATACAGTTGTTTTATTAAAACATTATATAAAACTTATACTGTCTTTGTCATTTGTATATGAGATCATATTGTAAATGAGAGAGTTGGTTTGGATCTGAGTGACCACGAATTCCCTGAGAAGTTCCAAAGATGTCATGCGCTCGGCTGCCTAATCATTTCTTCCCCGTGGGAGAAATGAGGCACTGCTAGTTAGCCGGAGCAAAAACCGGATTTAGGGTGACAGAGTTCTTTACAAGTGGGTCAGACTCAGTCCCCCACACCGTTATCGATCCTGCTGCCTAGAAATCCAGTAGTCTCATTTAGGATAATGAGAGTCCACGCGACATGGCACCGCCAACGATTGGTCTGGCTCTAATGTTTAGGTCCGACTGACTCTCTCGGTCTCATATATATTTTGACTCCTCGGTTCCGTACGCGGAGACGTCCGTGGGGCTGAGGGTTTCCGCCACCACGGGATAGGTACGTCCTATTGCTTAGTGGTTGGTTGTTCAAGCTTGAACTTTGAAAGGAAAAACCCCGATATTGCCTTCTCTGACCTAGAGCTATTTTTTACAAATGGCGAATCCTAATGTAGTGAATATAGCAATCAATATGCGTCACCCGCTCACAGGACATCTGATAGCACATGGACTGACAGTCCAGGGGGGTCCAGTCACTTTTGTGGTGGACGCCCATGCAGCCTATAGGACAGACCTTTTTTATTCTTGGGTCGTATTTCCAGCAGTTGATGGGGGTACAAATACTTTTCACGAATACACTGTTGCGAATGTCCCTGGACAATACAGGGCTTACGCTTACTTAGAGATACCTCTATCTTATCAAGAACACCATAATTGGCTTGATGGCGCCCTCCCACATACAGTAGCACAAGTGAGGTTAGGTCCGTTGAGTAATGATGGTCCGACCTGGCCTTTATTGGCTACTTACACACCATATCCTGCGGTTGCAAATTTGGCAGTGGCTGATGTGCGTCGTTTATATATAGATTTAGCAACAACATACAGAAGACTGGTTCAGCTTGTAATGCAGACATTAAATACTAATGCAGCGCGTGCTGCTCCGGCGCACCCACAAGCAGTGGTTCCGGGAATCAATCCGGCCACTGTACACTCAGTTATGGGTAAGGTACCGGCTAAACGTGAGGAGACTCCATTTTGGCTGGCGCAAAAAATTAATACGCTGGAAGCAGTATTTCCCCATACCGGACCTCAGGATAAACATAGAATTTTGACGATGTGTTTGCCGTATGGGATGGTTCCCCCGGTGGACCTTTGTAATACCTGGGGCACGGTGTTTGCCGCGCTCTACACTACAGCACACGGTACACCGACTTTAGCTAATTTGCCGGAAGTTCTTAAACAAATTCAAGATGAATATGGGGCTGCACCTGCCTTAGATTTGGGCATGCAGTTAATGGGCAATTTTGCCGTGGTTTCTTCTATTATTTTGAGTAATCTCAAGGGAGAGGCAGTAGCACTAGCAGTGCGAATGCGTCTTCGGGATGTTCCGCAGATTGATCAAGAGCGGAAACTTCCGAGAATAATAGCTGAAACATATTCAAGTATTGGTTGCGATAGCCTAGGGGCTAGACCGCAGAAACTCCAATTGCAGGGTAAAAATAATAAAGATAATGCTAAGCAACAGCAACCTGAGGGTACAAAAAAGCGCTGGGAAAAGAAACAGCAAACACCTAAAAAAGATGGGGGACAGTCTCCGCAACCGGAGACCCTGCAGAATAGGTATAATCTCAGGAATAGGGATAATTTGAAGACGCCTGATAGATATCAATATACTGATACACGCCAATCTCGTTCCTTTCAGGACTCCTCAGAGAAGAGAAGTGAGAGAGGTGGGCGGTCAGAGCGGAGGACGGAGTACGTGAAACCGAGACAGGATTCACAACGCTGAGCGGAGGTTTCTGTTAAACAAGAAGAGAAACCGCTGCAACAAAAACAGCAATTTAAAAAGAAGAAAGTGGCAGCAGTCTCAGTTAGACATTCCGCTCAAGAAGAGAGTTCTCTTGACGAACAAGACATGGGCGTTAGCACTGTTAGACAGCGCGGCAGAGGTCACAATAGTTCGCCCGAGTCTGGAGGTGAAAGCAACTGATGACTTCATACAAGTCGAAACGGCGGACATGCGAGTCTCTGATCCTGATAAAGTATATCAAGTGACTCTACGATTAGAAGGGGACATTGACCGCATTGTACACGCCATCTTTTGGGACCATGTGGTAAAATCATGAGATGTTCTGTTGGCCGAACAGGATTGGCCACCTGACTTTGTTCGCGACTGTCCGGTTGGGGAGGATGTTATAGTACCTTCCTTCTCACCACTTGTTCCGAGAGAGCTAGCGGAGTCCTATGGTAAAACATGGGCTCTAGCACAGGCTCCCGCCCTATATAGAAATAACGTGGGGTGGGATAGACAATCACCTTATCATGTAATTCCAATAAAGGGCACACCTCAGCCACAGCCGCAGTATCCTATTAAATTTGAGGCAAGGGCATCGGTTAGGAAAATTCTTACACAATTGGAGTACCAGGGTGTAGTTGAGCCCTGTGTCTCGCCAATGAATAATCCCTTATTTCCAGTTGCTAAACCGGACCATTTATATAGGATAGTGGTGGATTACAGACATTTGAATAGTCATACACGCACATATGCAATACAGAATTCACATAGCGCAGCGCTTATGAACAATATAGTGCGTAAGAAATACAAAACAACGTTGGATATCTCGAATGGATTTTTCTGCCAAAATATAGCGCCCGAAAGTCGGGACTATACCAGTTTCAGTGCGTTTGGCTCTCAGAAAAATTTTGGCGTTTGCCTCAGGGGTATAAGAATAGCCCAGGACTGTTTTCGGCTCGTGTGACTGAAATGCTGCACGAGTTGGACCCTGAAGCGTTATCATATGTTGATGACATATATTTGACAGACGATGAGATTCTGCAACATCTAAGGCGCGTATCGCGCATTGTTGTGGGGTTTGCTGATATTGGCTATAAGTTTAATTTTAAGAAATCAAAGATTGCCTTCCTCAGAGTCATTTTCCTGGGATATGAGTTGTCGAGTGAGGGCAAGAGCCTAGCGCCACATTTTTTGGAGAAATGTGCTTTATTGCAGCCTCCTAATACGGTTCGGAAGCTCCAGTCATTGTTGGGGTTTCTGAATTTTTGCAGAACTTACATTCCTGATTATGCTACGCGTATAAAACCCTTATACGAACTGATTCGCCCAAATTTTTCGAGTAGATTTTGGACGATTGAGCATACACACATACTGCGAGAGTTACAGACTGATCTCTTAGCAGTTAAACACTTACACACACGGGACAATAAGACACATTTAGTCATCAGGGTGATACCTGGGGCTGTTGGGTTTACATATGTCACCTTTAATGAGGGTGAGACAGTCCTGATTGCATACAAGTCCCACTTGTATTCTGCTGCAGAACAACGTTTTGCACAGACTGAGAAAATACTCACTGCAGTACAGATGGCTGTGATTAAAGAAAGACCGCTTGCCCAACGCATCATTTTCGTTTCCCCAATTCCGGCCTTAGAGGCTGTTACAAAAGCGAGTGTTCCTAATTCGAAAGCATTACACCCGCGATGGATACAATGGGCTACGTCTTTGACAGCCACTGATCTAGATTACATATTTGACCCTAAACTGCAGACTCAAGAATTTCTTCAATATGAAATAGAGTACCCAGTTCCTGCTGGAACATTGCCTATTGACCAATATCAGGTGGTCATGTATACCGATGGCTCTGCGCAACCAGCGGTTGGGACTAAACAACAGTATTCTGCTGCATGTGCGGTGGTGAGCGACACTATGGAGGGGGAAGTGTTCTGCCCCCGACATACTTATACTAAAACCTTGGGAGATTGCACGGCGCAGCTGGCTGAGCTCAAAGCTCTATTGTTAGCGTTGGAGCACGCGGATCCGGCGATTTTGACCTTGCTGGTCTGTGACTCCTACTACTGTGTTCAGTCTTTTAATGAATATCTGCACTATTGGAAGTTGAATGGGTTCAGAGATTCTAAAGGCAACACCATTAAACATGAATTGTTGTGGGGTAAGGTTGCGGATCTGAAAGAAACGCTTCCTAAGGTCCATGTTGTGCATACACTTGGACACCAGCGCGTTGGAATACACGTTGCTGGGAATACTTTGGCTGATGAAGCCGCAAAGTCGGCAGTGGCTGTCGCCACTGTGGCCGCAGTGACTCGTTCGAGTTCCAAACCAGACACAGAGATTTCGGCTGCCATAAAAGCTACGGCTGATGGCACGCCGTTTCCTAAAGGATTTCCTTCTAAATATGGTTACTGCTTGAGTAGTGCGCTAAATGCTGTTGTTAATATTCCAGGCATTGGTGTACGTGAACTACCCAATAGAATTGAGAGACCTTGATTAATTTCTGCAGCACATGAGGGGGTGGCATCTGCACATGGTGGTGTGGCTGCCACGATTTCACTTTTACAGGCTCGTTACTGGTGGCCTGGTCTCTATAAAGAGACAAAGCAGTATGTCCTTTGTTGTGACGTCTGTCAACAAATTAAAGCTTTGTCGGCTAGACGCCCGCAGCAGACACCCCTTCTGATTTCAAACAAACCGTTACGGTGTGTGTACTTGGATCATTGTGGTCCGCTGACACCAGATAGTGCATACAAATATATATTGGTTGCTGTAGATTCGTGCTCCAGATTTGTGTGGGTATGGCCACAACGCTCGGCTGACGCTCGGACTGTTATTAAAGATTTGCGCATCTTTGTCGATACATTTGCAGTTGCGGCTTTTCATTCGGACCAGGGCCCTGCTTTCGCCTCTAAGGCATTCAGGGACACCATGGCTTCGTTGGGGGTCCAACTCCAATTCTCGTCTCCATTTAATCCCGAGGGAAATTCTGTCGTGGAGCGTTTAAATCGTGATTTAAAGCAATCCTTAACGGCCAGGGTTATAGGTACGGGTCATAGTTGGCTAGCCCACCTATATGGAGTACAGAGAGCACTTAATAACTTGCCTAGACGGTCACTGGGGGGTCGTACTTCATATGAGTGCCTGTTTGGAACACAAATGTATGTTCCTGATCTAGATGGTCCTGGTGTGGAGGCGGCAGTTACGCCCTTTGACATAAATGATTGTGTCACTGTTTTGCAGGATTTACAACAATTCCATGAAGATAACTCTTCTGCAAGTGCTGCCTCCTCAGGAATTAAGGATGAGCCAGTAACACCTACTGGTTGGATACCCAGGATTGGGGATCTAGTGCGTGAAAAGGTCGCAGTAAAGAAAGAATTTGGTCCTTCTAATCAAGCACCTGTCCCTGTGTTAGGGGTGAGCGGCACGAGAACTGTGATTTTACCGCCGCTGCAAGGGGCCAAAGGAAATCGCTTTGTTTCCATTGATAATGTCAAGTTACAACATGTGGCCGATTATGCACAGCAGACCAAGAGGGACACCCAGTAGTTCCGGCATCCCTCTCACTACTGGGGAAGAAGTCCCGCTGCAGGTGATTTACACCGAAGCTATTTCCTCTCCGAGCTTGGGGAGGGTGGAAGATGATCTTGCGATTGTTCCACAGACGATTAATATGGAATCTTTTGATCAAGTTGCTGTACGTTCTACTGATGTTTCTGAACATGTGGTTTATAGCGTGCCTAGGAGAGAGCCTCCATCTGCTTCTTTGTTCACAATTGCACCTTTTGCAAGAACTGCCTCTGGCTGCTTCAACGACGCTGATGAAGCAGTGTCCAGCTCCTCGTCCTCGATGCCTTCTGTCCGAGGTCCACGTAAGCTGCTGAGTTGGCTTAAACGCACATATTTAGTTTTTCCTTGGAACTATTTGTGGCTTTTTATGGCTGTAATGACTCTTTTTTTATGGTTGGGATTTGTGGTTACTTTTTTTCTAGTAATACATGGTCATTTTCTTCCTGATCGATCTGACATTGAGCACGTGGAGACTGTGTTGAGACCACATTTTTCGTCTCATATGGTTCGAAGAGACTTGTCCAATGTGAACATTTCTGCAATACCGATTCCGGATGGGATTGTTGGGATAAAGTAATGTTTGATATATATGGTCCCACTGAATTGATTCAAATACCGTATGTCCTCAAGTTATCAATGAATGATATTGTTATACCAGGCATTGTTTCTGATGATTGGGATGTGAAGACAGTATATTCTATGCTAACAGATTTGCAATATTATACTGTCTATGACGATGAAGATGCTTACCAATTTAGAGATAATCATGGTGACATGTTTTGCTACAACTATTATGGACACCACTTTATTCATAAAGCTAGTAGCCCTGAGTCCATATTTAATTATGTGCAATGGGAACATTGCTCGACTCCTCCACAAGGGAGTTCGAAAACGTATTATGATAAATTTGCATATTTTTCTGGGCATGATCAGCGGAATGCTAAGTCTTACTATTTTAAAGTTGCACCGTATTCTAATAAGCAAATTTTATTGACCGATACTAAATTACTATATTCAAATTTGTTTGTATCTAAACTTTCGGTCGAGGGATATGAATACTGCTTAAAGACTGTTGACTTGAAAAGTGTTTGGGGTACGAAAAATTGGCAGATGCAAGGCAGGGATACATTATTTAGAGCATGTATTATCCCTGTGCAGAGGATTTTCCTCAATGACACAGTACAACAGACTAGCTGTTTGGGCTTGGCGACAATTAGAGAGTTGAATTTGCCTAGTATACCTGTCCCTTCCAAATTAAACAACTGGCAGCACTATGTGAATGCTACTTTTAGTGAATATACACATTGGGTCCAGAATGGTACGCTTAACACTTCATCGTTACATCCGGGCGGGTGGTTATTATGGCCTGTAGACGCTAATAAGTGTCATCAAAGTTTTGTCACCTCTTCAGGGGGGTTCAGGACTAGTAGGGCAGACCCTCGTTACATTTCACCAGAACATGCTGATATTATAACTACGTACAGCGTGGGGAAGCTTTGTCAACAATGGTTGAAGTCATCCACGCTGGATGCAGTTAAGTCACATCTCAAGTTACTGTCTAATGGTACTGATTTACAAGATTTTTTGTCAGGTCCCAAGGTACCACAGAAGAAAAGGTTTTTATACGAAGTTTATAATGAGATTTGAAAACTTTCACAACAGGGGGCTGCAGCCCGGTTGAGGCAGATTGATCAGGAAAATCTGCTGCAGACTTTGTCTGTTGTTGATAATGGCATGCATACCCTTTCTTACCGTGTTTACACGATTGACAGCATTGTTTCCTCTGCTATTGACATTATTAAATCGGACATGTCTTCTTTATATCATGGCAGAGTCAGACGCGTTCCATCATGCAGCTGGGTTGGACTCTTCAAACCTTGAAGGCGGGTCGCGTTCCATGGCAGCACATTCGTGCCAGAGAGATCTTTATCTCCTTCAATTTGACTCGTCAACAACAGTTGATGGCTAAAAAGGAAGCAACATATGTTATGTTGAATATTGAGAAATTGGAGAAACTGCCTTTCACGGTGGTTGAGATTCCGTCAGCTGAGTGGTTGATTCATGGGGTTATTAATTTGCCTATCTACACTCTGCAATCTACTTCTTGTTTGAAGCACATTCCGGTGGGTAGATATGAACTATTGGGAGACAGTTACATACACGAGGTGTGGGAGCTTCCCTTTCAATACAGATGTGTTAATGGTTTGAGGGAGGTTTTTCTTAGCAGTAGCGAATGCGAAGCTTCTGTCAGCCATTCCATGGTTTGTAAACAGCTGTCCTTGCACGGAGCGTGTAACGCTTCGATTGCTAACTTAGCTTGTTATTTGAAGGGTGTTCCAGTCCCGGTTATTAAAAACACTTTACAGGTGCTTTCTAACGGCAGTTACATTGTTCTTAACAACGAACGCTGCTGTGGCATGCGTGCCGGAATAGTTTACGTTGTCAACAAGGCCGTTACGTGCTGCGGGAATGTGTTGTTTCCCCCCACTCAAATTAGGGAGGTTGCGGACATCTGGCCTCATATTGCTACTTCCAAGGTTGATTTCGACAAGTTGAGTCGGCTGAAAGCTTTATTGTTTCAAAAGCATGTGGCCCTTACATCTGCTAGCGAGACCTACGCACTTCAGGTGGCAAGGTCATCAGCGGAGATACAGTCCCTTTTGAATACTAACTTTCCAAGTCACTTCGGTGAACTTGTGGGACGTATATTTAATGCATCCAGCACTGCTGGTATTGCTCATTTTTTCAAAGCCGTTGGTGTTGGTTTCGCTCACATCTTCTCTTCCATATTCGGTTTGATACCTTCGGCTATACACTCTATTTTTGGAAGCATTTTTGGGGGTTTCCCGATTACTTTGGCTTTATTGGCTGGAGTCTTGCTATTGTTGCTATTTTTTCGCAATGGCTGTCCCGCCACGACGCGATCCTATATTGCTGCTCCCGTCAGCGCAGCTGTGTCGTGAACGCATGATGCAGCATTTTGGAGCTACACTCCTGGGCCATTTGGAGTGTGACTGGTCTCTGTCATTCAGACCGGTTTTGGATTGTGTGCAACCCGTGTTTCGGTGCCTTTGGTGCTCGTTTAAACATGCACTGGCTTTCTGTCTCTCACTGCAGCGCCCTCCAGTGGTCGATCCTGATCTGTTGATGTTCCCGATTAGGGCTCATTCCCAGACTTGTGCACTACGGTTGCGTTTGCTTCGTGAGGCGGTTTATGAGATTCCCTTCCTGGAGAAAGATGGTATTGTCTCTTTCATAGGCCCTGCACGGGGTGCCGCCCTGAATGGTTTTGGGGCTTTGGAACACACCTGCTCCATGGTACTTTGTGGCGTGGATCTTCCGATATTAACATATATCGAAGTGGAGGAGCTCCTACGTTCTATTGCTTCTGTATGACAATTTTATTTTATTTTCTCCTGCAAAATTGACACTATATTGAATTTGGCATTATCGTCACATGTTTCCTAAATTTATGACTTTGTTGTCTTCTTACCTTGTCGAAATATATTGTTTATATTTGGGGCATGCTTTTATATTATTGGAACCACTTGCTACCAACAAGGGGAGGGTGTAGTGTGGTTAGTTTTACGTATCCTTTGCGCATTAGCTTCAGGCTTTAGGCCTTTGTGCACTTTGGCCTGAATGTATTTTATTCATTTGCTGACAGCTTAGAACCTCTGTGCACTTTGCTCTAAATGCTTTTTATTAGGCTTCGTACTGT
The DNA here is from genome assembly GCF_031143425.1 of Pleurodeles waltl. Classification (NCBI taxonomy): domain Eukaryota; kingdom Metazoa; phylum Chordata; class Amphibia; order Caudata; family Salamandridae; genus Pleurodeles; species Pleurodeles waltl. The sequence goes on from NC_090439.1 coordinate 207,893,702, forward strand.
TATTTTTCAAATAGCCAGTTCTACGGTGTTGTTTATTATTCATATCACACTGTTTTGCCTACTTCAGCACTGGAGTTCTCCATAACATATTCACTCTGTGCTTCAGTCAAGGATACAGTCTGGTACATTGCCGATAGACGTGGTAGGAGTTTAGATTTGGCATTCCTGCGTAGGGACATTTTGTGATCACAATGACATGTTAGTTATAAAATCACTTCCTTGTCCCAATACATGCAAGAGGGAGATTCCGACCAGAGACCCACAACTAGACGCTGACTGCCTCGTTGCAGATGCTGAACCAGATCACAGGCCTTTGCTCAGGTATGAGAGCTGATGTCTCCCCAGTGATTCAGAAAGGCAAGCTAGAAGCTTAACATGCTGTGCTCTAAACAGAACAAGCAGAGGGAGAGTAGAAACTATTAGGCACTATGATAGCTTTGTTCTTATGTTTTACTCTCCTGGTGACTATTTCAATCCTACTATGTTGTATTGTTCTGATTATTGCGGCTCACGCCTTATTATCTAAAATACAGTCGTTTTATTAAAACATTATATAAAACTTATACTGTCTTTGTCATTTGTATATGAGATCATATTGTAAATGAGAGAGTTGGTTTGGATCTGAATGACCACGACTTCCCTGAGAAGTTCCAAAGATGTCATGCGCTCGGCTGCCTAATCATTTCTTCCCCGTGGGAGAAATGAGGCACTGCTAGTTAGCCGGAGCAAAAACCGGATTTAGGGTGACAGAGTTCTTTACAAGTGGGTCAGACTCAGTCCCCCACACCGTTATCGATCCTGCTGCCTAGAAATCCAGTAGTCTCATTTAGGATAATGAGAGCCCACGCGACAATGTATTATGCCACCCTGGGGACCCCTCACTCAGCACATGCACACTGCCTCACAGCTTGTGTGTGCTGGTGGGGAGAAAATGACTAAGTCGACAGGGCACTCCCCTCAGGGTGGCATGCCCACCTCTCACTGCCCGTGGCATAGGTAAGTCACCTCCTCTAGCAGGCCTTACAGCCCTAAGGCGGGGTGCACTATACCACAGATGAGGGCATAGTTGCATGAGCACTATGCTCCTACAGTGTCTAAGCAAAACCTTAGGCATTGTAAATGCAGGGTAGCCATAAAGAGTATATGGTCTGGGAGTTTGTCAATTGCAAACTCCACAGTTCCATAATGGCTACACTGAAAACTGGGAAGTTTATCAAACTTCTCAGCACAAAGAATGCACACTGATTCCAGTGTGGGATTTATTGTAAAATACACCCAGAAAGCATCTTAGAGATGCCCCCTGAGTACCAGTCCGACTACTAGTGCTAGGCTGACCAGTTTCTGCCAGCCTGCCACAACCAGACGGGTTTCTGGCCACATGGGGTGAGTGCCGTTGTCACTCTGTGGCCAGGAACAAAGCCTGTACTGGGTGAAGGTGCTTCTCACCTCCCCCTGCAGGAACTGTAACACCTGGCGGTGAGCCTCAAAGGCTCCTGCCAGTTGTTCCAGCACCCCAGGACATTCTAGCTAGTGGAGATGCCCGCCCCTCCGGACACAGCCCACACTTTTGGCAGCAAGCCCGCAGGAGATAATGAGAAAAACAAGGAGGTGTCACCTACCAGTCAGGACAGCCCCTAAGGTGCCCTGAGCTGAGGTGACCCCTGCCTTTAGAAATCCTGCATCTTGAGTTTAGAGGATTCCCCCAATAGGAATAGGGATGTGCACCCCTCCTCTCAGGGAGGAGGCACAAAGAGGGTGTAGCCACCCTCAAGGACAGTAGCCATTGGCTACTGCCCCCCTGACCTAAACACACCCCACAATTTAGTATTTAGGGGCGTCCCTGAACCCAGGAAATCAGATTCCTGCAACCTGAGGAAAGAAGAGGGACTGCTGACCTGCAAGCCCCACAGAGACGACGGAGACACCAACTGACTTGGCCCCAGCCCTACAGGCCTGTCTCCAGACTCAAAGAACCTATACAGCTACGCATCGGACGGGGACCATCGACCTCTGACTACTCGGAGAACTACCCTGAACATAAAGAACCAAAAACTCCCAAGAACAGCAGCACTGTTCAGAAACTGCAACTTTAAAGCAACTCTCAAAGAGACTCTCCTTGCCAGCGGAAGCATGAAACTTCACACTTTGCACCCGACGCCCCCGGCTCGAGTTCAGGAAAACCAACACTGCAGAGAGGACTCCCAGGTGACTCCAATGATGTGGACACCCTGAGTTGACCGCCCTGCACCCCAACAGCGACGCTTGCAGAGAGGATCCAGAGGCTTCCCCTGACTGCGACTGCCTGGTAACAAAGGAACCCGACTCCTTGACCAAGCACTGCACCCGCAGACCCCAGGACCGAGAGGAACCACCTACCAGGGCAGGAGTGACCAGTAGGTGGCCCTCACCCTAGCCCAGTCAGTGGCTGGCCCGAGAAGCCCCCCTATGCCCAGCCTGCATCGCCTAAGTGACCCCCGGGTCCCTCCATTGCTTTCAATAGCAAACCCAACGCCTACTTTGCACACTGCACACGGCTGCCCCTGTGCCGCTAAGGGTGTGTTTTGTGTGGCTTGTGTGTGTACCCCCCAGTGCTCTACAAAACACCCCTGGTTCTGCTCCCCAAGAGCGCAGGTACTTACCTGTAAGCAGACTAGGACCGGAGCACCCCTTTCCTTCATAGGCGCCTATGTGTTTTGAGCCCTCCTTTGACCTCTGCACCTGACCAGCCCTGTGTTGTTGGTGCTGTGGCTTTGAGGTTGCCTTGAAACCCCAACGGTCGGCTGCCTATACCCAGGAGACTGTGTAAGTGCTTTACTTACCTGAGAAAACTAACCAATACTTACCTCCCCCAGGAACTAATGATTTTTGCAATGTCCACTTTCAAAATAGCTTTTTGCCATTTTAACCAAAACTGTGTGTACTACTGTTTTAAATCAAAGTTCTATACTTACCTGTGTGAAGTACCTTGCATTTTATGTACTTACCTCAAATCTTGTGGTTCTAAAATAAATTAAGAAAATATATTTTTCTATATAAAAACCTATTGGCCTGGAGTTAAGTCTTTGAGTGTGTGCTCCTCATTTATTGCCTGTGTGTGTACAACAAATGCTTAACACTACCCTCTGGATAAGCCTCCTGCTCGACCACAACACCACAAAATAGAGCATTAGTATTATCTAATTTTGCTACTATCAACCTCTAAGGGCAACCCTTGGACTCTCTGCACACTATCTCTCACTTTGAGATAGTATATACAGAGCCAACTTCCTACACTCCCTGCCACTCACCCTCGGTCAGACATATGTAATATGGTGCTTTGCAGGTTATAAACAGAGTGATTAACTCCATTCTCCCTAGTATAGTATTTAAAAGCCATGTATTAAGCCTATCCACACTGTTCTCAGCCATTGATCAATCTGTCTGTGCGTTGTGTATGCACCCCTACAACAAACCTATTCTCCCCCCCCAAATGTCCATCACCCTTACACAGCTACGGAGAGTCCTCCTCCCCAAGGATGGCCAGCTCATGCATCATTACGCCCCATGAGAGAAGGTCTTCTGTTTCCTTCTCATCCTGTCTTTTCCTTCTCATATACACCTCTTCTGCGCCTGCTCATTCCAATGCTTCTTTTCCCAGGTTTTTATCGAGAGTAGGGGGTGGGAGTGTCGTGCACTCAACCAATGTAACGCAATACGCCTTTTTGTCGCTACAAGGCCTAATTGAGCTCATTTCCAGATTAGCTTTTTTGGCCCTATAAGGCAGTAATACCAACAAACACTGCTTAAGTGTGAATGCAATCTCCCACCCTGTGACTTTGTGTGTGCCAGTATTTCTGCCCAGTATATTTTAATTATTGAGTCAGCATTCGACTGTCTGCAGCAAGCAAAAGATCTGGTTAGGTAAATATTGTGTAGCCTTCAAAGGCAGATCATATTAACATAATTATATTGAACCAACTTAAACCTAGTGTTAAGTGCAACATTTCTTACTGTTTTATGTCTTTTACTCCACTCCCTGGTAATAATAGGCTCCTTATTGGCTTGGCGCCAGACCTCTTTAAGTTGGAGAAGTGGCTACAGCCTATCTGCCTGTGGGGCACGATATATGTGAGCAATTAGTTTGCGACCTCACGCCATGGCGATCAGTGTTTGCAGCGTATGTGAGGATTCAGGAGCCTCTGGTAATGATGGTCACAGCTCTCTCGCAGTGGCTACAATCTTCGCATATTGCAAAAACTGTCCTGTACCGAGTCCAAATTTATCTGTGGCATCCTGGACTGTTACAAAGCACCCTCCTCGTACAGGTCAGAGAGCATTAAGCACACTTCCTCCTTCCATTTCTTGATGGACATTGTTTGGACAATCTGCACAAAGGGGTGTATGATCCATAGATCAAGTTTGGGAATGAATGGTGCCTGGCACAGTATCCATCGCACCAGTCATTTCCACAGTGTACATAGCAGTTGGATTATGTGGGGAAGTGTATCACGTACACCCACACCCTGCATCAACAACTGACCCAGTTGGTGACCCTCATGTGTACCAGTGAGCAAAGACCTTTCCCAGCTATTATCAGCGTCCAAACAGTGGATTGCATGTTGAATCTGACCTGCCAGATAACATACCTCGAGATCCGGGAGCGCCATACTTCCCTTATCCCACCCTCTTTGCAGCATAGTCAGCCCGATCTTACAACATTTACTGGCCCACAGCAAGTGCACCAGAAGTTTATCTAAGTCTTAAAAAACCTGGTGAGGACATTCGTATATGGAGCACTGAGGGGCATACAAACATCTGGGCAAAATAACCATTTTTAGTAGGGAAATATTGCCTCTAAAAGAGAGTTGTAGGGAGTTTCTAAAGCCTTTTGCTGGTTGAAGGTTGCAGATGACACAGCCTTTGTTCATCTCATGAATGCCTAAATTTTTAACACTATAAGTTTTCCAAGGAATCCCCACCTCTGGCAAGCGGTGTGAGAGCACGGTTAGCAGCCGCCCTATGGTAAATATAACCAATTTCATACTGTCATGTGCAAACCGGAAAGCTTACCAAATTAGTCCATAACCTTTAATAGGATAGGGGCTGAGTATCCCAGCTGGCGAAGGTACACCATGGCATCATCCGCATGTAGCGAAACTATATGTGCAGTATGGCCCACCTGGATGTCCTACCCCCTCAGTACCTGCTGTACACGACAAGCCAGGAGCTTCATTGCAATAGTAAAAATCAGAGGTGATAAAGGGCATCCTTGTCTCGTCCCGCGTTGTAGATGTATAACTTCAGACACAAATCGTTCTGTCCTAACTCTCTCCACTGGGTGAACGTATAATAATTGCACTCATCGAATTAAACTCTCACCTAGCCCCATTTCCTTGAGTACCTGGCAGAAATATCCCCATCCTATTGAGTCAAACACTTGCTCGATATCAAGAAAGGCGAGGGCACAGAAGTATGTAACACATGGGTTAGGCGGCGTATATTACATAAAGTATTTCTGTGAGGGTTAAAGCCGGACTGATCAGTTGTGGCAAATATGGTAGTAAACTCAATGCCAGGACATGGCTAAGAATTTATTGAACGACATTCAACATAGATAGCCGCTGCTAAGATTGCGCCTCTAGGGGATAGTTCCTTGACTTTGGGATCATCACAATGAGAGATTTGCTCATGGTATCAGAAAGCACCCATCTCTCCAAGGCCTCATTATACACTGTTACCAGTTTATCTACTAAAGGCCCCACAAATGCCTTGTAGAATCCTGCTGGTATCCCATTGCCTCTCAGCGACTTGGCCATCTTCAGTGTTTCCAACAGGGCTCAACAGTTTCAGATTAGAGGGGATCCCAGAGTTTGCCGCTCCTCAGACCCAAGCCGCGAGAGGTGCAAATCCGCTAGGAAGTCCGAAAGGGCAAGATGATCTGTCTTGTCGGGCGTCTGATATACACTCCGAAGGTGGGCTGTGAAGACCTTATTGATGACCTTTTCAGTGGTGACCGTCATCATGCAGTGTTAAAATTGGGTGAGGTCTGGACTCAAATTGAACTAAGCGAGTCAGCATTCAACTCACCCAGTCCTCCTTCATATACAGTTGTCTACGACTAGTATGTCGGACGTGCTTACTTAGTTGATCCCATTTCTCGCAATTGTGCTGTCTGTCCCACGCAGCCATTCCATCAGGAGTGTAAATTTGTGCCTGGTCAAGGAGCATCAACACATTTCTCTTCCTGAATTAGCTATTTCTCCATCACCCACTGGAGGCCCACTGTTGCCGCCTTACACTCACCCGAGCCATCATTTTGAAGGCTCCCCATTCTATTGCTCAAGTCCCTGCAGATCCCCAGTTCTGAGCACAGTAATGGCATTTAACACGAGTATGCTCGCCCATGAGGTGATCCACTTGTTAGGTCCGTGCTTGCCTGTAGTTGTGCAAGGGTTGCCCTCATATCTGGCTTAGTATCTTGGGGGGGAGGAGGGGGGGGGGGGGGGTGGAGGTCTATCTATTTCTCCATTCATGACACACATTTACGAAGCAGAACCTGTGACCATCTAGCATACCTGCAAATATAACATACCTTCCTTCCAAGTCCACCTGAACAGGATCCATCTGAGGGGTTTATAGTGTGACCCTTTAAGTGATGCGCAGACATAGGCTCAGTAGTTCAGCTGGTTGAAAACCACTGCTCAATTGTGGCAGTTTCTAAAAGCACCAATATGCATCAGAAAGTTATTCTCTACACAACCTTGTGAAATGGAAACATTTCTCCATGATGCCCTCCTGCAACTCCAACTCCCTCCATCACATCCACAACACCCCTAATTAAACTGAACAAAGAAAAGAATAAGAGAAAAGCAGAAAAGAAAGAAAGGAATTAACACTTAAGAAAAAAGAGCTAGTATGGATACCAAGTCCTCTGTGAGTCTCAAGGCCCCCAAATAGGGGCCCAGCAACCCTTGAAAGCTTTGTTCCACTGTGTCACCCGTCTGTGAAGCCTAGAAGTACTGTGGTCCATTTACCTTGCATCTGCGCTATCATTAAGATTGTCAGGAATCTCTTACAGTTGAGTGAATAAGTTCCGTAGGGGGACTGTCGATAGTTCTGTTTGTAACGTTCTGTCTGGGTGGACCAAGATATGCCCAGTGTCGCTTCCGGCAGAGAGTCCATATCTATTTGAAGGTTCCCCTTTATTTCTGTTGTCTGCATCAATGGTCAGGGCCATTCTTCTGACCGCCCGCTGGAAAAGAGTCCCAGATATTCATACCATTCCATCACTGCCTGTGGGGTGTCGTGGAAGACAGCCTTGCTGTCATATTGGATCCTGAGCTTGGCAGGGAACATAAGGCTATAGCGTATCTGGTGCCCCCTCAGCAGTCTTTTAATTGGCATAAAGCTTTTACAGAGTTCCTGCACCCGGGACATATAATCAGGAAATATCAGGTTTTGGTGATTCTCAAACTGCAGAGGTGGGTGCACACATATATGTTTAAGTATAGCATCCCAAACCCTGAAATTCAACAGGCCAGCAATCAAGGCACGGGGAGGCGAACTTGGCTGCAAAGGGGCAACCAGGGGCCGGTGGGCCTGCTCAAACATGAAGAATTTGGAGAGACCCTTTAGCTTCAATATATTTACAATCCAGTTCTCCAGGAATGATTCCGCAGATTGCCACTCTGCCCATTCTGGGAAGCCCAGCAAGCATATATTATTTTTGTGTTAGCGTCCTTCTGCATCTTCCATGCATTTCCTCCATCTGCACATTGCTGCACTTGAACCACACCACAGTTGATTGTAGTGACTCAACTTTGTTTTTAAGGATGGTAATGTCATTTTCTGTGGTAGTCACCCTTCCAGATACCTTCCTCAGACAGATGTGGCTGACATCTATTGTAATCGCTTTTATTTTTAGTTCCAGGACAGACCTGGTGCCCTGTATGGCTGTCAGAATTTCTGCTGTGGTCCTTGATTGGTTATTGGCCTCTGCTGAGGTCCTCTACCCCAGGGTTGACTCCTGCTGTCCCAGGCCTTGGACCGTGTAGTGATCAATCCTGTTGGCTTGTACAGATTTGTTGGCTTTATCTTTGCACATTCTGACAGGACTGCTCAGCTGGGATCCTCTAACATGCAGGAGAGACCAAGAAATCACCAAACCCCGGAACCCCTAGATCCTAGATGTGCCGGTGACAGTCATGCGTCCTGCAGCTGGTGTCTGGCAGGTCTGCGCTTCCATATGTTGAGCAGCCATTTCCACAAAGTCAGGGCCCCCTCCCGCAAATCCCACCAGAGTCAATGAAAGACAGGGTCCATGGCTCACAATGGTCTCAGGGGTCCCCTCTCACTATAAATGAGCGTGTGAGAAGTACTTATGTGTCTCCTATGGTCTGTGAGTAGTATTGTGTACCGCCCTGACAGGATGCTTTGCAGATGATCCTGGGCAAGTGTTAGTGGGCGTGTAACCAACTGATCCAGAGAGGGCCAGGGGGCAAGGGGGCTCCAGCATTCACACGAAAGGCCGCTGCCCCGATCCCACAGCGTGTTCCAACAGGCCAAGGGGCTGTGGCATCAGTCACACTCCCCGCCTGATAAGGCCCAATAACAGTTTTGCCACAGCAGCAATTGCACTCCACTCAGCAGTGCTCAGTGTCTCTAGGGATGCAGAGTCTCCAGTTTTGGGCCCCCAAAGGCATCTAGGACCCAAGATGAAGTAGGATGTTTCACTTCACTGCGGGGACAGTAACAGGGCATGTCTACTCGGCCATCTTGCCAGGCCAAGCCCCTCATGTGTGAATGGTACTTAAGACAGAAGTGAGCCTCTGAGCAGGGAGAACATAGGTAATGTACCAATGGATTAGAGGTAAGTAGCTAATGTTTTCTTCAGGATCGGATATTTCATATATTCATACACTTGAATCAAAATAGTAAGTAGAGCATACCATTTGAATAAAAGTGGACAATGCTCAACTTATTGAAACATGTTAACTAGAAATGCTGGTTCTACTAGAGTCGGCTACTGCAGTCAAATCTAAGCAATAATTAAAGTATGCCTGCTTTTCCACTTGGCAGTCCAGCAAATGTCCTGTAAAAACACTCTAGCACAGAGTACCTCTGTCTTGGGCATGCTTCTAGTGGAATAAGCCCTTGCTCAGCCCTGGAGCGGACGCTTTGCTTGATTGTGACAAAAAGTGAGACAGGCAGAGAACCAATGCTCAAGGATTTGCTTGGCTAGTGAGCCGCCTCTCTTGAATGGTCAAATGAGACCATTACTTTATTGAAAAACTTTCCTCAGTTTTGTTCATGTAGAAACTGATGCCCCTGTTGCCATCTAGCGAATTTAAGGAACTTTCCACATCAGTACAAGGATTAAGAAGAAAGACAGAAGGATAACAGGTTTATTCAAGTGGAAGTCTGTATAGACTTTCGGCTTAAACCTTGGATTTGTCCTAAAAAAATGCCTGATCTATGGTGAAGCAAAGATATGTCTCCTTTACAGTGAACACCTTTAACTCTCCAAATTACCTACCTAAAGTGAAAGCAAGCAGAAGTGAGTTTTTCCATGAAAGGAATGTCACATGCATTCTTTGAAGGGGTTCAAAAGGCGGCATATAAGCTGGCTGAACACAGTATTCCACTCTCATGAAACAGGAGGACACCTCTGGAGTAAAGACCCTAAGAAGCTCTTTCATTAACAGCTTCATAATCCTCTGTGAGAGTAAGGATGAGAAATAGTGTCCAGTCCTCCAGAACCTGGAAACTGGTGGGCCGAAGTCCTCGTGCAGAGGTAGTAGTCCTCCTAAAGAAGGTTCAGTAACAAGTTTGGGTGAAGCCCAAGCTCTGTCACCCTCCCCTTCTATGCATGCCCAAAGCCCATGAGCAATGGGGTTTGACTGTCAGCGGAGGGTAGGATGCAGGGCTTTGAGAGAAACATTTTACATAAGTCACAACAACATTTCTTTTGAGTGGGAGAAAGGCAATAAATACATCGATCATGAGGTTCATATGCATAGATCTACCTTCGACCAGTGTCTGAGGAGGACTTAGATCTTTTTTCATTCTAAGCCACAGTGTAACTCAGTGACAGTTTCCCCCGGCTACTCCTGAGATGGCAATCACAGAAATCCTCTTAAATACAACTCATAGTGTGTTGCAAACTGAAGACAGGGCTGGCAGAAATCCAGGGAGAGTGAAATACATAATAAAAAAGTCCAATATAACCCAAAACATAGGATAGAGTAGAGTTCTTCTCAGGGACTCTCACACAAGATATGCAGTATAAATATGATCTATGGAGGACTCAAGAGGTGGTAGGAGAGCTCAGCACTTCCACATTATTGTCTGAAGTTCAGGTTGCTTTACATGTGGTGGATGGCTTAATAAATAAACACTATGGCAATTTTAACACAGTTTACTGCTACTTAGGGTTACTGGGGACTCCAAGCCTGACAACAGAGAATGACTGAAGCATGTCAATATATGATGAAAAATCCAATGCTGAAGAAACAATGGAAAACATTGTCACTTAACAGGAGATCAAAATGCACATACACAAAATGCCCTTGCTACATTGGTTGCTATCACTACCTACCTGATTGTGATCACTTGTGAACCAACTAGAACTGACACATGATACAGTAGATGCAACTTCTGTAAACCTTCATTAAGACATTAACGCACAGCCTTCAATGTTTTCCATGTTCTCATTCTACAACTGTATCTAGAAAATGTGTATGTCTGTTCAGCTTAATTTTAGCATGTCAAAGTACCTTCAAAGTTAGATCGATTACAACTTGTAGGTGTCAGTAACTAAGGCTTAATGATCGAGAGCGGAAAGGTCAAACACTACCAATGAAGGAAGTCATCAGTCAGAGAGGGACAGAGCCAGTCAGGATCAAGGGACTCCCTAGGTTAGCTCTGCAACCCTCCTAAAACAGCAAGGAATCGAAGCCGGTCTGAGGTAAATAGATACTGAGAAGGGAACATGTGGAAGGGGAGGGGCACAAAGAAGCAAACAATCAGTTGTCTATACTGGGTAGTGAGATTTACTGGACAGTCACCGTGTAGCAATGAGGAAGGTACCAGAGTAGGGTTCACACAAGTCTGGTTGAGGTGAGAGTGCTCAACAGATTACTTGCCAGCACAGTCTCTCATGTCCACTTGTGACAGTTGAGTAGCTCCAACTAACTAAAGGTAGAGCATCTTTTAAGTTCAAAATTCTACCTGATTAGGTTGGGAGAAGTTGTCCAGTTTCTTGCCAGGACAAGCTTGTCCTGCTCCCAGCAAGCACTGCAGTGTTGATAGCCATGTGCCAGCACACAAGAGGTGTGCTCATGCAGGATACCTGTTTAACCTTTCAGAGTCCCAGGAGATGAAATAGAGATCTGCATTCTTTGTTTCGATTGATAACAATCACCTTCTTCCTTCCTATCTTCATTTAGAAAAAAGGTCTTATGATCACCAACAAGTAACATCAATGACCGGTGTAGCGGAAAGGATCACAATCACTTATTTCCTTGGACAACTTTTTATGTGTTTGCCATGTATATATAGATAGCAAATATTAGCTTTAACCAAAAAACAAACTAACAAAAGGGATACCAACTGTTACCAGCAGTCCTCAAAAGGTTACATGAAAGGCATCATACCTGGGCTCTGATCAGTATCAAAAAAACTTAATTATGGTGACATTGCCAGGAAGGACAGCCTCCGGACTAGTGGGTGGGGATACCAGTTTAAGAGTCTCTCTTATCTCAGTGGTATCCACTGGTGGCACTGGACTGCACCAGATATATAAAATGTGTGTTTCAGAGTTGGGGGTCCCTACAAATTATCCAAAAAGATGCAGATAATTTCTGTCAAAAAAGGAAAATATGGCCAGAGCAAATAGCTAGAACATCTGTGGACTCTGATCTTCAAAGTCAATCTTGTCCAACTTCTCCTTGGCACAACTTGAAGTCAACTGCATCAAGATCCACCACCTACCTTATTTTCTACACCTTAATAGAGCATGGAAAGCCTGCACCTGTCATTTTGTTCCTAACTGACTAAATAATACAGGCACAGGCAAGGAGTGAGCAAGAGGTGTCTTTCTCACATCCAAAAGCAAAGGTGTAAAAAAATGAACAGAGGCCAGTTACTTATACTTATGGCTGCAGCTAATCTGACAAATTTCACAATGCCACTCTATACCCCAGAAGCCCAAGAGAAGGCCCTCTTAAACAACCCAGCAGAGAAAGTCTTGCCATTTTCCTGCACAGTGGGCACATCAGGTTGAGCTCCTGTTGAAATCATCATGGTATGAAGAGATGATGATCGCAGCTTAGAGGAGTGGGAGTGGTGAATGCAGTTGCATGCTCCAGCGGGATAAGGCATTGACAGCATTCTAATAATACCAGCTGTGCTAGAAGAGTGAAGCACTGAAAAGGTTCCTCACATTAAGAGTAGCTGGTGCAGAATGGCTCCTGGAGCCCTTTTTTCTGATGATCCGAAGAACAAGTTACTTACATTTGGTAACACTGTTTCTGGTAGAGAATCTATCTAGCCAGACGTTTCTCACCTTCTGAATAATCCCCTGGTGCCAGACTGTATACGGAAACCTTTCAGGAGTACCTATGCATGCCAGAAGGTGGAGCCTTGGTGCTCCGCACTGATGCTGTTCCACTTGGGAAATGAGGTGCAGGGCCGATATCAGTTGCTTTCAAGACAGTCTGCATCTCCAGACGTAAAGCCACAAAAGCAAATTGGTAGACAGTGTGCAGATTCCTAGATTTGGGATCTTATTAATGGGTAGAGTCCAATTAAACAGGGAGGATTGGTGAGGGATCTGCGGCTAGATAGAATCTCTACCAGAAAGAGCATCACCGAAGACAAGCAACTTGTTCTTCTGATAGAGACTTCTAGCTGCAGATTACTCACCATTTGAATAGATACCAAAGCAATACCTGTTCTGAGGTGGGACTGGGAATGGACTCAAACCAGAAGGTCCTGCAGGGCTGAGGGGTTAGCAGCCCCTCTCGCCAAACTAGGCTGTCCATGCAACTGTACTTCTTGAACATACAGAGGGACACCCACGTAGCAGCCTGGCAAAAGTCTAGGGCAGGGACTCAGCGTGCCAACACTTTGATAGCAGCTTTGCCTCTGGTAAAATGAGCATGCAGTCCTCCTGGAGATTCCTTTTTGGCCAGTATGTAGCAAATCCCAATACAGAGCACAATCCAGCTTGAGATAGATCCCTTCTGGACTGACTTGCCTTTTTTCACTCCAGAGAACCTTACAAAGAGCTGATCGTCCACTTGGTGGTCGTTGGTACGATCTATGTATAAGTTCAGCGCTCTCTTGGAGTCCAAGCGATTTAGTCTCTCCTCCTCTTTATAGGGGTAAGTGGAACACACAAGATCAGCAAGGTGATGGTTGGACCTCTGTGGAACAGCATCACATCTTTTGGCAGGAAGGATGCCAGAGTCCAGTAGAACTAGTTTGCCTAGAAGGAGAAAGTTTAGGGTGAGTTGACACAAAAAGCCTGAAGTGCACTCTCATGGCATGCCGAGGTGATGGCAATGGGGAACTCAATCATTACAGTAAGGAGTCATAAACGTCTGATGTAAAGTGGTTCAAACGGAGGGCACATCAGAAAATTCAGGGCTAGATTAAAGTTCCATTGCGGCATGACAAAGGAAGAAGGGTGAAAGATGTGTTGCATCCCATTCAAAAATCGCACAACAACCAGTACTGCTGCAAGCCACAAATCTGTCCCAACGATAGGCTTATACAGTTTTCTTTAAGGGGTGCTTGGCTGCCAAAATGTCATCAACCATCTCTGGAGAGAGGTCGAAGGTGTTCAGCTGTCACTCCTTTATCTCCAAGCAAAGATGGAGACTGTTGCTGTGACAGCAAGGACTCCCGGAGGGGCAGACTGATCAGAGGGCATATGCTTAAGGCCAGGAGTTCTGGATACCATATTCTCTGTGCCCTAGAGGCACTAGGAAGACTTGGGCCTGGTCTGTCTCGATCTTCAGAACACAAGGCAGGAGTAGTATTGGTGGAAACCAATACAGGAGTCCAGAGTTCCACTGAAGGCATAATGCGTTTCCAAATGAAAGACACCTCGGAAACTCCAACGTGTAGAAGTGCTGCTACTGCACGCTTTTGGCGGTGGCAAAAAGATTGAGCCAAGATTCACCATATGTGTGGAAGAGAACTTGCGCCACCTTTGACCTTATAACCGCCACCCACCCGGCTTTGGCAGCTGAGCTTGTACACCCTGCTATTTAATTATCCTGCCAAGTGGTTCACCATCAGGAAAACTCCTTGGTGGGCCAGCCTTTTCCAGAGGCGCAAGGCATCCTGACACAATGTCCATAAACCTAACCTGTCCCGTTTGTTGCAGTATCACATGGCGTTCGTGTTGTCCGTGAACAACTGTAACAGGCTCCCCTTGATAGATGGAAGGAAGGCTTTCAATGCCAAGCAAATGGTCCTCAGCTCTAGAAGGTTGACATGGAGAGGTTTCTTATCTCCAGCCCTCTCAGGGGGCTGCCCCAATCCAAAAGAAATGTATCAGGTAGCACTGTCAGTTCTGGCTAGGCAAGGGAGAGGGGTCTGCCACTAACCTAATCATGATCCAGCAACCACAACTGCAGATGTTTTGTAGGTTCCCCTGAAATCTGAACGAGATGGGGGAGGTCTCCTTAATGTCGAGCCCTCGGAGACTTCAGATCCCACTGCAGAGCCCGCATATGCCACCTGGCGTGCACCTAACATGCTCAACCTGAAGGATGCAGGAGACCATCAGTCCCAGAAGCCTCAGAGGTGACCTCACTGAAATCCAGGACTGATTCTGAAAGATCAGGAACATAGCCTGAATGTCATGGACTCTTTTCTGGGAGAAAGGCACGAAACCAAACTGTGTCCAGAATGGCTTCCCAGGTCCTCCCCTGGCACCAGCACCCTCTGTACAGACCCTTTGGCCATAAGGACTTGCACTTCCTGCCATGAAATGGAGAGCTGGTCCTCTGTCAGTCACTGACGGGCGGTGGAAGGTGCAGCAAAGAAGAAAGAAAGAATAAGGCATATCCCTTTGAATAGCCTATAGGACGCACATGTCAGATGTGATCACTTGCCAGCTTGGTAAGGATTGGTGGATTCTGTGTCCAAGTGAGTGGATATGTCCCTGCAAGGGCATGCTAAAGAACTTTGGCAAGAGGAGGTGCAGGAGGAACAGTATGCTGGGTGATGTGCTGACCTTGGCCACAGTGAGCACCACTGCCTCTACTGCAAAAGTGCTGGGTTCTCGATTGAGCCTGGATGGGTAGGTGGTAAGGGACGGCTCAACCAATCTGTGAAACAATCGATGGAACTTTTGGGGAGTCCCATTAAAGGCATGTTAATCAGGAAGAACTGGACATAACCGAAGAACCCAGTTGATCGCAGCTACGCAATGCAGCGAATGGTAATGCTGGTGTCTTCGGCCTGCCCAATGGAATTAGTAGTGTCCACACCATATCGAATTGTGAACTTGAGATCATCCCAACTTGCCGGACAGAGTACAGGACGAAGGTATTAGGGCCCACCAGGGAGTAATTGTGCCAACTTCTCACAATGGGTGCTTGAGTAGCATCCCAACAAACAGCTGGTGTTATCAGGGCCAAGCTGGTAGAAGAAACGACGGCTGCTGAATCTTTCCACTCACTTAGATTCTCTGTCAGGGGAAGCAGTGGGAAAAGTGTTGGGGTCAGAGCGACTTGGCCTACACCATTAGGCTTTCTGGTGAGGGGTGCTGCAAAAGAGAAGATGGGTTGCCAGGAGCAGGGTAATTTCACCTGGCAATTTGTTGATTGACTGTGGAACCAGAATAAGCTTTGGCCAAAGCCCCTAACAAATGTATCTGTCAGTGCCTTGTTAAATGGAAGAAGGGACTCAGAAGATGTTTTCCATGGTTGGAGGGCTTCCAGCAAGGCATTGGTTTAAACATCCAAGGTACAGAGCTGGAAGTCAAGTACTTTGGCCACTCTGTGTGTAACCATGGCGTAGGAGGCAGATTCCTTTGTGGCTGGTCCAGGGGATAAAAAAAAAGAAGAAAAATCACCTGCCTCCAGGGAGGTATCGAGGCCACTAGTCTCCTGTAAGTCTTTGTACCTGGCAGGGCTGAGGGAACTCATCACCCTAGTGACAGTTATTATCCGGATCAGTCCCAAAAAGGGAATGCAGACAGTGTTGTTGATTCTGTGGTAATCCAAGTGGGAGAAGTAGCGCCTCAGCCAAATTTGGGTGCGACATCAGTTGAGGTCAGATTGGCATCAGAGAGAACAATCGAATCTACCTCCTCAGGTGGTGAAGTCAGCGTTGATGTGCCAGGGGCCAGCGTGGTTCATGCTGCCAGAAGCGGATTCGGAGCAAGAGCCATAGACAAGATAGGCTCAGAGGGCCCAGCTGGCAACAGCGCAAAACCCGCTGGCAGTATCCAAGGCCCAGATGGAAGGCCTCTCGACTCCTTGGGGCCCAAAGGTGCACCAGAGGTAATCAACAGGGATCCAAAGAGCTGAAGAATGACTGTGCAGAACTCTTCATTGTAATGCAGCTTGTCTGAAGGCCTCAAAAACTAGGGTTACTGAATCGGCTCCAAAGTTGGTCTGCTTCAGGAGCGAAATTGAGAAGGATGGCACCATCCACATGCTTGCTCAGACGAATGTGAGTGGCACAAGGGAGTGAAATCCTGCTATGATTTCCTGTGTTTCTTGTGCTTAACAAAGGACTTGAAGCATGACAAAGATCAACCTCTAGAAAGGCTCTGTCGACTCCGGGAATGGGACTGAGATCAAACCTTAGACGGCAGGCGTGACATGGAACAATCTTTGTGCGGAGGCTTCCTATGCTTGGTGATGTCCGTACAGGGCTTCAAACCAAACATTTGAGTGGGGACATCCCTTGCACACTGAAGACAATCTGTGGAAACTTTTGAGGAAAGTGTCTGAGAGATTAGAGGATCTCTGGATCCACATCTTGTGGTGCAGAACGAAAGGAAATGACGTCTATTAGTGGAAGTAGCAACTCTATAGGCCTCACATGTCATTTCTGGAGTGGAAAGGCATCACTGCGGAGCCGGCACAATGCCATCTTCTGGCGCGAAAGGTACAGCTGAAAAGTTTCCGGATCCAGTCTCATGCCTGGGGAGTATTCAAAAGGTGAAGAATCTGCAACTAGAAGTCTCTATCGGAATGAAATGTCTATGAGCAACAGGTCACACAGTGGGGTGGGATTTCAAATACTACTAACCCCTATAAGCTGCCACTGAGCAAACCAACAAATTATTTACTTTTGGTAACACTCTTTCTGGTAGGTAATTCCATCTAACCACAGGTTCCTCACCTTGGGAATACCTCCAGGCGCCAGACTTGATCCAGCAATATTTCTCAGCGTTGCTCTCAAACACCCGAAGGTGATGCCGTGAGACTCCAAATCGGCTTCGTCCTGCCCTGTGACATCAAAGTCATATATACGTGACACCCATCCGCACTGACTTCAGTTTCTTTTTTGACTCTGCGCTATCGAACACAGAGCTTGTATGGATCTGATATGAGAGTGTGCAGATTCCTAGACTGGGCATTTTCGATGGAAAATAGGGCTTTTCACAGGACAGGGAGGTAGGAAGGCAGTCAGAAATGACAGGATAGATAGTTTCCACCAGAAAGATTGTTAATGAAGGCAGGAAATTTGTCCTTCCGATGAATGCTCCTCACTGCAGATTACCTTGTAAATATAGACCAAAGCAGTACCTTCCAAGATGAAGGGTCAGTGGAATGGCTCAGATCATAATGTTCTGTAGGCAGAGCGAACTAAACGCACTCATATATCCTATCTGTCAAGGAAGTAGTGTGTGATGGAAGGTAGGACGAGGCCAACACAGTGCCTCATGATGGCAGACAGGAACAATGTTGAAAAAAACCTTCAGATCCAGTCAGGCATCTGGGAAGGTTAACAAGTTAGGAAATCTGCAGTTAGAAGTATTGATTACAAGCCTCCACGCTAGCACCTGCATGGCATTGGGGCTTTCATTAACAATCTTCAAGTGCCACTGTATATGTCCTTTAATATATCTTTTCAAATTACCATGATGGAAGGCACAACTGAGTGAGGGCACAAATGGGCTGTGACATACCTGGCCCATGCAGGGTGACATAGGCCTAAGAAGCTCCTTAGGAGTTCATTGGGTGTTAGGATGGAGCAAATCTAGATCCTGTCTCCTCCACTAATATCCTCCACACCACCAAATCGCCTTCTATAAAGAACAGTTGGGTTGCTAATAGTAGAAAAGACAGATATGTGAGATTCAAAAACACTCACTGGGAGCCTTGTTAACATCTGGATGCAAAACAGTAGCACTCAAAAACGAGGTTTGCAAAATTAAGGAACCTGAATTTGTAGCAGTACTTACTGCCACGCATGCATCTTCAATTCAGGCATGGTAGTTCACCTTGGGCATGAAATGATGAATCCAGGTAATGTTAAAAATATGCCAATTAGCCAAAAGGAATGTCTTTGGAGAAGCCGAGAACAACAACAAAGGGCACAGCAAAAAGCATGTGCTCTACTGGGAGTTTGATAAGAGGTGTTTGTCTTGCAGTGCTTACAGCAGTGGCAGTCAAGAGGAGCAGGGCGAGGATGTTGCTGTGACTGCATAGGCTTAAAGCTCTTACAAAAAGAGCACATGACTTTAGCAACTGCTTAAGGTTGAGGGCTATCAAACTCAAATACATTTTTGCAAATATTGAGCTGTTTTGCTCTCTGAGAAATAACAAATTGAAATGTCAAATACAGCTACCGATCAGGTATGTTTAACTTATAATACAAGCTATTAGGGAGATTTATTTTACTCGATTAGAAAATATTCCAAGTTAAAAACAAAAGTACTGGGGTAAGGAAGATGAACAGCAACTGAAAAAACACACATTTACATGTGTTCACCGCAACACCAACTTAATGAAAATATTTTTGTGAAAACTTACATCCATACATTCCCGGAGATCTCTTACATAGGCTTTTTCAGTTTGGATCAACTCAGCCATGATGAACCTACAATAAGAAAAAAATTGTTTACAAATAATGTTATTTGCACAGAAATGGTAGTGGTCACTCACAGCCTGTTACCATTCAGGTCTCTAACGTGGAGGTACACCTTCAGAATTATAACTCTTAACCAAGTGGTCCTACGCTCTTTGTTAAAAGGCTATAAAATAACAGCACTGTTAATCAAAAGTAGCATGCTAAGCAATGTCACACTGCTGTCAGTCATACCTCAAGTTTTAAATTGTTCTGTTAGGAATAATTGGAAGCATACTGATTGGAATCCAAAATGCAGTGATATCTTTTAATCTACAAAAAGAATATCTCATGCAAGGCTATACGTAAGAGGCACAGGCACTGTTAATCAAAAATTAGCCTTCTGAGCAATGTCACATTGCTGTCAGTCATACCTCAAGTTTTAAATTGTTCTGTTAAGAATAACAGGAGGCACACTGACTGGAATCCAAACTCCAGTGGTATCTTTTAATCTACAGAAATAATATTTTTGGAAGACAATAGATAAGAGCCTAACTATCTTGCTTATCGCATGCAACGGATTTTAACAAGGGTTGCAACTTCAGCCAGTCCTAACATCCTAGATTCCTTAATTTTACTAGTAAACTTTCTGTGGAGGGTGCCTTGCACAATATTATCAATCACATTGGTCCTAGGTTGCTATGATAAGGGTTTCATGCATTTTTAAAAACATACACTTGAATGCCTCAAATACCTGTGATAGATCCTCGCATTGAGTGGTAGACACCACTGTATTGCAATACCATTTACACAGAGCATCATGCTCCCGAACTGAGACTGAAGCATGCTTGCAGACTGATAGCAGGCTACTCCTTTGGACAACATGGATGAAAAAGTGTGTCTTTCATGTGGTCAATACAGGCAGTATTTTGATGTTGAGTGTGCGGCCCACAGTGCTATGTTCTTGTTTTTAATAGTTGTGAGAGAAAAAGGATGTCTAAAGATTAGATGGCTGTATATGAATGAATATAAAATACTTGAGTGCAGTTTGATCTGTGTGTGAAGTGTTTCGGTGCCAAGGGTGTATGTGCTGGTGAGCAGCACCATAAGACTTGGGCAACAGTAACAATTTGTTAGGGATGGGAAAACTGGCACACATTTAAAAAAAAAAGCTTTGCCAGATTCAAAAAGATCCCCTATAGAACTTTGATTCGGATATTCCCATTCCTAATGCTCAATGCTTCATATCCCAGAATGGGAGTGCACTGCTTGGTTCAAGCATTGTACCCCGGGTATTGTTCCCCGTTACTACCCTATTTGGGGCCAGGATCGATGATCTGGAATGAATAACTCACAGTAAGATAAAATCCTGGAGAATTTAGTACCTGTGACATACACATGCACTTTCTAATAAATAAGAGTGCTTTTGTATCCTTTGTAAAATCCCATTTGACAAGAATAAGACATTCATGAGACATTCTAAATAGGTTCAGTAGATGCGGAAGATATGTAGATCAAGGGTGATCACTACTACCACCAATTTGTGTATGCTTCCGTCTTACCCATATATTTTCAATAGAGATTTCAGGACACAGTAGCACTTACTCATGGCAAAAACTCAGTCAGAATCAATAAATGAGGACCAGTTAGATTAATTTTGCAAAAAGGTTACAGCTTTGAGAACAAATTACTATTTGCAATTTTTTTAGTAAATTGTTTTAAAATTGGAAAACCGTTACTTTCCTTTCCTTTCAGGTACTTGATTAAATGTTGTGCTTTCTCATTAATGCATCAGTTTGGACATTTCCTTATTTTGTCAAGCATGTTATTTTCTATAACTGTACGCATTATTCCTTCACTATTCAAAGACCAGCTTTAACCGCGTAACCTCTATTTCTAACCTCTTTTTGTTGACAAAACACAAACACCTTTAGGCAATCATACCTAGGCCAGTCCTGACCCAGTTTTGGTGCTGTACTCTGTGCTCTGCAGGATTATGAAGACCCTACAAAAAATACGGAAATGTATTTTCCTCAGCCAATACATAGTGTATCTCTAAGACAAAGATGCTATTGCTACGGGCTTCCTCATATACACACCCACAATTGCAAAATAACTCATTTGTTATTGTAAATAGAGTGTATGAAAGCACCCCGTACTCTTTCCTGCGAGCAGACTTTCTTTTTTCCTCATTGAGTTCATGGGTGGCATCACGCAACTTGACATCAGACCCAGGAGCGCTAGCTGGAATAATGTCTAACTGCAGACTTTTGCTCTGTTTTAGACAGAAAAGAAAAAAGATATTCATGATAAACTGGAAAATAGATACAAATAGAGGCAGTGATGTAACAGATTCATCGCACTTTGAAAGCAAGATTCGAATACGGCGATGGGGAAACATTCAACAAGCACAAAGGACTTGCACTCTGTATTCAGCCAGCCAACTACTCAACATGTTCAGAACAACACGACTGTTTTAATGGAAAGATGTCAACAACTCTGCCATAATATACGCAGGTACACAGCAGTTGGGTCTTAACCAGATTTCAATGATTATGACACAGGTGCTCAACTCACCGATTTATTGGAGTCTGTAGAAATTCCTAGTGCTTTCTCGAGTAATGTTCTGTATTTCTCCATGCGCAGGAAGAAATCTCTATATCTCTTGTCCACTACAGTCACACATTTTTTAATTTCCGCTGAATGAGCATGTCCCTTTTCACAAAAGCCATCGGCCAACTGTATCAACAGTTTTACCCTCTCTTTGGTTTGCTGAACAAATAAAGATAAACTAATTTTAAAGGGAGTCCACTTGTTAAGTAAACCAGATGATATCGGCATGAAGTTTGTCGATGTAAAATCACATCACATTTATACTGACTGCATTAAAACATCACTATAAATGCAAGCTTAGTATACCATATACAGTTAAAGTACTAAACATTAACTAATTTCAGAACATTGCGTGTGCTTGTTGCCACTTTATCTATTTTGGTTTCCAGGCTGCACTTTTCAGATTCAGAGCGGTTGATACAACATTACTGTCTCTTAACATTGCTTATTCTAAATCTAAATAATGTTTGCCTTACTCCCCATTATTATATTTCTGCACCTTGTCCACACGCATTTCGAACATCACAAGCTATCCTTTAAAAAGTCATACCCCTGCCATAGAACAGTAACTAATATTCTGCTGCACCTCTTTTAATACCGCCAACATGTGCATGAATTGACATCCCGGCCTCTCCAACTAAAGATCATGCCTAACTCCTATTAATTTAATCTACCACTTGGAAACTTGAGTTGATGTGATGAATGGCATGCGACTGATCCCAAAAACCAATAATAACCAACAGAGAAAAAAAGTAACCTAGGGTTGAGGGTCAATGGGATGCGTGGCATAGCGTGCTTTAATGCTTGTCCAGGGCAAGTAAGTGCAAAATATTGCAACTACAACCCAATATATAACCCTCCTGGACAACTCTAATTTTAATACCATAATACTTTGTGGTCAGACAGTCGACTGTAGTTCATACAGGCTGCATAATAATTCAGTTATATTGCATAACAGTCTTACATTCACATAAGACAAAATTGCTAAGGGTCCTGGCCATCTCTCAGTAATGTACCAGCTCACAGGATTGAACCACTTATCACCAACTGAACAGTCATGGAATAACTGAAGAGATGTGCCATATGCCACTGGCCAACGGAGCACTTTAATTTAGTCCATTAGTCCAGGTCCCAGCAAGTTACATACTATGACGGCTATTTGACAGCTTACAATGACAGATACAGGATTTACCAAAGTCCATCCCAGCAGATTTCTCCACCATTTTTCCCCTCCAAGCTATGGCTATTGAGGACTGTAAATTTTAAACAAAATATCTCAGAACGGGCAACTGTAGGACGTTGGCTCTCTATATAGTGAACTATAATGAATTACACAGTGCAGATAGTCCAGTCAATCCCCAAAGATGTGCAGAGGCAGAAATAGATAGGTCTAGAGTTCTATTTGTAGTACTGTGGGCGAGCACTTGTACTCACAGAGGCAATAAATGAGACATACACAAACATAAATCAGAGACCAATTTAGAAAAATAACAGTTGCTTTTATACATGTTTTGAACGAAAGATTGTTGTTACAAGGTTAGCAGTTTTCAAATAAAAAATACTTAGCTGTTTCAAAAATCAACAGTGCAATTTTCAGAGTCTTCGATGTTAACCTATGGAGGAAAACAAAGTTGCAGTTTTGCAGGTAAGTACACGCCTTATGGTCCCAGGCTTCGTAGGTTTCGACTAGCACTGGGCAAGGTTCAGGTTGGTATCCAAGGTGCATGCCCAGAGGCACGCACGGGCGGCTGGTGGCAGAGGATGAAGTTGAGGTCAGTGCGCACTGTCAGTTAATAGAGGCTAGGGGTGCAGTGAGTTGATACACTGCTCACAGGTGCCGGTGGGTGGGGGCAAGACAGGGACAAAAGTCGGGCAGTTCAAGGCAAGACAGAGACAAATGGGGACAAGATGGGGACAAGAGACTGGCAGGTGGGGGCAAGATGCAGACAAGTTGTGGGCTGGATAGGGACAAGGGTCGGGCGGGTGGGGGCTGGAGAGGGACAAGGGTCGGGTGGGTGGGGGCAGGAGAGGGACAAGGGTCGGGCGGGTGGGGGCAGGAGAGGGAAAAGGGTCGGGCGAGCGGGTGGGGGCAGGAAAGGGAAAAGGGTCGGGCAGGCGGGTGGGGGCAGGAGAGGGAAAAGGGTCGGGCTTGGCAGGAGAGGGAAAAGGGTCGGGCGAGCAGGTGGGGCAGGAGAGGGAAAAGGGGCGGGTGGGGGCAGGAGAGTGAAAAGGTGCAGGCGGGTGGGGCAGGAGAGGGAAAAGGGGCGGGCGGGTGGGGGCAGGAGAGGGAAAAGGGGCGGGCGGGTGGGGGCAGGAGAGGGAAAAGGGGCGGGCGGGTGGGGGCAGGAGAGGGAAAAGGGGCGGGCAGGAGAGGGAAAAGGGGCGGGCGGGTGGGGGCAGGAGAGGGAAAAGGGGCGGGCGGGTGGGGGCAGGAGAGGGAAAAGGGGCGGGCGGGCGGGGGCAGGAGAGGGAAAAGGGGCGGGCGGGCGGGTGGGGGCAGGAGAGGGAAAAGGGGCGGGCGGGCGGGTGGGGGCAGGAGAGGGAAAAGGGGCGGGCGGGCGGGCGGGGGCAGGAGAGGGAAAAGGGGCGGGCGGGGGCAGGAGAGGGAAAAGGGGCGGGCGGGCGCAGGAGAGGGAAAAGGGGCGGGCGGGCGCAGGAGAGGGAAAAGGGGCGGGCGGGTGGGGGCAGGAGAGGGAAAAGGGGCGGGCGGGTGGGGGCAGGAGAGGGAAAAGGGGCAGGCGGGTGGGGGCAGGAGAGGGAAAAGGGGCGGGCGGGGGCAGGAGAGGGAAAAGGGGCGGGTGGGGGCGGGCAGGAGAGGGAAAAGGGGCGGGCGGGTGAGGGCAGGAGAGGGAAAAGGGGCGGGTGGGGGCAGGAGAGGGAAAAGGGGCGGGCGGGTGGGGGCAGGAGAGGGAAAAGGGGCGGGCGGGTGGGGGCAGGAGAGGGAAAAGGGGCGGGCGGGTGGGGGCAGGAGAGGGAAAAGGGGCGGGCGGGTGGGGGCAGGAGAGGGAAAAGGGGCGGGCGGGTGGGGGCAGGAGAGGGAAAAGGGGCGGGCGGGTGGGGGCAGGAGAGGGAAAAGGGGCGGGCGGGTGGGGGCAGGAGAGGGAAAAGGGGCGGGCGGGTGGATTGCAGGAGAGGGAAAAGGGGCGGGCGGGTGGATTGCAGGAGAGGGAAAAGGGGCGGGCGGGTGGGGGCAGGAGAGGGAAAAGGGGCGGGCGGGTGGGGGCAGGAGAGGGAAAAGGGGCGGGCGGGTGGGGGCAGGAGAGGGAAAAGGGGCGGGCGGGTGGGGGCAGGAGAGGGAAAAGGGGCGGGCGGGTGGGGGCAGGAGAGGGAAAAGGGGCGGGCGGGTGGGGGCAGGAGAGGGAAAAGGGGCGGGCGGGTGGGGGCAGGAGAGGGAAAAGGGGCGGGCGGGTGGGGGCAGGAGAGGGAAAAGGGGCGGGCGGGTGGGGGCAGGAGAGGGAAAAGGGGCGGGCGGGTGGGGGCAGGAGAGGGAAAAGGGGCGGGCGGGTGGGGGCAGGAGAGGGAAAAGGGGCGGGCGGGTGGGGGCAGGAGAGGGAAAAGGGGCGGGCGGGTGGGGGCAGGAGAGGGAAAAGGGGCGGGCGGGTGGGGGCAGGAGAGGGAAAAGGGGCGGGCGGGCGCAGGAGAGGGAAAAGGGTCGGGCGGGTGGGGGCAGGAGAGGGAAAAGGGTCGGGCGGGTGGGGGCAGGAGAGGGAAAAGGGTCGGGATGGGCGGGTGGGGGCAGGAGAGGGAAAAGGGTCGGGATGGGCGGGTGGGGGCAGGAGAGGGAAAAGGGTCGGGCGGGCGGGTGGGGGCAGGAGAGGGAAAAGGGTCGGGCGGGCGGGTGGGGGCAGGAGAGGGAAAAGGGTCGGGCGGGAGAGGGAAAAGGGTCGGGCGGGCGGGTGGGGGCGGGAGAGGGAAAAGGGTCGGGCGGGCTGAAAGGAGACCAGCTGACACTTTGGCCCAGGAGGAGGAGGGGCTGCACTAGGGCACGGAGCCCTTTAAATTTCACTTTAGCGCTCCCGCTCGCTCGTGGGACGCGCTGAAAGGAGACCAGCTGACACTTTGGCCCAGGAGGAGGAGGGGCTGCACTAGGGCACGGAGCCCTTTAAATTTCACTTTAGCGCTCTTGCTCGCGGGATGCGCCCGGGCGAAGCCCGGGCCAAGGGCGGGCCCATCCTTGCCCGTCATTGCCAGGAAGAGGCAGGGCAGGGCCTCCCCCCTGACATCCCCCTAAAGGATCCTGGATAGGCACTACATGGGAGTTTGGATGCCCGAAGGTACTGTTTGGCACTTTAATCCTTGTTCTGTAGTGAATGGACTCGGCTTTAGGTTGAGGACCCAAATTACCAGCTTTTAATTATTGTTATCAGGCTAGGTTAAATTTTCATATATCGCCGTAGCAATCGCACCTTTCCTTTCTTCCCCGCACATTTTTGGGACATTGAACTTGGGAAAACTTTTAACTCCAACTAGGATGGGGAAGAGGAAAGCTAGTGGCAATCCCACTGAGCAGGGAGGGGCAAAGAAAGTACCTCGGCACTCTGCTGAAAACTGTACACTGTCCCAAATTGACGTCCTCATAGAGGAAGTGGAAAGTTTGTTAGCTACCAAACCTTCAAAATCTCATAAAAAAGGTGGTAACAATACTACGAAGGATATAAAATCTTTCTTTACCCCTGTGGGTAGAGTACCACAGGCACCTAATTTACAGGTGCCTAATCTAGAACTCAATAGGTCAGGAAATCTCAATCATTCAACAGAGAGTTCTATTTTGTGTTGGCCCCCCCAATTGGGTGCTGTATCCCCTCTACTAAATTGTACTAATTGCTTTTCACCTCTCGCGTCATTGGTGCCTTGTGACCATGAGAGGAGTATCCTAAGGGAGACCGAGGAGACGTCAACATCTGCACCCACTCAGAGGGGAAATTCAGCGGAACAGCAACTAGTACAAATAAGAGCAGAAATATTGAGTCTCAAAGAATATCTTACATCCTTTAGCCATATGATATATGAGAAGTTGGATGGCATCTCGGCTATAGTTGGGGACATAAGGAAATCAACACCTAAATCGGCCTTTAATCCCCCGGTGAAGAAAACCCACCTAGCTGAACCATCCATGACAGAATTGCTAAGGGGGAAAAGGACCGAAATGGTAATTCAGAATTCACATGCGGGCCCAAGTACTCCTTCTGGTGTGGACACTTCCAATAACTGGGAGAAAACCAGGAATAGAGATGCAAACCGTGAGAAGCATAGACTTCAACTTTTGGATAAAAGATCAACAGACCCTGGGAGTATTGTTCCCCCCCCACAAATTGGTCATAGTGGACATGATATATACATGACAAATGTTCCTAAGCTAAGCAACGGGTATAATGAGCCAGGGGATTCCCTTATAAACAAAGTAATCCACTGGATAAGGGGGACAAAGAAATGTAGATCCATCATAAGGGACGATATAGTCACTGCGCAAAGATATTCAAGAGCAGGATTGCCAACTGATCTCATAGGGTTTAAACTGAGGAGTCAGACCTTAGTTAAGGGCCTTCTGTCATTAGACTTAAGAATGAGACCTGGCGTTTCGTCACAAGTGTCACTTACCCAAAAAATCCCTCAATCATTGGAAAATCATTTTCCCCTAGAGAGACATAATACTCCAACAACTCTGTATACAGACACTTCCAGAAGGCTCCAAAGGAATTCAAAGTGCAGTCCAACTTCGGATATAGATTGACGTGAAGCCCTTATGAAAAAGGGTGGGAGAGAGGATAGATCCAGCCCAGACTTCACTACAGCAAGCAACCAGACATTGTACACATGGAGAGTGGAGCCAAAAGTACATTGTAGTGCTCCAGCAGAGGGGACTGCGCATGGCCCCACGCTTCGCCTAAGTAATAATGGAGAGAAACAAATAGATAAAGGAGACGAACTTGATCCACCGTTTAGGCTCTTATCCTGGAATGTGGCAGGGCTGCTCCAGAAAACAATTAACCCTGACTGGTGTAGTTTTATAGATCAACACCATATTATTTTACTTCAGGAAACATGGGCTTCATCTGTGATCAATAGAGAAGGTTATTGGACCTTCCAGAAGACCGCGCTTCCTTCACTGTCTGGAAGGGCAGCGGGGGGGTTGATAATTTGGTTAAAACATGACTTGTTTCCTAAAGTTAGGGAGCTAGTAACCCCTTCAAGGGATTTGCTAGCTGTGGAGGTTGACCTTAGTACTGCTAGAGGGTCCTTTAGTATAGTAATCGTAAACATATATGTTAGGCCTGGCACTCATAGGACCAAGACAGTACTGATCAATATTCTAACTGACTTTCTTAATTCGCTATCGGGTGAGCAGGGCCTAATCATTGCAGGAGATTTTAATATGTCTTTAAATTGTATTGATGATATCCAACAAAAAGGAATTCAGTGTGCAGAAACATGGGACAAATCTGGGCCGGTCAGGGTTATAAATAAGAAAGAAGTGGGAGCAGTAGACGTATTAGAAGACCTAATAGCATTAAAGGGGCTAAGAATAGTAAATGGGAACTAGTAAATGGGAACACCAGGTCAGATACTCCGGCGTCACCCACATATAGGAGAGGATCATACTCTAGTCACCTTGATTATGTATTGGTAGATGATATTCTTTGGAAATCGCTCAAAGATATGGTCATTCTCCCTCGTAGTGACAGTGATCATTATGCTCTGAGCAGCACCTTTTTTTCTACTCTATTCACCTGTAAAACTATGACACCATGGGCCAAAGGTTATGTTCTAGAAAAGACAAATGATTTTAAAAATGTGAAATGGGAATGGGTGGAGGGTGATGTTAAGTTCCAAATATTAATCTATCAAATAGTTGCAAAAACATTATCCCCACTGAAGCATGCAAACATTATATTGGTGGACTTGATCAACTTGCACGGTGTCTTGACAAACCGGTTAAAATCGCAGTTTCAGGTAGTAAGGAGGAGGACACAGAATGGGACAAGAACGATAAGCTGGTTTTCCAACTCCTGCAGTCAGGCCAAATCACATCTATTGTGAGCACTGAAAGCAGGGAAGTCCAGAGAGATAAGAGAATGTAGGACTGTGTACAAAGTTGTACTAAAAAATGCAAAAAAAGAGTGGGAAACCAAATACTGGAATAGCTTGGTAGAGGCACTTCATGGGAAAGACTCCAAATTATTCTGGAAATTAGTGGCAGGTAAAGGAAACTCACAAGGTATGGAGAATCACCCTGGAATCCAGCCAGAAATTTGGGTGACATTTTAAAAATGTATATAGGAAACCTCATACCAGCAGTGCAACTATCTCTCTATTAAAACCCAACGATTCTTACCCTAATTCATTAAATTCATCAACTTTGGGGGGTCTTCCATCACCTAAATTTGCCCTGGACCTTTTCACTTTGAAAGAAACTACTCTGGCTCTCCAATCTGTACGCAAAGGGAAGGCCCCTGGGTTGGACGGCATTCCTGGAGATCTATTTCTGTCCAGACCTACAACTTGGTCCCTGTATCTTAATGCGCTTAGCAACGAGATATTGAGGGGGGGGGACTTCCCCCCACGTGGCAAGGAGCAATAATAGTCCCCATCTATAAGAAATGGCCAAGGGAAGAACCTACTAATTATAGGCTGATCAGCCTGCTTGATGTTAGTCAAAAAATATTTAGCAAGCAGGTGCTGAATAGATTACAGGTATGGATAGACGAATCCCATATTCTTTCCGACTTTCAGGTAGGCTTTAGAAAAGGAATGAGTACAATAGACCAGGTATTTAGATTCAATCTCCTTTGTTGGAAATACTTGTCACTAAAGAAAAGTCACCTGTATGTAGCCTTTATCGACCTGAAAGCTGCTTTTGATATGGTCCCAAGGGACCTATTGTGGAATGTGTTGGAGAGCTATCAACTTGATGGCGAACTACTAGGCTTGATAAGGTACTTACATGAGGGGACGTATGCTAAAGTACGCTGGTCCCAAAGTTTGAAGGCCCTTAGGCAGAGGTCAACAGTGATAGGGAGGAAAATTGCCAATATTTCAGAAGGGGAGATATCGCCTGCTATTACTGTTTATAAAGCAGCGGCAGTTGCAGCTTCAATCTATGGCGCTGAGCTTTGGGGACACACACATTCTAGGTGTTTGACTGTAGTAGAAAATCGCTTTTTAAGAAACTTTTTACGACTACCAATGAGCACCCCTCTCATCCCCCTTAGATTTGACTTAGCTATAAATGAGATACATAATGTTATTGCATTAAGACCACTCAAGTATTGGGTTCGGCTTTGGACTTCTGAGCATTTGTCAACTCTACAGACAGCATTAGAAGAGTTTTTAGTAGATGATTGTGTATCAAAGATCCCTTGGCTTAGACACATTAGAGATATGTGCAAATTTCTTAACATGGAAGAGGTGTGGAGTGCTCCTCAGAATCTGACCAAGGAAGTAAAAGAGCACATAAATAGGTGCTATTGGGAGAATATTCTGGTCCAAACATGGTATGTTAATAAAGGTAGTCGGACCCTGCAGTTTCTAGATCATAAAT
The DNA here is from genome assembly GCF_031143425.1 of Pleurodeles waltl. Classification (NCBI taxonomy): domain Eukaryota; kingdom Metazoa; phylum Chordata; class Amphibia; order Caudata; family Salamandridae; genus Pleurodeles; species Pleurodeles waltl. The sequence continues at coordinate 207,923,877 of NC_090439.1, forward strand.
GTACTCCCAAATTTGAGGCCTATATGGACAATGTTAATCCTCCCTATACTAAAGCGCTCTATATTAAGTTCAGGCTAGGGATCCTCCCGCTCAAGTCATTCACTGCGAGATGGAGAGCGGAGGACCGGAATTCAATATTTTGCCATTTTTGTAAAAAAAATCAGAGAGTCACTTGCGCATTTTATGTTCTTTTGCCCTAGATATGTGGCCCCGAGGAAGAAGTGGATTGCCCCATTATGCAGATTATTGGGGATAAGGGAATGGAATATAGCATTGCGCCTAATGATAACTGATACAAATGATAAAATAGTTTTTTCAGTTGCAAGATATTTGCAAAGTGCATGGGCCATAAGAACTAGAAAATTGTTATAATTGTATGGTTTTAACATATTGGTCATAGTTATTTATTATAATAGCATGCTTTTTGATCTGACTGGAATAAGACATTTTATATTCAATATGACAGGATTTTAAGAATAATAATGTTTGTATTGTATTTTCTTAAAATTATTTGATTTTAAAATTCATTTAGGGTTTTTAAATGTATAATGTGGTATTTCTTTTATTCTTCCTTTCTACAAACTGATATGTTGTCGAACTATGATATGGTGTCAAATTATTCACTTTTATGGCTTTTTAGCCGAAATAAAGTACTATTGTTGTTGGGTCGGGCGGGCGGGTGGGGGCAGGAGAGGGAAAAGGGTCGGGGCGGGAGGGAGGGGGAGAAGCAACACGGGCGGGGGGGAGGGGGGAGAAGCAACACGGGCGAGGGGCAGGAGGGAGGGGGGAGAAGCAACACGGGCGAGGGGCGGGAGGGAGGGGGGAGAAGCAACACGGGCGAGGGGCGGGAGGGAGGGGGGAGAAGCAACACGGGCGAGGGGCGGGAGGGAGGGGCGAGAAGCAACACAGGCGAGGGGCGGGAGGGAGGGGGGAGAAGCAACACGGGCGAGGGGCGGGAGGGAGGGGGGAGAAGCAACACGGGCGAGGGGCGGGAGGGAGGGGGGAGAAGCCACACGGGGCAAGGGGCGGGAGGGAGGGAAAGAGGAGAAGCCACACGGGGCAAGGGGCGGGAGGGAGGGAAATAGGAGAAGCCACACGGGGAAAGGGGCGGGAGGGAGGGAAATAGGAGAAGCCACACGGGGCAAGGGGCGGGAGGGAGGGAAATAGGAGAAGCCACACGGGGAAAGGGGCGGGACGGTGGGAAATAGGAGAAGCCACACGGGCAAGGGGCAGGAGGGAGGGGGAGAAGCAACACGGGCAAGGGGCGGGAGGGAGGGGGGGAAGCCACACGGGGCAAGGGGCGGGAGGGAGGGGGGGAAGCCACACGGGGCAAGGGGCGGGAGGGAGGGGGGGGAACCACACGGGGCAAGGGGCGGGAGGGGGGGGGAACCACACGGGGCAAGGGGCGGGAGGGGGGGGAAACCACACAGGGCAAGAGGCGGGAGAAACCACACGGGGCAAGGGGAGGGGGGGGGGCACACGGGGCAAGGGGCGGGAAGGAGGGGGGGAAACCACACGGGGCTAGGGGCGGGAGGGAGGGGGGGGAAACCACACGGGGCAAGGGGCGGGAGGGAGGGGGGGAAACCACACGGGGCAAGGGGCGGGAGGGAGGGGGGGGAACCACACGGGGCAAGGGGCGGGAGGGAGGGGGGGAAACCACACGGGGCAAGGGGCGGGAGGGATGGGGGGAAACCACACGGGGCGGGAGGGATGGGGGGGAAACCACACGGGGCGGGAGGGATGGGGGGGAAACCACAAGGGGCGGGAGGGGGGGAACCACAAGGGGCGGGAGGGGGGGGGACCACAAGGGGCGGGCGGGAGGGGGGGGGACCACAAGGGGCGGGAGGGAGGGGGGGGGGACCACAAGGGGCGGGAGGGAGGGGGGGGGAACCACAAGGGGCGGGAGGGAGGGGGGGGGAACCACAAGGGGTGGGAGGGAGGGGGGGGAACCACAAGGGGTGGGAGGGGGGGGGGGAACCACAAGGGGTGGGAGGGAGGGGGGGGGGGAACCACAAGGGGTGGGAGGGAGGGAGGGGAACCACAAGGGGTGGGAGGGAGGGAGGGGGGGGAACCACAAGGGGTGGGAGGGAGGGAGGGGGGGAACCACAAGGGGTGGGAGGGAGGGAGGGGGGGAACCACACGGGGCAAGGGGCGGGAGGGAGGGGGGGAAACCACACGGGTCAAGGGGCGGGAGGGAGGGGGGGAAACCACACGGGTCAAGGGGCGGGAGGGAGGGGGGGAAACCACACGGGTCAAGGGGCGGGAGGGAGGGGGGAAACCACACGGGTCAAGGGGCGGGAGGGAGGGGGGAAACCACACGGGTCAAGGGGCGGGAGGGAGGGGGGGAAACCACACGGGGCAAGGGGCGGGAGGGAGGGGGGGAAACCACACGGGGCAAGGGGCGGGAGGGGGGGGGAAACCACACGGGGCAAGGGGCGGGAGGGGGGGGGAACCACACGGGGCAAGGGGCGGGAGGGAGGGGGGGAAACCACACGGGGCAAGGGGCGGGAGGGAGGGGGGGGAAACCACACGGGGCAAGGGGCGGGAGGGAGGGGGGGAAACCACACGGGGCAAGGGGCGGGAGGGAGGGGGGGAAACCACACGGGGCAAGGGGCGGGAGGGAGGGGGGGAAACCACACGGGGCAAGGGGCGGGAGGGAGGGGGGGGGGAACCACACGGGGCAAGGGGAGGGAGGGAGGGGGGGGAAACCACACGGGGCAAGGGGTGGGAGGGAGGGGGGGGAAACCACACGGGGCAAGGGGTGGGAGGGAGGGGGGGGAAACCACACGGGGCAAGGGGTGGGAGGGAGGGGGGGGAAACCACACGGGGCAAGGGGCGGGAAACCACACGGGGCAAGGGGCGGGAGGGAGGGGGGGGAAACCACACGGGGCAAGGGGCGGGAGGGAGGGGGGGAACCCACACGGGGCAAGGGGCGGGAGGGAGGGGGGGAAACCACACGGGGCAAGGGGCGGGAGGGAGGGGGGGAAACCACACGGGGCAAGGGGCGGGAGGGGGGAAACCACACGGGGCAAGGGGCGGGAGGGAGGGGGGGAAACCACACGGGGCAAGGGGCGAGAGGGAGGGGGGGAAACCACACGGGGCAAGGGGCGGGAGGGAGGGGGGAAACCACACGGGGCAAGGGGCGGGAGGGAGGGGGGGAAACCACACGGGCGGGAGGGAGGGGGGGAAGCCACACGGGCAAAGGGCGTGAGGGAGGGGGGGAGGCAACACAGGCAAAGGGCGGGAGGGAGGGGGGAAGCCAAACGGGCAAAGGGCGGGAGGGAGGGGGGGGGAGCCAGACGGGCAAAGGGCGGGAGGGAGGGGGGGAAGCCAGACGGGCAAAGGGCGGGAGGGAGGGGGGGAAGCCAGACGGGCAAAGGGCGGGAGGGAGGGGGGGGAAGCGAGACGGGCAAAGGGCGGGAGGGAGGGGGGGGAAGCCAGACGGGCAAAGGGCGGGAGGGAGGGGAGGGAGGGGGGAAGCCACACGGGCAAAGGGCGGGAGGGAGGGGAGGGAGGGGGGAAGCCACACGGGCAAAGGGCGGGAGGGAGGGGGGAGAAGCAACAATCTGCATAGTCATGAAACAGTCATTCAAAGTGAAGGCCAGTTGGTAAAGTAGCCCAACACATTGCTTCCCTTGGACAATTCAAAAGCCCAGCAATTGAAGCCCAATGATTAAAAGCCCCTGAATACTAAGCATGATTTTTTGGAAAAGCAAAAGGCTCCAAGGCAGACCGAATGACTGTCGCATAGGTTCTCATTATCCTAATGAGGCTACTGGATTTGGGCGGCAGAATCTCATAGGTTGTGGGGTACTTAGTACAATTCCACACCATGTGACGCCTGTCGGTCTAATCTGGGCTTTCCGGCTAACTAGCAGGGCCTTGTCTCCACCCAGGGACAGGGATGATTGTGGCAACCGGGCGCATGACAAGAAAGACTCCTCAGGGGAACTGTGGTCGATCTGATGTATTGTTTAACAGCATCTACTGACCATTGCTGGCATAATTTTCCTAGACTGTAGGAAATTGGCCCTTGTTGCAGTTACCCCCCAACTCTTTGCCTGATATTGATGCTGACTTGACAGAGTGTGCTGGGACCCTGCTAACCAGGTCCCAGTACCAGTGTTCTTCCCCTAAAAATGTACCATTGTTTCCACAATTGGCACACCCCTGGCACACAGATAAGTCCCTTGTAAAAGGTACCAGTGGTACCAAGGGCCCTGTGACCAGGGAAGGTCCCTCAGGGCTGCAGCATGTATTTAAACACCGTAAGGGATCCCTCACCTAACACATGCACACTGCCACTGCAGATTGTGTGTGTTGGTTGGGAGAAAAACGCAAAGTCGACATAGTATCCCCCTCAGGGTGCCACGCACACAAAACACTGCCTGTGGCGTAGGTAAGTCACCCCTCTAGCAGGCCTTAAAGCCCTAAAGCAGGGTGCACTGTACCACAGTTGAGGGCATAGTTGCATGAGCAATATGCCCCTACAGTGTTTAAGTCCATTCTTAGACATTGTAAGTGCAGGGTAGCCATAAACAGTATATGGTCTGGGAGTTTGTCAAAACGAACTCCACAGTTCCGTAAGGGCTATACTGAATACTGGGAAGTTTGGTATCAAATTTCTCAGAATAATAAACCCACACTGATGTCAGTGTTGGATTTATTAAAATCCTAGAGATGCCCCTGTATTTTACCTAATCCTTAAGTACAGGACTTACTGGTCTGTGCCAGCCTGCCACTGAGAGACGAGTTTCTGACCCCCAGGGGTGAGAGCTTTTGTGCTCTCTGGGGCCAGAAACAATCTCTGCACTGGGTGGAAGTGCTTCACACCTCCCCCCTGGAGGAAGAGAAGCAACACGGGCGAGGGGCGGGCGGGAGGGGGAGAAGCAACACAGGCGAGGTTGGGAGGGAGGGGGGAGAAGCAAAACGGGCGAGGGGCGAGAGGGAGGGGGGAGAAACAACATGGGCGAGGGGCGGGAGGGAGGGGGGAGAAGCAACACGGGCGAGGGGCGGGAGGGAGGGGGAGAAGCAACACGGGCGAGGGGCGGGAGGGAGGGGGAGAAGCTACACGGGCGAGGGGCGGGAGAAGCAACACGGGCGAGGGGCGGGAGGGAGGGGGGAGAAGCAACACGGGCGAGGGGCGGGCGGGAGGGGGGAGAAGCAACACGGGCGAGGGGCGGGCGGGAGGGGGGAGAAGCAACACGGGCGAGGGGCGGGCGGGAGGGGGGAGAAGCAACACGGGCGAGGGGCGGGAGGGGGGAGAAGCAACACGGGCGAGGGGCGGGAGGGAGGGGGGAGAAGCAACACGGGCGAGGGGCGGGAGGGAGGGGGGAGAAGCAGCGGGGGCGGGAGGGAGGGGGGAGAAGCAACACGGGCGAGGGGCGGTAGGGAGGGGGGAGAAGCAACACGGGCGAGGGGCGGGAGGGGGGAGAAGCAACACGGGCGAGGGGCGGGAGGGAGGGGGAGAAGCTACACGGGCGAGGGGCGGGAGAAGCAACACGGGCGAGGGGCGGGAGGGAGGGGGGAGAAGCAACACGGGCGAGGGGCAGGAGGGAGGGGGGAGAAGCAACACGGGCGACGGGTGGGAGGGAGGGGGGAGAAGCAACACGGGCGACGGGTGGGAGGGAGGGGGGAGAAGCAACACGGGCGACGGGTGGGAGGGAGGGGGGAGAAGCAACACGGGCGACGGGTGGGAGGGAGGGGGGAGAAGCAACATGGTTACCCCCCAACTCTTTGCCTGATATTGATGCTGACTTGACAGAGTGTGCTGGGACCCTGCTAACCAGGTCCCAGTACCAGTGTTCTTCCCCTAAAAATTTACCATTGTTTCCACAATTGGCACACCCCTGGCACACAGATAAGTCCCTTGTAAAAGGTACCAGTGGTACCAAGGGCCCTGTGACCAGGGAAGGTCCCTCAGGGCTGCAGCATGTATTTAAACACCGTAAGGGATCCCTCACCTAACACATGCACACTGCCACTGCAGATTGTGTGTGTTGGTGGGGAGAAAAACGCAAAGTCGACATAGTATCCCCCTCAGGTTGCCATTCTTAGACATTGTAAGTGCAGAGTAGCCATAAACAGTATATGGTCTGGGAGTTTGTCAAAACAAACTCCACAGTTCCGTAAGGGCTATACTGAATACTGGGAAGTTTGGTATCAAATTTCTCAGAATAATAAACCCACACTGATGTCAGTGTTGGATTTATTAAAATCCTAGAGATGCCCCTGTATTTTACCTAATCCTTAAGTACAGGACTTACTGGTCTGTGCCAGCCTGCCACTGAGAGACGAGTTTCTGACCCCCAGGGGTGAGAGCTTTTGTGCTCTCTGGGGCCAGAAACAATCTCTGCACTGGGTGGAAGTGCTTCACACCTCCCCCCTGGAGGAACTGTAACACCTAGCGGTGAGCCTCAAAGGCTCAGGCTTCGTGTTACAATGCTTCATGACACTTCAGCTAGTGGAGATGCCCAGCACCCGGACAAAGTCCCAATTTTGGCGGCAGGTCCAGAGGTAGAATTAGGAAAACCAAGGAGGAGTCACCACCTCAGCCAGGACCACCTCTGAGGTGTCTAGAGCTGAAGTGACCCCCCTCCTTGTAGAATCCTCCATCTTGGTTTGGAGGACAGGGACCAATAGGGACAGGAATGTGCTCCCTCCCCAAAGGGAGTGAGCACCAGGAGGGTGTAGCCACCCTCAGGGACAGTAGCCATTGGCTTCTGCCCTCTAACCCTAAAAACGCCCTTAAATCTTGTATTTAATGGCTCTCTGAACCCACAGAGTCAGATTCCTGATGATCTCACAAGGAGGACTGCTTAGCTGAAACCCCCAGCAGAGAAGGAAATGAGACAACTAACATGTCCCCAGCCCTACTGGCCTGTCATCTGCTTCAAAGAACCTGCAGAAGAAAGATGGCACGTCCTACAGGTCCAGTGACCTCTGAAAAACCTCCAGAGGACTGCCTGCATCACAGAGGATCAAGAACTTCTGTGGACAGTGGCCCTGTCCAAAGAAGAAACCTCTTCTAAAGGACTCCCACTTCACTCCAGAAGTGTGAGTCCTAAACACTCTGCACCCAACGCCCACGACCCGAGTCCAGGTGGCCCAACCAACCAGAGGGAACCCCCAGGCGACGGTGACCAGGAGCCCATCCTAGGTTGACCTCTCCACGACGATGCCTGCAGAGGGAATCCTGAGGACCCCCCTGACCGCGACTGACCTGGACAAAGATAACCGACGCCAAAGGAACCACTGCACCCACAGCCCCCAGGCCTTGGAGAAATCAACACCCGGTGCAGCAACGATCAACAGGTGGCCCTCTTCCCTGTCCAACCAGAGATGTGCCCAAGACACCCCCATGAACCTCGCCTGCAGTGCCTGAGTGACCCCCGGGGTCTCCTCAGAGTTTCACTGGAAACCCGACGCCCTGTTTGCACCCTGCACCCGGCCTCCCCAGTGCCACTGAGGGTGTGGGATTGGTGCCTACTTGGGTCCCCTTCAGTGCTCCTCTAATCCTCTCTGGTTTGCCCTCCAAGCTGCAGGTACTTACCTGCTGGCAGACCGAATTCCGAGTACCCCCTGTCTCCATAGGAGCCCACATTAAAATTGCTCAGCTTTGACCTACCTCTGCACCTGGCCGGCACCGTGTTGCTGGTGGTGAGTGTTTGGGGTTGACTTGAACCCCCAACAGGGGACTACCTAGAACCCAGAGACTGGAACTGTAAGTCATGTACTTACCTCTAAAACTGTACTTTATTTTTTCTTCCCCCAGGAACTGTTCTGAAAATGCACTGTGTCCACTTTTAAAATAGACATTCTCTGTTTTCTTAAAAACTGTATACTTGACAAAAGTGAAACAAAGTAACATTGATGTCTATACTAAGTACTTACCTGCAACAGTATTCATTTCTGAACTGAGTCTTGTGGTTCTATAAATAAAGTAACAAAAATATATTTTTCTATATAAAATCCTATTGGTCTGGAGTTGTCATTGAGTGTGTGATTCTTCTATCGCTTGTGTGTGTCCAACAAATGCTTAAAACTACCCTCTGAGAAGCCTAACTTCTCGACCACACTACCACAATTAGAGCATTAGTATTATCTATTATTGCCTCTGTCAAGCCTCTTGGGGAACCCCTGGACTCTGTGCACACCATATCTCATTTGGATATAGTATATACAGAGCCAGCTTCCTACATACACTACATGTTGTCACTATACCAGCATGTTCTGAGGACACATAGCGAAGGTCTGGCCTATTTGTTCTAAAACCCCTGTGGAATTTACAAAACATGTATAGCACCCATTGGTGTCTACTGGCTACAATAACCACCCACCTAGACGTGAAAGTGAGGTGTTAATGTTCCATTCTGGACCCACTCATCGAGCTGATTTTCAGATACATTTATATATTTTTGCCATTTGTAAAATTTTGCAGGTGTAGGAATACTGGGCGCATTCAATTCCTTAATTTTTGCTAAGCCTAAACAACCTGTCTGTTGTACTGTTTCATTTAAAAATATAATTTGAACAGGTATAAGGCATGCTCCTCCTTTCCCCTTATTTTTAGTTCCCCACACACTTTTCAAGTCTATCAACTTCAACCAGTACTCATAGCCTTCTATAGCCAACCGGGAAACAAAGTAATCAAAATAAATTTATTTTGTGTCTGTCAATAAAATATGTTGATTTCCATCACTGGCAATTTGAAATAATACGATTCAGCATTTTTGACATTGTGCCCAGCAAAATATGCAAACTTTTCAGTATACATTTTGGAACCCACCACTGGTGGATTCGGACAGTGTTCCCACTGTGTATAATTAAAAATAGTCTTTGGGGTACTTGCTATGTGAATGAAATGATGTCCATAATAATTATAACAGAAAGTATCGCCATAATCTTTTGGGGATTGATACATATCCTCATTTTCAAATACTGTATAATACTGTAAATCAGACATCATGGAATCAACTGTTTTCACATCCCAAACATTGTTCTTAGAAAGTTTGAATACATATGGAATTTGAATGACCTCCGTCGGACAAGATATATATCTAATAATACTTTATCCCAAACAATCACATCAGGAATAGGTATGGTGAAAATGTTGACTAGGGACAAGTCTCTGCGGACTTTGTGTGATGAAAAATGTGGTTTTAAGACCTCATCCACCAGTTCAACTGTAGAGCGTTCAGGGAGGTAATGATCATGAATAAGTAAAAGGAAAACAATGACAAACTCAGTCCAAACGATAAAGGCAAGTGGAGTTAGTAAGTACCATAGGTAGTCCCATGGAAGAATGATGTAATTCATTTTGAGCCAAATTATCAGATTATTTGACTTGACAGTTCTGTTGCAGTAGAGGCCGATGAGTCAGTGAAAGTGTCATTGATGTCGGCAAAATATCCAGAAGCAGCTTGTGCAAAAACTAGAGCCGTGTTTGGAAGAGGAGAGCTTGCAGAAGACTCCCTTGGTGGTCCATAATAGACTATGCCTTCCATTTGTGTAGAATCTGAATAAAATTGATCAATATTATTAATGTTATTCATAGTAGTAGAAGTTAGTGGAACCAATGAAAGCTCATTTTCCACCCTCCCCAAGCTTGGAGAGGTGTCGGCGCTGCTGCTGAAAATCTGTAGAGAAACATCCTGGTCCGTAGTGAGAGTGATTCGGGTATTACCCTGGAGTCCCCTAGGTCTGCTGTGCAGGGATCAGCCACATGGTTTTGCTTGACATTGTCGAGGGAGACAAAGCGATTTTCTTTAGAACCAGGAAGTGATGGTAGAATGACAGTTCTGGTACTGTGTATTCCCAGGACTGGAACCAGTGCACTATAAGAAGGACCAAACTCCTTTTTCACAGCAATGTTTTCATGCACTAGATCCCCAATTTTGGAATCAAGCCGGTAGATGTCACTGGTAGATGTGTTGTCATCACGGAACTGTTGTAAGTCCTGCAAGACAGTGGCACGTTCATTTATGTCTAAGGGTCTCCATGGCACGACCATCAAGATCTGGAATATACATTTGTGTTCCGAACAGGCATTCGTATGAAGTACACCCCCCCAGGAACCTTCTGGGCAGATTGTTAAGTGCTCTCTGGACTCCGTATAGGTGTGTAAGCCAACTATGACCAGTGCCTAATACTCTGGCTGCTAAGGATTGCTTTAAATCTCGGTTTCAACGCTCCACAACACTATTTCCCATGGGATGAAATGGAGACAAGCAAAGAAGTTGGACCGCTAATGAAGCCATGGTGTCCCTGAAAGCCTTTAGAAAGCAGGGCCATGGTCCGAGTGGAAAGCCGCAACAGCATATGTGCCGGTAAAGACTTGCAAATCTTTAATAACAGTTTGAGCGTCAGCATGTGTGTTTGACTGTCCAATATTTGCTGGTATAGTCAAGACGTATTAAGTCATACAATGGTTTAGTGCGTTGCGCATAATCTGGAATGTATGTTCTGCCAAAATTTAAAAAGCCCAATAAGAACTGGAGCTTTTTTATTGTGTTTAGTGGTTGTAATTGTGTGCATTTTTCTTAAAATTAGGGCGCAAGGCACTTGCTTTCATCTGACGGTTCATATCCCAAAAACAGGAAACTAAGGAAGGCTATTTTTTTTTTTTTTTATTGTTTGTAAGCAAATTTGGCAAATCCTACAACAATGCAGGCTACCCATCTTATATGTTGCATGAGGTCGTCATCCGTGAGATAGATGTCATCCACGTATGACAATGCCTCAGGTTCAGTGTAGTTTAAGATAGATATAACACGAGCTGAGGACAGTCCTGGACTGTTCTTGTACCCTTGTGGGAGAGTTAGCAGAATTTTTTCTGAGAGCCTAAAGCGCTGAAAATTATTAAGTCCCTACTTTCAGGCACTATGTTTTGGCAGAAAAACCCGTTGGAAATATCCAGGGTCGTTTTGTATTTCTTTCACACTATATTGTTCATAAGTGCTGCATGCATTTTGTATAGCAAATGTGCGTGTGTGACTGTTTAATTGTCTGTAGTCAAACTATTCTATATGAATGGTCGGGTTTAGTGACAGGAAACAATGGATTGTTCATTGGTGAAACACAGTGTTCAATTACACGCTGGTACTCTAATTGTTTGAGGATTTCCCTCACAGTTGCTTTAGCTTCATGCTTTATTGGATATTGGGGTTGAGGTTTGCTTTTAATTGGTATTATGTGATGGAGGGAATCTTTATCCCACTCTACATTGTTGCGGTATAACGCAGGTGCCTGCACCATTGCCCAATCAATGGTGTGTATTTCAACAAGCTTTCTGGGAACAAGGGGCAAGAAGGATTTTTCAATAATCTTTTCTCCATAAGGGAGATCACAGACAAATTCTGGTGGCCAATCTTTTTTGGTCAGTAAAATATTATAAATGGTGACAAGGTGGTCCCAAAAGAAAGCACCCATTGTGCGTTCAATATCTCCATCTAACTCAATAGTTACTTTATACACCCTGTCGGGTGGGGAGACACGCATGTCCGCAGCCTCAACTTGTAAGAAGTCATTAGTTGCTTTCACCTCCAGATGCTCTTGAAGATCCTGGCAGGCTATTGAAACTTCTGCTGCACTGTCTAGCAGTGCCAGTGCCACTTCCAGTTCTTCAGTAAAGCCTTCTTACTGAGTGGCACGTCGTATCGCTACTGCTGCCACCTTTTTTTTTTTTTTTTTTTTAACTGGGGTTTTTGTTGGGGAAGTTTCTCTTCTTTCTTAACAGAAACTTCAGACGATCGTTGTGAGACCTTTCTCTATTTCACATACTCGGTTCGCTGCTCTGACTGCCCACCTCTCTCATTGCGTTTTTCTGGTGAGTCCTGAAAGGAACGAGATTGGCATGTATCAGAAGACTGATATCTGTCAGGTGTTTTTATATTATCTCTATTTCTAAGATTATATGTATTCTGAGGGGGTCTCCGAATGTGTATATTCTCCCCTTTCTTTTTTAGTTGTTTGTTGTTTTTTATCCCAGTGCTTTTTAGAACCTTCAGGTGCTTGCTTAGTAGAATCTTTATTAGATCTCCCTTGTAATTGTGGTTTAATTGGTCTGGCCCCCAGACTATATCAACCAAATATAGAGTAGCTCTCAGTGATAATCTTTGGCAGCTCACGTTCTAGATCATGTACAGGAACGTCCCGGAGCCGCATGCGCACTGCTAGTGCTACTGCTTCTCCCTTTAGGTTACTTAATATGATTGAAGACACAGTGGAAAAATTGCCCATTAATTGCATCCTCAAATCCAGGGTCGGGGCAGCCCCGCATTCATCTTGAATTTGTTTTAATACCTCCAGAAGATTGGCACGTGTTGGTGTACTGTGTGCGGGAGTATAGAGCAGGGCAAATACTGTGTTCCAAGTGTTGCAATTATCTAATATAGGGACCGTCCCAAATGGCAAGCACATAGTGAGGATTCTATGTTTGTCCTGAGGACCGTTATGGGGAAAGACTGCTTCTGACGCATTTATTTTTTGAGCTAACCAAAACAGAATTTCTTCCCACTTGGCGGGTGCTTTACCTACAATTGAATGTACAGTTGCCGGGTTAATACCTGGCTTAGCTGCATGTGGTTGCATTGGGGCAGCATGTGTTGGGTTAGTATTTAGTGTTTGCATTACAAACTGTACTAACAGTCTGTATATTCCAGTGAGCTCTATATATAAGTGGCTGACCTCAGCTACCGCACAATTGTTGCATCAGGGTGTGGTGTATAAATAGCCAATAGAGGCTAGGTTAGGCCATCATTGCTCAGAGTACCTAACCTAACATGTAATATTATATGTGGTAGGGCGCCATTAAGCCACTTAATATGGTCTTGAAAAGATAAAGGTATTTCTAAATATGCATAGGCTCTCTATTGTGCAGGTATGTTTGCAGGGGTATAGTGATGAAATGTGTTTGTGTTCCCATCAACTGCTGGAAAAGTGACCCAAGAATTAAAAAAAAAATCTGTTCTGTAGGCTGGATGAGCCTCAAAAACAAATTTGACTGGACCCCCCGGGCCGTTAGGCCATTTGCCAATAAGTGTGCATTAAGGGGCTGTCTCATATTTACTGCAATTACAACCTATTGCGTGTTCGCCATGTTAATGGTAAAATTTATGTTCAGAGATAAGGACATCAACTGGGGATTGATCCTTTTAAGGTTCAAGCTTGAACAACCTACAGCTTTAGATAGGTACTACCTATTTAACTGAGGAAGAAATCCTGAATGCCACGGACTTCTCCATATATAGTATTGAGGTGTCTTTATAGCTCTTAGGGAGACAGAGATACTTAGGAGGATCCGGAAATTAGTATCTGACTAAACGTTGGTTGTGCCATGTCGCGTAGGTTCTCATTATTGTAATGCAGCTACTGGATTCGGGTGGCATAATCGCAAAGACTGTGGGGTACTTAGTATGATTCCACACCATGTGACACCTGTCAGCCTAATCCGAGTTTTCTGGCTAACTAGCAGCGTCTCATCTCAACCCAAGAGCAAGGATGACTGTGGCAACTGGGCGCATGACAAGAAAGACTCCCCAGTGGAACCGTGGTCGATCAGATCTCATCCCTTTCTCTCAGTTACATTAGTCTCACAAAGGCAAAGACAAACAAGAGACAGAATATAGTTCAATAAGGGTTTATTGAAGTAACTGCATCTTAGATGAAACGGCATGTATTGCAACAACTAGGATGATAAAACACAATAAAAGCAAGAGTGTGACAAGGAGAGTGAAACACAAAAACAGTCCCACCATACTGTCACTAGGAGTGAGATATAGTTCTCTTACCTACGCTATGTTTGAGCACAGCATATTAAGCCTAATCCACCCTTCAGGAAAGCATCATCTCTCAGACCTGAGTGACGAAGCCTGTAGACTAGAAAGACACCGTCCCCAATGTAGGCCAGGGGTTCGCCCGTCTAAGCAAGCAGCTGTAGCGAGGCAATCAGCAAGCAGTCGTGGTCATCTGGCTGAAATCTCCCTCTAACGTGTATGGGACAAAGGAGTGTTTTTATAATAAAACAGGTGACATTCTAAGAAATGTCCCCACGTAAGAGTGTATATATGTGTCTGTGAATGTTGGAGAGACAGCATACCATTTTTGCCGGCAACCTTTTCTGACTGTAGCCTTGAAGAAAGCACAAAGTGAAATGAATGTCCTACTGAGAACGTACTGATTTTCTAGGCGAAAGAACAATTAGATATAGAAAAGTAATTGTGGCTATTGCTAGAAAAATAAAGTCCTGTTGAATAAAATGTAACTGGGCTAACGTGCACAACAGCAGGCCTGGTTTGCTAAAATAACGTGTCTAAACTATGGCTTAAATAGCTGTACAACATGACCAAAGTTGAAGAATATGGCTGAGCTTATTAAACATTTGAGCGGTGCATGAAAATTTGCAGGATTGCGTGAACAGAAAAAAAATGGGTTTATTTAAAAAGAACTGCACTTGTTATCAGCTGGGCTTATGGGGCTGGTTCATAGAGTTGTATTACGGTGCAAAGATGCCTTGTGTGAGATTTGTACTTGAGGCACTGTAGGAAAGTACCATCTCGCCTGGCATGTTACCCCCATTTTTACTTGTGTGTCAGTTTGTTTTGCCTGTGTCACAGGGATCCTGCTAGCCAGGACCCCAGTGCTCATAGTTTGTGGCCTATATGTGTTCCCTGTGTGGTGCCTAACTGTATCACTGAGGCTCAGCTAACCAGAACCTCAGTGTTTATGCTCTCTCTGTTGTTAAAATTGTCACTGCAGGCTAGTGACCATTTTTCACCAATTTGGATTGGCACATGGGAACACCCTTATAATTCCCTTGTATATGGTACCTAGGTACCCAGAGTATTGGGGTTCCAGGAGATCCCTATGGGATGCAGCATTTCTTTTGCCACCCATAGGGAGCTAAGACAATTCTTACACAGGACTGCCACTACAGCCTGAGTGAAATAACATCCACGTTATTTCACAGCCATTTTACACTGCACTTAAGTAACTTATAAGTCACCTATATGTCTAACCCTCACTTAATTGAAGGTTAGGTGCAGAGTTACTAAGTGTGAGGGCACCCTGGCACTAGCCAAGATGCCCCCACATTCTTCAGGGCAATTTCCCCGGACTTTGTGAGTGCGGGGACACCATTACACAAGTGCACTACATATAGGTCAATACCTATATGTAGCTTCACAATGGTAACTCCGAATATGGCCATGTAAAATGTCTAAAATCATGGACTTGTCCCCCCCAAGCCAAATTTGGTATTGGGGTGCCAATCCCATGCATCCCTGGGGCTCTAGCATGGACCCCGGGTACTGCCAAACAAGCTCTCTGGGGTTTTCTCTGCAGCTACCGCTGCTGCCAACCATCAGACAGGTTTCTGCCCTACTGGGGTCAGGGCAGCCCATTCCCAGGAAGGCAGAACAAAGGATTTCCTCTGAGAGAGGGTGTTACACGCTCTCCCTTTGGAAACAGGTGTTAATGGCTGGTGAGGAGTTGCCTCCCCCAGCCTCTGGAAATGCTTTGAAGGGCACAGATGGTGCCCTCCTTGCATAAGCAATTCTACACCGGTTCAGGGATACCCCAGCCCCTGCTCTGGCGCAAAACTGGACAAAGGAAAGGGGAGTGACCACTCCCCCGTCCATCAGGACCCCAGGGGTGGTGCCCAAAGCTGATCCAGTGTGTCCCACACCTATGCCATCTTGAATGCAGAGGTGTGAGGGAACAGTGGAGGCCTCTGAGTGGCCAGTGCCAGCAGGCAACGTCAGAGACCCCTCCTGATAGGCTCTTACCTGGTTAGATTGCCAATCATCCTCTGAGGGCTATTTAGGGTCTCTCCTGTGGGTTTCTCTTCAGATAACGAATGCAAGAGCTCACCAGAGTTCCTCTGCATCTGTCTCCAACTTCTGCCAAGGATCGACTGCTGACTGCTCCAGGACACCTGCAAAACCGCAACAAAGTAGCAAGATGACTACCAGCAACATTGTAGCGCCTAATCCTGCCGGCTTTCTTGACTGTTTCCTGGTGGTGCATGCTCTGAGGGCTGTCTGCCTTCACCCTGCACTGGATGCCAAGAAGAAATCTCCAGTGGGTCGACTGAATCTTCCCCCTGCTAACGCAGGCACCTAACTTCTGCATCACCGGTCCTCTGGGTCCCCTCTCATCTTGACGAGCGTGGTCCCTGGAACACAAGAGCTGGATTCAAGTGACCCCAACAGTCCAGTGGTCCTTCTGTCCAAATTTGGTGGAGGTAAGTCCTTGCCTCCCCACGTCAGACAGTAACCCTGTGTACTGTGTGATCTGCAGCTGCTAGGGCTTCTCTGCACTTTTGCAAGGATTCCTTCGTGCACAGCACAGCCCAGGTCCCCAGCATTCCGTCCTGCATTGCTCAACTAGCTGAGTTGACCACCAGCTTCGTGGGACCCTCTTTTGGTGTGTTGAGACGACCGTCGTGCTCAGATTTCTTGAACACCTGTTCAAGTGCTTCTGCGGGTGCTGCCTGCTTCTGAGTGGGCTCTCTGTGTTGCTGAGCGCCCCCTCTGTCTCCTCCTCCAAGGGGCGACCTCCTGGTCCTTCCTGGGCCCGGGCAGCACCCATTATCTTCAACCGTGACTCTTGCTGCTAGCAAGGCTTGTTTGCGGTCTTTCTGTGTGGAAACAACTCTGCATCCTCCAGCACGCCGTGGGACATCTTCTGACCAAAGGAGAAGTTCCTGTCATATTCCGTTGTTGCAGAATCTTCGGCTTCTTTCACCCTGAGGCAGCCCTTTTGCACCTTCAACCGGGGTTTAGTGGGCTCCTGCCCCCCCTGGACACTTGCGTGACTCTTGGACTTGGTCCCCTTCCTTTGCAGGTCCTCAGGTCCAGGAATCTGTCTTCAGTGCTTTGCAGTCAGTTGTTGCCTTTGCAGAATCTCCTATCTCGACTTTACTATCTTTCTGGGGTAGTAGGGTAACTTTACTCCTACTTTTCAGGGTCTTGGGTTGGGGTATCTTGGACACCCTTAGTGTTTTCTTACACTCCCAGCGACCCTCTACACACTACACTAGTTTTCAAAGTTGGAGGCAGGCCGGTAGGGCTGGGGCCAAAGCAGTTGTTGTCGTCCTCCTTCTCTGCAGGCTTGTAGGTCAGCAGTCCTCCTTGTTTCTTCAGGTTGCAGGAATCTGATTTCCTGGGATCTGGGGACCCCCTAAATACTGAATTTAGTGGTGTATTTAGGTCTGGGAGGACAGTAGCCAATGGCTACTCTCCTTGAGGGTGGCTACACCCTCTTTGCGCCTCCTCCCTGTGGGGAGAGGGGCACATCCCTAATCCTATTTGGTGAATCCTCCAAACTCAAGATGGAGGATTTCTCAAGGCAGGGGTCACCTCAGCTCAGGACACCTTAGGGGCTGTCCTGACTGGTGGGTGACGACTCCTTGTTTTTCTCATTATCTCCTCCAGCCTTGCCACCAAAAGTGGGGGCAGTGACCGGAGGGGCGGGCATCTCCACTAGCTGGGATGCCCTAGGGCGCTGTAACAAAAGGGGTGAGCATTTGAGGCTCACCGCCAGGTGTTACAGTTCCTGTAGGGGGAGGTGAGAAGCACCTCCACCCAGTACAGGCTTTGTTCCTGGCCACAGAGTGACAAGGGCACTCTCCCCATATGGCCAACAACATGTCTGGTGTGTGGCAGGCTGGCAGAAACTGGTCAGCCTACACTAGAAGTCGGGTAGGTATTCAGGGGGCATCTCTAAGATGCCCTCTGGGTGTAGGTTACAATAAATTGCACACTGGCATCAGTGTGCATTTATTGTGCCTAGACGTTTGATACCAAACTTCCCAGTTTTCAGTGTAGCCATTATGGAACTGTGGAGTTTGTGTTTGACAAACTCCCAGGCCATATACTCTTTATGGCTACCATGCACTTACAATGTCTAAGGTTTCGCTTAGACACTGTAGGAGCATAATGCTCATGCACATATGCCCTCACCTGTGGTATAGTGCACCCTGCCTTAGGGCTGTAAGGCCTGCTAGAGGGGTGACTTACCTATGCCACAGGCAGTGTGAGGTGGGCATGGCACTCTGAGGGCCATGTCGACTTAGTCATTTTCTCCCCACCAGGACACACAATCTGAGAGGCAGCGTGCATGTGCTGAGTGAGGGGTCCCCAGGATGGCATAAGACATGCTGCAGCCCTTAGAGACCTTCCCTGGCATCAGGGCCCTTGGTACCAGGGGTACCAGTTACAAGGGACTTACCTGAGTGCCAGGGTTGTGCCAATTGTGGAGACAAAGGTACAGTTTAGGGAAAGAACACTGGTGCTGGGGCCTGGTTAACAGGGTCCCAGCACACTTTCAAATCATAACTTAGCATCAGCAAAGGCAAAAAGTTAGGGGATAACCATGCCAAGGAGGCATTTCCTTACACCTGTGGATCAAGATGCTGCAATTTATGCCTCTGGCGGCTGAGTCAGCCACATTGAGATCACATCTGTTGGAGGTGTTGGAAATGATTTGCCCTTCAGCTACAATCTCCTAAACCCATTGAGTTTATTGGTCAGGGAGATGCTGGAATAGGTCCCCCATTTCGTCCCTTTAGGCACAGTCATATCTAGATACAACCCCACAGAGTTGGGAATCCACCAATGAGTTGAAGACTGTAGAGCAACCCTTTTTCCTACTGCATCAATCTTCCTGTTCTCTTTGGCAGCAGGGCATCCCCAGTACCCTGTGTGTTTGCCCATTTATGGGAGATGTGCACCACCAATGAGACTGGTGGGAGCTGGCCTCTGATGTAGGGTTTGTCAAGGGTGAGGGTTGATATTTCTTGTCAACCTTCGGAGTGACGACCCTGGCCTTGATTGTGTCTTTGAAAACCCCCTGCACAGGCGTAAGCATCCCCTTAAACATGGACAAAACTTGTGTGGCACTCTGGGTGTGGGGAGTGTTTCCACCAGGATGTCTTCCTCTTGTGGAATTGTGTGTAGGTCCACCTTGTGAAAGGTGGCCACCCTGTGGATTACCTTCTGTTAAGAGGTGATATTGCAGGGAATGGAAGGCTTAGCAGGGTAAAGGTCAGCGTCATTATTACCTGTAGGGACAACCCCATAATCATCTTATGGGTCATCCTGGGGTTCAGGGTCAAACAGGGAATTATAAGGATCTAAGGGCTGAGGACTCCGTTCCCCATAGAAAGATTGTGTACAGCTTTATGGGGAAGGAGGCCTTTGTGGTGGTGTAGGGGGGAGGAGGAGGACGTTGAGGTGGTGGAAGAGGAGGAGGTGGAAAAGCAGATCTTGATGGCAGCGTACTAGTGACCCTGCCTTGAAGCTCCTTGAGCTCCTTGGAGGTGGTCAGGGTTCCAATGTTAGTTGCTGATTTTAAGTCAACTTCCTCTTATGAGGGAGCGTCTCCTGCACCTTTGGTGGAGGCTTTGCAGTGATTTTCCCTGTCTGAGGATGATTCACTGTCAAATGTCCATCTCCTCCTGCAGGCAATGAATAACTGGCAGCTCCTGATCCTCTGAATCTACCATGGGTGGCTGACTGGGCATCAAAGACTGTTGCAGCTTCAAGGCTGTCTTCGATATCAAACACTGTTTCAGCTACAAGATGTCTGTCGGTGCCAGCAAAAGCTGTTGGTGTTGCGGCAGGTCTTGGATGGTTTGCTTGGTGCCAATGTGAGCAATGGGTGTGAGGCCGTGGCAGTCCGAAAGGCTGTGTCCCCATTTGTGGGCTCGATGCGATGCCCGACCCCAGGAGGGGAGTGAGTGATTCAGGGGTGAGAACAAGTAATCACAGTCTTCTGATACTGGCCTGGTGTGGGATGCAGGTCTTGGGCCTCCGAGTCCGAGCAGGAATCAAGCTCCCAGTAGAAGGATGCAATTTTCTTTCACCTCAGCTTCTGATTTCACTTCCTCTTTTTCAACATCTTCCCTGAAGATACCAGGGGTATCATCATCTCGGTGCTGTACCATGGTGCGTCGAGCAAGCTGATGATCAGGACAGTTCTGGATGGTGTTTTTAGAGCCGAAGGTGAGAAAAGCAGAGCAGGAGATCTATTTATGCTCCAACAACAGGCAAACTACGTGAGGATCTGCCACCAAGTGCTTAGAATGGCACTGTGGACAGCAGTAAAAGGGTGTTTTATTCCATCACAGTGCCTGCATTCTCTAGTGCAGGACCCAACATAAGAGGCCAGATCAGGGACAGGACAAATCTGTAGACGCAGTGGGGATGGTGAAAACTTGATGCACAGTATGACTGTCTGAATCTACCAGGAATGAAGGACTCAAGAGGCCCCGATGAAGAACGACACAGGGTGTCGACTCAGAGCCCTGGTGAAGTACGTCCGACCTCGAAGGCAGTAAAAAACCTAACTACAGAGTTGATGCCCATATGCATTACAAGTCATAGGAAAAGTCACTATACCTTGTGACCTGAAAGACTTCTTTGGAAAAAAAACAAGTCGTACATGTCCAAGCCCAACACTAGATGGCAGGAGTATGCAGAGCATGTGTATCGCCAGCCACACATGCCACAAACAAATATTTATGAGTTAAGTAAAAAAATAGAATATTGCTGTGGCAAACAATGAAGAAACAAAAAACATCTTCAAATGAAGTATATCATAGAAGGCAATAACAGACAGACAACAAATGAGGCAATTTAGGGATCCTTTTTAGCTTCTGATGAAACCTTTTACACGGCGCCATCTTTTCATATTAAAAGCTCTCTACTTTCATGCAAATTTCTAGAAAAGCGCATCTGTCCCTTGTCTTTGAAGAGATATAGGAAACATTAGCTCAGCATGTTAAGCTGGAAGAAATCCGGAGTACAGCTTGTTCACCTACCAAGCATTGGCAAAGCCAAATGGACTCATCTTTGCAAAAGCTATTGGCTTTGTCAATGTTTTTTAGGCATGTACAGCAGCATGACAGCTACGCAGCATGGCTGAAAGTAAGGGAAAAAGTGCTATGATGCAGTGAGTGCAGACTGCATTACATCACTTTTTTCAACCATGCTGCACAGCAGCAACACTTCGATACAACATGACTTAAAAACATTTAAAAAGCCTACAGCTTTTGAGTAGGTGAGACCTACTGCCGTTGCCAATGCTTGTTCCCCCCCAGTTTTGCCATGCTGCACAGCATCTCGCTGCTGTGGTACAGCTTTGCCAAAAAGCATTGGCAAAGTCAATAGGCCCCAAAGGCAAAAACTATTGTCTTTGCCAAAGCTTGTTAATTCTGCGGATCAGTGACCATTAGTATGGAGGAAACAACTCCCACCAGTTTTCTATAGCATTCTGACAAGCGTAAACTATTAAAATTTCAGGTTAATCTGGGATGGTGGTCCTCCCAAGTGGCTATGGGGAAGTGTACATGTGCAAAATACAATGGATGGCTGGCTATGGTTGACGTGAGGCTTTATCACTGTGCGACTCAGCTTATCCCTAGTAGTGACCGATTGCATTGGGGATGGGATGCTCCCACTTGTAGGGCAGAACTTGCCCTGCTGGCTCTCAAAAAAGTGATGGGCATCCTTAACGGGGCTCCTGTACCCACCACATTTCCAGAGGTTACCCAAGTGGACTTCTGCACATGGCGAGCTGCGATTTGCTGGACTGAGTGGCATCACAGGCTTTCCCTGGAGACCTCTCTATGGGAGGGCACGTGGTTGGCCCAGGTGGCCTCTCTGTAGGGCTTCCGTTGATGGGACAGCATAGGGATCTCAAGGCTTGGGAATGTTTGGAGGGGAGACCACAAGAGACTCTTTCAATACCTTACAACAAAGTTCAGCATGTCGTCCTACCAGCTCTTTCAGTACATACAGCTTCAACACATGCCCTTTCCACCTACCACACTGCACTAAGTGATGTACCAGAATATAGCCCTCTAGAATGTAGGCTTCTAATGGGTCACCTGGGTGAGGGGGGGGGTGTCTCATTTATCGCTCCCTGGTGGTGCACTCCCCTACGACACTAGATGTCCTAAGACAGAGGTGGGTGGGCTGGGTAGGAGAGTTAGATGGAGCTGACTGGAGGGACTCTTGTATGGCGCCCTGCATCCAAGCAATGTCTGCCAGATATTGTTTGGTCCAATTTAAGTTCCTCCATCAGGCATACCTAACAATTGCACAGTTGTGGCTAGCGGGCCTTCGTGACTCACCCAAATGCTACAGGTGCCATGCTCCACTTGGTGATTTCTTTCATGTAGTTTGGAGCTGTCCTATTGTCATGTAGGCTCTCATTGTTCTAATGAGACTACTAGATTTTGAGCAGTAAGATCGGCCATGATGTGGGAGACTGAGTCTGACCCACTGTGGGTGACACCTGTCGCTCCAAATCCCGGTTTTGCTCTGGCTAACTAGCAGTGCCTCATATCTACCAGAGGATAGGGATGATTGGACAGCCGAGCGCATGACATATTAGGCTTCTCAGGGAAGTCGTGGTCATTCAGGTCGCATCCGGTTCTCTCATTAACAATTCAGTCTCATATATAAATGACAAACAGAAGCAGTATATGTTTCAATGACTGGTTTAATAAAACAACTGCATCTTAGATAGCAAAGCGTGAGCTGCAATAACCAGGACGACACAACATGACAGTATTAAAATGGTGACGAGGAGAGTGAAGCATAAGAATAACGCTATCATATTGTCACTAAGATCGATGGACTATTTCCTATCTAAATCATAATCTGAGCAAAGCATGTTAAGCTCTAATTCTGCCCTTCAAGTTCCCCCGGGAAGACGTCAACCCTCATACCTGAGCAAAGGCCTGTGGTCTGCGTTAGCATCTGTAGCGAAGCATTCAGCAATCAGCATACAGTTGTGGTTCGCTGGCTGGAATCTCCCTCTTAACATGTAATGGGACTAGGAAGTATTTTTATAATAACACAACTGATATTCTGAGAAAATGTCCCTACGTAAGGATGTGTATTTTCTACGAATGTTGGAGACTAAACTTCTACCACGTTCACCGACAATGTACCCAACTGTAGCCTTGAATGAAGCACAGAGTGATCAAGAATGTCTTGTTTGAGAACACGGTGCTGAACTAAGCAAAACAATTAGATAGAAATAAAACAAGACCGTGAAACTGGTTATTGTAAAAATAACAATGCAAAGCCGAATAAAATATATCTAGGTTAAAGTGCACAGCGGCCTAGTGTGTTAAACTAACGTGCATGGAGCTATAACTAAAATGGCTACACAACACTATTGTACAAAGCTATTGGGCTGCTCTCATAGGGACTCCCTCCACAAATGACAGGAACCTCCATCAACCTGCAGGCCCGATTGCCATAGTGGGCATTATGCAAGACATGAGCAGACCCCGAGGAGTTAGGTCACTGGTTGGGTTGGGCATCACTTCCGAAGTGAGACAAAGCCTGCTATTGGACATCCACTACAGTGACTCCTCTGGAGGCGTGGAAGAGGGCCATGGACTGGTGGAAATTATTTACAAAGCAAGAGTATGTCCTAAGAAATTTCAAAAGGTTTAGGGAAAACGGTGGATAAATGGTGGGACTGCAGGGGCGTTGCTTCAAGGAGGCGGGAGTGTTTGGTGTGTTGCACCCCATTAATAAATGTATTTTCTGCTCAATATTTGTGTACAAGTACTGTCAGTCAGGTATATTGAGGTGTCTTCCGGATTTCACCAGGAATTTTTACATACAGACAAAACTGCAGACACACACACCCCCTCTCTGTTTTTTAGTCTTCAACAAGGTTGGTTAGTTTACAAAATATTGTGTTTTCTCTCACTTAGTACCCCACCAATCTGCATTCGTCACCCTGTCAATTGCCCCTTTAACCCCTCTCATTCAATATAATATATTTTAACATTATATGCCAGAAATATTGTTGTAAAAATCCAAAGCTCACACCCCTCAATCTTACTGACCAAGCTACACTCCTTGGGACTACCATGGACTGATGGGCTAATTATTCTTGGATTTTGTGAAATAACATGAAATGTGAGCAACGATTGGCTCTGCAAATGTATTGAAGGGTCGGAGGTACTCAAATATGTACTTGGGTGAAACACAGTGACTGCTGCTGTTTGGCATGTAAAAACAATAAAGTTTTTCTATAAAAATAGTATTAATGTGGTAAAATAATTAATTTCTCCTTTTTCCCTTGGACAAGAAACACTCCAACAATGTGTAATCCTTTATTTGGCTCGACGTTAGTTCTTGACAAGATATATATTATCTGGTCAGTTCCATCCCCACATCTCTCTCGTTCAACCGCCCTCCTCCCATTTTTATCCCCTCAGAACCCATTCAAATGTCGCCCTACACATCCGTGAGCCAGACCTCATTCCCACAACAAGCTGGCAACATTTGAAATAGTCATGAACATTACACCGCATGTACTGCTCGTGACTATTCCATTACAACTTGTAACGCTATGAATGTTAACACGAGCATGACATGGAACACAGTTACCCCACATCGTGCTTGAGCACATAACACATCTTCCCCCCTATTTTTTTTTCATTTTCCTTATGTTAAAACAAAACCCTGAAATTTCCTAGGTGGACGCCGCAACTTCAGACCCTTGGAAGTCTCCTTAACCTTATCTGCTTCTCTAGTAATGATATCCCTATTCAACCCAGTGTTACTGACATTCTTGTTCCCTAATGTCTAAAAAAAAAACATTACTTGAATACCTGTCAAGAAACCAACAATTCCTCTTGAACAAGGAGACTCTATTGAGATTCCAGACACTTTCTCCGTCTACTGGCACCACACTCCTGAAACCTTTAACCCCTTCGCTGCCAGCCCTTTCCCCCCTCCTATGCCAGGCCTTTTTTTGGCTATTTGGGGCAGTTCAAGCTTAGGCCCTCATAACTTTTTGTCCACATAAGCTAGCCAGGCCAAATTTGTGTCCTTTTTTTCCAACATCCTAGGGATTCTAGAGGTACCCAGACTTTGTGGGTTCCCCTGAAGGAGGCCAAGAAATTAGCCAAAATACAGTGAAAATTTCGTGTTTTTTTTTAAAATGGGAAAAAGTGGCTGCAGAAGAAGGCTTGTGTTTTTTTCCCCTGAAAATGGCATCAACAAAGGGTTTGCGGTGCTAAAATCACCAGCTTCCCAGCTTTTCAGGAACAGGCAGACTTGAATCAGAAAACTCAATTTTTCAACACAAATTTGGCATTTTACTGGGACATACACCATTTTTACTTTTTTTTGTGCTTTCAGCCTCCTTCCAGTGAGTGACAGAAATGGGCGTGAAACCAATGCTGGATGCCAGAGACCTAAACATTTCTGAAAAGTAGACAAAAATCTGAATTCAGCAAGGGGTAATTTGTGTAGATCCTACAAGGGTTTCCTACAGAAAATAACAACTGAAAAAGAAAAATATTGAAATTGAGGTGAAAAAAACAGCAATTTTTCTCTACGTTTTACTCTCTAACTTTTTCCTGCAATGTCAGATTTTTTAAAGCAATATACCGTTAAGTCTGCTGGACTCTTCTCGATGCGGGGATATATAGGGCTTGTAGGTTCATCAAGAACCCTAGGTACCCAGAGCCAATAAATGAGCTGCACCCTGCAGTGCGTTTTCATTCTAAACCGGGTATACAGCAATTAATTTGCTGAAATATAAAGAGTGAAAAATAGATATCAAGAAAACCTTTGTATTTCCAAAATGCGCAAAAGATAAGGTGTTGAGGAGCAGTGGTTATTTGCACATCTCTGAATTCCGGGGTGACCATACTAGAATGTGAATTACAGGGCATTTCTCAAATAGACGTCTTTTTTACACACACTCTTATATTTGGAAGGAAAAAATGTAGAGGAAGACAAGGGGCAATAACACTTGTTTCGCTATTCTATGTTCCCCCAAGTCTCCCGATAAAAATGATACCTCACTTGTGTGGGTAGGCCTAGCGCCCGCGACAGGAAATGCCCCAAAACACAACGTGGACACATCACATTTTTTGTCAGAAAACAGAGGTGTTTTTTGCAAAGAGCCTACCTGTAGATTTTGGCCCTTAGCTCAGCCGGCACCTAGGGAAACCTACCAAAACTGTGCATTTTTGAAAACTAGAGACCTAGAGGAATCCAAGATGGGGTGACTTGTGGAGCTCTGACCAGGTTCTGTTACCCAGAATCCTTTGCAAACCTCAAAATTTGGCTAAAAAAACACATTTTCCTCACATTTTGGTGACAGTTCTGGAATCTGAGAGGAGCCACAAATTTCCTCCCACCCAGCATTACCCAACTCTCCCGATAAAAATGATATCTCACTTGTGTGGGTAGGCCTAGCGCCCGTGACAGGAAATGCCCCAAAACACAACGTGGACACATCACAATTTTTGACAGAAAACAGAGGTGTTTTTTGCAAAGTGCCTACCTGTAGATTTTGGCCTCTAGCTCAGCCGGCACCTAGGGAAACCTACCAAAACTGTGCATTTTTTAAAACTAGAGACCTAGAGGAATCCAAGATGGGGTGACTTGTGGGGCTCTGACCAGGTTCTGTTACACAGAATCCTTTGCAAACCTCAAGATTTGGCAAAAAAAAAAACATTTTCCTCACATTTCGGTGACAGAAAGTTCTGGAATCTGAGAGGACCCACAAATTTCCTTCCACCTAGCATTCCCTCAATTCTCCCGATAAAAATGATACCTCACTTGTGTGGGTGGCGCCCACAAATTTCCTTCCACCCAGCGTTCCTCCAAGTCTCCCGATAATAAAAATGGTACCTCACTTGTGTGGGTAGGCCTAGCGCCCACGAAAGGAAATGGCCCAAAACACAACGTGGACACATCACATTTTTTCACAGAAAACAGTGCCTACCTGTGGATTTTGGCCTCTAGCTCAGCCGGCACCTGGAGAAACCTAGCAAACCAGCGCATTTTTGAAAACTAGGAACCTAGGGGAATCCAAGATGGGGTGACTTTTGGGGCTCTGACCAGGTTCTGTTACCCAGAATCCTTTGCAAACCTCAAAATTTGGCCAAAAAAACACATTTTCCTCACATTTCGGTGACAGAAAGTTCTGGAATCTGAGAGAAGCCACAAATTTCCTTCCACCCAGCGTTCCCCCAAGTCTCCCAATAAAAATGGTACCTCACTTGTGTGGGTAGGCCTAGCGCCCACGAAAGGAAATGGCCCAAAACACAACGTGGACACATCACATTTTTTCACAGAAAACAGAGGTGTTTTTTGCAAAGTGCCTACCTGTGGATTTTGGCCTCTAGCTCAGCCGGCCCCAGGGGGGGCAGAAATGGCCTATTTAGAATTTGCCCTGGCACCTAGAGGTTTCTGCCCCCCTGGGAGCAGATTGGCCGATCTGCCCCCGGGGTGGGGTGCAGATATGTCCTAAAATAAATTTTACCCCCCCCCCCGGGAGCGACCCTTGCCTACGGGGTTGCTCCCCCTGGGTGACATTGGCGCAAAAAAAAAAAAAAATCCCCAGTGCCTAGTGGTTTCAGCAGATTGACCTAAAATTGGCCGATCTGCCCCCAAGGGAGGCAGAAATGGTCTAAATACAATTTGCCCCCCAGGGGAGCGACCCTTGCCTAATGGGTCGCTCCCCATTGCTAAAAAAAACAAATCAACAAAAAAAAATGCAAAAAAATGTTTTTGCATTTCTCTTTGGATCGCACTGGAAGCTGAGCTGATGCGTGCTGACATCACAGGGGGGTGGGGGGTCGGAAGGGGAAGGGCTTCCCCTTCCATCCCTGCCTGGGGGGGTGGGTGGGGAGCACATGGGGGGAGCGCAGTTCTCGGGTGCAGGACGAGGTGATCTATATACTATGGAATTGTATGGTTGTACCAGTATGCCAATGTGAATTGGTAAATTTAGTCACTAGCCTGTTAGTGACAAATTTGGAAAGCAGAGAGAGCATAATCCCTGAGGTTCTGGTTAGCAGATCCTCAGTGAGACAGTTAGGCATCACACAGGGAACACATACAGGGCACATACTTATGAGCACTGGGGCCCTGCCTGGCAGGGTCCCAGGGACACATAGACTAAAACAACATATCTACAGTGAAATATGTGGGTAACATGCCAGGCAAGAAGGCACTTTCCTACACCCTTTCTTGTTGCATCTGGAACATTATTTTCCTATAGCAGGACATAACTTTGCCTATATGACAATTTCTGCCACACCTATAGCACAGTGTTATATTATTATTATTACTATTTTTTTTCCATCTGGTCTTTGCCGTATAGGTTTCGTTTATGGTTTGTGGGTCATCTGATTTTGGTTAACTTACTATCACTTATTGTCACTACATGCACTTCATTAGTTTCATTGCCCCTTATTTTCTGTACAGATTTTTCAGAGTGTTCAATAGCTTTAGCAATTTCAATGGTAGCAATAAGTGACATATGTGTAGTGGTCAAAAGTCTTTCTTGAATCTTCTTCTTGTTTGTCCTCATCAAAATCTGATCCCTTAAAACGTGCTCATATGTAATATGCTCAAAATCACACGTCAAAGCAAGCAATCTAAGTTTAGATACATATTCCTCAATAGATAAATCGTTGCATTGTTTTCTAAAATAGAAAATAAACCTTTCCATCACAATACCGGTATTCCTATGATACTGTACTGACTGGAAGCACATTGGTAAACGTTATTTTTTACCAGGATTGACTAATGCAGGTAAGTTTTTTAATTCTTTTAATGCAAATCCTCCTAAACGATGTTATAAGTGCTAATTTTCCCTCTGGTTCACAGTCCCCATCTTCCAGGACCTCTACGTAAGGAAGGAATACTGCTTTCCATATTTCACATTCCACAGGTGGCTCCTGAGAAGTTGTAAGAAAAGCTGGAGGTGTAACAATACCTGACATACTGTACAATCAGGTGTCTACAGTATACTACCTATTATGCATAATTAATTATATTGCACAAAAACAAAAAAATAACAATTTCATTAAACAAAAAAATGTACGGAAACAATTCAATGCTATTAAAACAATAAAGGGAGTCACCACAGTCTATGAGGTGTGCGCATCGCTAGGATGGCGCACAAATAACTTACAAAATATAGCCAAAGTTGATCTTGATGAGTGCGTATCACAGCAGAAGTGTAGTACATTTCTCACTGAAATTACGGTTCCACGTGTTTTTTCCCAATCACATAGCACAGCTTTTTCTCACCCCTCTGAAAGATTTGCGTCTTCCTGCAACAACGACACTTTACGTCGCTTAATCAGATTCCCATAATTCAATATTAAATGCACCAATCGCCTGAGATCAATCACGGAAGCGTTGCTAAAATCCCAACCAATAGCATGCAACTTCGTCGGAAATGCACCAATTCTGTATATCTGCGTGAATTCGTTCCCGTTCGTCACCAGTGTTGTAAAATAAATCCTTTCTCTCTTTTTCTCTTGGACAAGAAACACTTCAACAACATGTTATCCTGGATTTGGCTCAATGTATATTCTTGTCAAGATATATATCATCCGGTCAGTTACATCTTCACATCTCTCTCGTTCAACCACCCTCCTCCCCTATTTATCCTCCCAGCACCCATTCAAATGTCGCCCTACACATCCACGAGCCAGCCCTCATTCTCCCAACCAGCCAGCAACATTTGAAATAGTCATGAGCATTACACCGCATGTCCTGCTCGTGACTATTCCATTACAACTTGTAACTCTATGAATGTAAACACGAGTGCGACATGGAACATAGTTACCCCACGTATCGCTCGAACACGTAACCATTAATATTTACAATTACAATGATAACATATGAAAATATTTGACCCTATAGTCTTAACTGAATCGGTAGGTATCTTACCATTGCATAACAATAATAATTGAATCAGTATGTAGTTCTAAGCCATTAATGGATTAAAAAGAAAGATACAATTCGCCTATATAAATTGTTACACAAATACTTAAATGCAATTTTTTTTGGCTACTCTAAAAGATAGCATATTGTTCAATGACTTCTTGGAGTGGGCATCATTCTGACAGCAAGAAGCAAGTGCTTAATTGCCTGATACAGATTTGCTACAACTTCTTAACCACCCTTCTTGAGAGCAGTGAGTTTCTTCCCAGCTTCTTGGGAGCACAATCTTATGTTCTTCAATCTACCAAACAATTTGGCTATAATAATCTTCCTCTTATTTTGACTTGGAAAGAAATACAAACATGGTTGGGAACGATCGGAATTAGTCTAACTCTCATTCCAGACATCGGTCACATTCATAGATCTACTCTGCATTGTTGTACCAACCCATAGTATTCCAAGATGAAAACTAGCAGTTTACAAAAACACCTAAATAAACAAGTTAATCTTCAAAAGCCCGAACGGATCGGCAACAGTCTGCAGCTTGATTCAGATTTAGGCCAAACACTTTTTTGTCCCAAAATGTGCTCTTCCATTTCACCTCCTGTTTAGGAGAGTGATACAGCTGAGAGTAATGAGTGGATGACCTCTTCTGAAAAGAGGAAGCTTAGTGAGAGGGGGCTGTCTTCTCCTGTGAGCGTGGAAACAACACGCTTGTGGTTGAGAAAGCAATTTAAGTAACCATTTACTTAGCTTGGTGTTTAAGTACACAATTTTAACTATATAAAAATGCTTCACTGGTCATAAACAGGAACAATTTGCTATTGTTGACGCAAATATGCTAATTAGAAATTATTAATGAATCTTTACGTGTTTTGATTAATGAAAAGTTTGTAGGGAACGCAGCAGGAATCCAGGACCAGGCCCTCGAATGGACCGCATCCTTCCTCGCCGGGAGAACCCAAAGAGTCCGCCTCCCCAGTACCAATCCAAAGCTTTCAACATCATCTGCGGCGTACCCCAGGGCTCATCCCTCAGCCCGACGCTGTTCAACATCTACATGGCCCCCTTTGCACAAGTGGCCCGTCAGCATAACCTCAACATCATCTCCTACACCGACGACACCCAACTCATCCTCTCCCTCACTAAGGACCCGCACACCACCAAAACTAACCTCCACGAGGGACTAAAAGCCATCGCCGACTGGATGAGTAACAGCCGGCTAAAACTGAACTCGGACAAAACAGAGGTCCTCATCCTTGGGCGCACCCCCTCCGCCTGGGACAACTCATGGTGGCTGTCCACGCTGGGTCCCCCACCGTCAGCGCACGAAACCTCGGCTTCACCCTTGACTCCTCACTCTCCATGTCAAAGCAAATCAGCGCCATCTCCTCCTCCTGCTACAACACCCTCCGCATGCTTCGCAGAATTTACAAATGGATCCCAACAGAAACAAGAAAAACAGTAACCCAGGCCCTTGTCAGCAAAAGACTCGACTACGCCAACGCCCTCTACACCGGTATCTCATCCAAACTCCTCCAACGCATCCAAAACGCCTCCGCCCGACTCATCCTCAACATCCCTCGCCACTGCCACATCACCCCCCCAACTAAGAGACCTTTACTGGCTCCCCGTCAACAAGAGGATCACCTTCAAGCTCCTCACCCACGCACACAAGGCACTCCACAACACCGGGCCATCATACCTGAACAGCAGACTCAGCTTCTACAGCCACACCCAGCATCTCCGCTAACCTCGCCCTCGCCTCCATCCCCCGCATCCGACGCAAATCTTCCGGCAGCAGATCATTCTCGTACCTCGCTGCCAAGACCTGGAACACCCTCCCGCCGGATCTACGTCAGACCCAGGACCTTCACCCCCGCCCCCAACAGCGCCTTGAAACCCTCACGGGTATGTAGCGCGCTTTACAAATTAATTGATTGATTGATTGATAGGGAAACTAATTGTAGAGAAAATAAAGGGAACGTTCGAAATTGTGACCACGAGGAGTGACAGACACTTACACGAAGTTGTACTAAAATTAACTAAAGATGTATGAAATAATGAACATGTGAAAGAATAATGTAGTAATGTGTCATATTAAGATGTATAACCTATGCTTTGCATTAATTTGTAGAGTTAACTTAGCTGTGATTAAGGCCTAGTCCTTTCCAGGCCTCACACAAGGAGCTGAAATTCTAAGGTACCGCAGAGAAGCTGATGCATGACCTGTCCTTGAGCCACCCGATGTTAAAGTTGCTTAACTAGAATCTTCTGCAATGTACCGTCGGACAGGAGATGATGAAGTCAAACTGATACAATTATGTTTAGAGTAGACTAAATGTACTTTCCCAGGACTTGAACAATGGTAGCACTGACTTTCGATACCTGAAGAGCCGGATGATGAGGACACTGTACAGTGGACCAATCCGTGTACTGTGAAAGAAGAGATTTAGAACTCATAGATTTGAGAAATTAATATTAAAGGTTAGAGTCCTATCTGCTGTGCTGACTGACCGACCAATTAGGAAACAGGGGGATGGACTGAAAAACTAATAAAAAGTCATGACAAGGGGCTAAAACTTCGGAATGATGCAGCAGATGCGAGGGGAGAATTTATGACATCAGGAGACACGGTTCGAGATTCTGTCGCTGGGCTCATACTCTTGAGAGCCTGATGCGTTGCTGATCAATTGATGACCTGAAGACAAAGACTGACTTTGTTGCTGATCCATTTCGTGGATAGGAAGCTATGACAATGTGACTGTTTAACTTGTGCCTTTTCTTCTAGGTACCAACTGTGCTGTTTTATAGTTTTCCTTCTAGCTAGATGGTTTTCCAAATTTACATTTTCTATATCGTTTTAGCATGAGGCCCCACATGCCAATGCTAATCTGGGTTAAGTAGGCTTCCTACAGTGGCGTTTGACAGTGACAAATGACTTGATGAAGTAGGGGCCCCTACAGCTGCTCTGAGGAATGGCATGGACTGCCCCAGGTACCTGGACAATTTTATTCTGACTGATGTATAACCTTTTGCCTTGTCTCTCCTGATACTGATTGCAGTAGCATTCAGACACTAATGCTACCTTCCCTTGATAAAGGATCATGCTGTTATTCAATTCATAAATTGTTTGATTATGGAACATATATTCTTCAGTATATATTCAGGCACTTTTAATATTTGACATATTGTTGTAGGATCTTTGATATTGACTTAATGCATAAATAGGATTGTGTTCTCCCTTGATTGAGATAGTTTTGTTAATAATATTATTCAGGATTCTACAATAGCAGATTATTATATATCCCTTAAATTGTTTATCATGCAATTTGAATAACTGAAATGCTTTTGTATCAACTCCCCCAAATGCCCCCAACTTTATGAAATCTCTTTTCTCCCAGTTTTTCTAATTGTTATTAGAAATAGTGAAATGTTGCAATTTTTGCTACCCACACTTACATTTCTTCTTACTGTTTTTGGGAATTTGTAAGGAGACGTAATTTGAATATAGGCTATTTTTGCCACAGTGGATGTCAGGTTGTAGAACGTTGGCTCTATATATACTACAAAGTGAGAGATAGTGTGCACAGAGTCCAAGGGTTCCCCTTAGACGTTGATAGTGGTAAAATTAGATAATACTAATGCTCTATTTTGTGGGAGTGGGGTCGAGCAGTAGGCTTATCAAAGGGTAGTGTTAAGCATTTGTTGTACACACACAGGCAATAAATGAGGAACACACACTCAAAGACTTTACTCCAGGCCAATGGGTTTTTATATAGAAAAATCTTGTCTTAATTTATTTTTAGAACCACAAGATTCAAATTTTAGGTAAGTTCATAAATTGTACATTACATCACACAAGTAAGTATAGAACTTTGAAAACAGTAGTACACACAGTTTTGGTTAAAATGGCAATAAACTATTTTAAAAATGGACACTGCAAAAATCAACAGTTCCTGGGGGAGTTAAGTATTGGTTAGTTTTTCAGGTAAGTAAAGCACTTACACAGTCAGTCTCCTGGGCATAGGCAGCCCACCGTTGGGGGTTCAAGACAACCCCCAAAGCCACAGCACCAGCAACACAGGGCCGCTCAAGTGCAGAGGTCAAAGGAGGGCCCAAAACACATAGGTGCCTATAGAGAACAGGTGTGCTTCGGTTCCAGTCTGCTAGCAGGTAAGTACCTGCGTACTCGGGGAGCAGACCTGGGGGGTTTGTAGAGCACTGGGGGTACAAACACAAGCACACAAAACACACCCTCAAAAGCACAGGGGCGGCCGGGTGCAGTGTGCAAAGTAGGCGTCAGGTTTTGTATTGAAAACAATGGAGGAACCCGGGGTCACTCTGGTGATGCAGGCAGGGCACAGAGGGGATTCTCGGGCCATGCACTGACTGGGCTAGGATGAGGGCCGCCTGCTGGTCACTCCTGCACTGGTAGGTTATTCCTCTCGGTCCTGGGGGCTGCAGGTGCAGTGCTTGGTCCAGGCGTCGGGTTCCTTTGTTACCAGGCAGTCGCAGCCAGGAGGAGCCTATGTGCAGGCATCACTGTGGGGGTGCAGGGAGGTCGACTCAGGGTGTCCGTGTCGTTGGAGTCGCCTTGGAATCCTCTCTAAGGTGTTGGTTTCTCCAAACTCGAGCGGGGGGCGTCGGGTGCAGTGTGTGAAGACTCACACTTCTGGCAGGTAGTTGGAGTTTCTTTAAAGTTGCTTCTTGTTGCTGTTTCTGGACAGAGCCGCTGTCCTCAGGAGGTTCTTGGTCCTTTAGGTGCAGGTCAGTCATCTGAATCTTCAGAGGTCGCTGGTCTCACTGGATAAGTTGCTGTGCAGGTTGTCTGGGGACAGACCGGTAGGGCTGGGGCCAAGCCAATTGGTGTCTCAGTCGTCTCTGCAGGGTTTTCTGGTCAACAGTCCTTCTTCTTCTTGTAGCTTGCAGGAATCTGATTTCCTGCGTTCACGGTCGCCCCTAAATACTCAATGTGGGTGTGTGTTTAGGTCTGGGGGCAGTAGCCGATGGCTACTGTCCTTGAGGGTGGCTACACCCTCTTTGTGCCTCCTCCCAGTGGGGAGGGGGGCCCATCCCTATTCCTATTGGGGGGAATCCTCCAAAACAAGATGGAGGATTTCCTAAGGCAGGGGTCACCGCAGCTCAGGACACCTTTGGGGCTGTCCTGACTGGAGGGTAACACTCCTCCTTGTTTTTCTCATTATCTCCTCTGGACTTGCTGGCAAAA
Source organism: Pleurodeles waltl (assembly GCF_031143425.1). Taxonomy (NCBI): domain Eukaryota; kingdom Metazoa; phylum Chordata; class Amphibia; order Caudata; family Salamandridae; genus Pleurodeles; species Pleurodeles waltl. The sequence goes on from NC_090439.1 coordinate 207,958,848, forward strand.
GTGTGGGCTGTGTCCAGGGGGCGGGCATCTCCACTAGGTGGAGTGCCCTGGGGCATTGTAACACGAAGCCTGAGCCTTTGAGTCTCACTCTGTTACAGCTCCTGCCGGGGGGAGGTGTGAAGCACCTCCACCCAGTTCATGCTTTGTTTCTAGCCTCAGAGAGCACAAAGGCTCTTACCCCATGGGGTCAGAAACTTGTCTCAGTGGCAGTCTGGCACAGACCAGTCAGTCCTGCACTGAAGGATTAGGTAAAATACAGGGGGCATCTCTAAGATGCCCTCTGTGTGCATTTTTTAATAAATCCAGCACTGGCATCAGTGTGGGTTTATTATTCTGAGAAGTTTGATATCAAACTTCCCAGTGTTCAGTGTAGCCATTATGGAACTGTGGAGTTCATTTTGACTAACTCCCAGACCATATACTTAATATGGCCACACTGTACTTACAATGTATAAGAATGGACTTAAAGACACTGTAGGGGCATATTGCTCATGCAGCTATGCCCTCACCTGTGGTGTAGTGCACCCTGCCTTAGGGCTGTACGGCCTGCTAGAGGGGTGACTTACCTATGCCACAGGCAGTATTTTGTGTGCATGGCATCCGGAGGGGGATGCCATTTCGACTTTGCCTTTTTCTCCCCAACAACACACACAATCTGCAATGGCAGTGTGCATGTGCTAGGTGAGGGGTCCCTTAGGGTGGCACAACACATGCTGCAACCCCTAGGGACCTTGGTACCACTGGTACCTTTTACAAGGGACTTATCTGTGTGCCAGAGGTGTGCCAATTGTGGAAACAATAGTACATTTTTAGTGAAAGAACACTGGTGCTGGGGCATGGTTAGCCGGGTTCCAGCACATCTGTCAGTCAAGTCAGCATAAATATCAGGCAAAATGTGGGGGGTAACTGTAACAGGGAGCAATTTTCCCACACAGGTCTCATTTTTCCACCCTTTGAAACTGATGACATCCACTACCCTTTGATCCTGAGACAATAATGCTAAGTGCTGCAGACAACTCTTATCCACATCAGACTACGCCATTTATTGGCGCTGTAACATACTAATGCATTTCGAGTTTGGCGGGCACACTCAACCCACCACCTGACCACTGGTGCCTTCAGGACACCACCAGTGTCAATGTTGAGGCCTCTTCACAGCAGGGCCGGCGGGCAGAAACAGTGTTTCCGCCCGCCAGCCCTGCGGTGAAGAGGCCTTAACATTGATGCCGGCTCAGAATCAAGCCAGAGCCAATGTGGTGGTGCAGCAGGTGCAGCAGCACCCATCGCACATTTCGGGCAGTGAAATGCGCGACAGGGCTCTGCATGGGGGCCCTCCGCACCCTCATTCCGCCAGCTCCTCCACAGCGGTGTAAACTGCCATGCCAAGGCTGGCGGAATGGAACTGGTAATTCGTCGGCCAACGCTGCCCTGGTGGATTACAACCGCCGGGACCGCCAGGCTGGAGGCTGACTCCAGCCTGGCGGTGTCGGCGGTATTACTGCAGCGTTTCAGCCCCTGTCAGAATGTGGCGGATCGGACTGCCACTAGAGCGGTGGTCTGATGGCCACCCCGAGTCTGGCGGTCTTGAGAACGGCAAACTCAGAATGAGCACCTTAGTCTCACTATATCCACTGTTAGGCAGGGCTGATAAATTGCAATATTCACATTTACTTTCTGATGTACATGACTTAATTGAGTGTCTTCTGCATATACACACTTTTACTCTTGGTCAGGAGGTTTCTTCTTTTTGGTGTGATTACTAGGACGTTTACACAGTTTACCTATGTATTACATGATTATTCTTGAAGTTTTGTTTCAATAAATAAACAAAATCTGCATATATAGTGAGGCTAGGCTATTATTTTCTCTACATTTAACACTGATTGTCACTGTTTCCTCATAGTTTAATTGCTCAGCTTTGCAATGACATAATGGGTTACTCTTATATTTTATAAAGTCTGATGCCTTTGCTGGTCTGTAGGAAGGCTTTCAGGGCAAACCAGGTGACAAGAAGCTCAGAAAATAAATATGGAGCTGGTGCTCCACAGTAGACCTAACACCTCTCATCTCTACATCTCCTAGGTAGCTAACCCAACCCGGAGACAATGCAGTTATCACTATTAGCACTAGGTGGGGAAGAGAGAACCGCCAGCCACAAGTCAGTCTGCCATCTTGGCAAGTCTTGGGCCATCTCCTCTGAAAGCATGATTAATTTAGACATGCTGCGCTAAAGATTGGCCTACTAAACTTGAGCTGGCCGATTGTGCCATCAGCTACATGGGAGGAGAAAAATGCACTAGGATAAGAAACCAAGAAGCCTCAGAAGAATCCTCATCATGAGTCCGGTCTGAGACTGAAACATGGGAATCATATTCTGAATGTCCTGACATGCAGCAGTGGAAAGGCGTTGAATGCCATCATGTCTAAGAAATCCACTATAGAGAGAATCTTCTTCGTAGGACTCATGTGGCGTGCTGATGGAAAACCCCAAGGATATCAAGAGGGCAGCCGCCTGGAGGTAGTCTGCAACTGATGATAACAAGCCATCTTGAGAAGCTGCTCATACAATAGGGAAACACATGCACCCCTAACATGAGAAGATGAGCTGCAACCACTGTCATCACTCTTGTGAACACCCAAGCGGTTGTGGTTGGCCAGAAAGCAGACCAGCAAACTGGAAGCTTTCTGACCCTCACTGTGAACTGCAGGTAGCGTCGCTCAAACTGCAGGACAGGTATATCACAATATGCGTCCTTCAAGTCTCAGGAAACAATACAGTATCCTGGATCGAGAGCAGCAAAAATCTGAGCTTCTTGAATCTGTTGTGTATCAGCTGCTGAAGGTCCAGGCTGGGCTTGAGGCACCCATTCTTCTTTAAATAAGAAAATAGGGAGAATAGCACTCTGTGTGTGTCTGTGAGTCCGGCACTTGCTAAATAGCAATCTTGGCCTCCTATACCAAAAATATTTTATCAGAAAAAGCTTTTTTAATCTACTGGGTTAATAAGTGACTTTACTTATACATTGGCTGTTATTTTACAGAAAATAAATGTAATGTACCTTTAACAGTCTTGAAACTGACTACTAAAATATATTTTAAGTATAACATTTGTCTTTTCTAAGGAAAAGTGAAAAATATGTGGGGTGTGACAATTCTGTGCCGATGATAATGAATGTATATTCCCTGAAAGGACACCCTGCTATCAGCATAATGGCACTACAGTGGCAGAAATGGAGGGCACCCAAAGTACTATAACAAACAATGAACTGAAAAAAAACACAACCATATTATGCTTACCTTGATAGGGTTGCACGTCTGCTCCCCCAACTTGGCATTACTTTCAAAACCTGCTGGACTGCCTTAAAGTTATTAATAGCCTAGCATGAATAATTTAAAGGATAACCACCTAAAACCCACCTACATAACGGAAGGAGCTCAGACCACACCAGAAAGAAATAAAGGAAATAAAGCTAACTCTTCATTGATGTGAATCCCCTCAGGTCTCTTGACATGAGGCCAGCCTTTAGAAGCATTTACTCCTACCTCTAGCATTATCAAAACTCTCAAACTGATGAGATTGCTAGATTGTACATTATGTACAGTAGTATTTTTTTTGTTCCTAAACTAGATTTGAGCATTAAAAATACATATAAAGTAACAAAGGATTTGGTCAGTTAAATGCCTAATTCTGGCATATGTTATCACCTTCACATTACACATCTAAAGCCTTTAGGGCAGCCTTCAAATTGTTTTCTTTCCAGCCTAACCACTTTAGTTATAAACTCCCAACATGCTGCGAAGTCCTCATATTCTGCTTAAAGTCAAAAATATTTATCCTAGCTGTTCTGTCAACCTAAGGTGGTACTGAGAGCAAAGCTGGTAAGGAGAGTCACCCATTCTCTCAACAGCAGTATAACAAGAATCAACAAGCAAAGTTGTTTCACAGGACCTGCATCCGATCACAACTTTTATCATTCGCTGTGCTGTGATATAATTTAGGATGTGGAATCAACTTGCCTTGACCTGTAACTACTCAAAAGAATGTTCTCTAGGTGATGTACGTAAATAGGGCTGATTTTCTTTTTTCAAAATGTATTTGATCTGAAAAATAACACTGGACTGCATAACGAACAGCATGATATTCTACAAAATACAGGTTAAATATGTAATACTTCATTTTTAAGTCACTGAAATGCACATCAGTAGGCACTAGCTTAAGCTTGGCTAAGTACATACAAGAGGTTGAATTAGCTTACAGATTACAATCATTGTAAGGTTGTTACGTTACATCTACCTTGGCTGTGATCTGAAACTCCTCATGTTCTTTAAGAAGTTCTTGTGTGTGTTGAGTACTTGACCCAGTTGAGGTATGAGTGGACAAATAGAACTCTCCATTATCATGGATCCATTCCAAGGCCTAAATGTAGAACAAGAGAAAAGGTTGGGTGGAAAAAAGAAGGAAATGGTTACAAAGTAGATGCATTTGGACGCACAGATCTTTGGTGGTATTAAATATAGGATACTGGGAATCTATTACTCAAAACTGAAACGATAAAAGTTAACATGCTTCTAACAACTGATTAGTTTATTCTCAGAACGCTCTTCAAGAGGCAATGTATTCTGAGCAATCACCAGAAGGGCACAATAAATAAATACCATTTAATAACACATTAGAGATTATGTGCTGGTATTCTTGATCATAAATGTTATCAAACACTTTATTTAACAATATTAACTTTTCTTACATTGTTCTTCCATCTGCCATATTACACGTTTCACAGAAATACATTATTTTGTGTTTTAATGTAACATCCTCTACCATCTGTCACATTTATGAAGGGCAGCTGTCTTTAAACTCATATGATGATCACTTGTTTATAGCTACCCCTTTCTTTATGTACCATAATGTGATAACTCACGGAGACAGCATACGTTTTACAGTCAAATCACGGTAAATCAAATTACATTTCTCTGCCTTTTTTTCCTAGTTTTTTTATGATTAGTCTAAGATGTGGCCTAAAATATATACAAGATCTTTATGCACCTCTTTTCAGACAGGCAAGTCTCTGTGTCATGCTGCATAGTCTTCATATAAAAATGATACCTTACCAGAGGATCAAGGAAAATGACGCAATGAACAGCTTCTGAATTAGCAGACACCAAAGAGTGAACTCTAGATTAGAGGCTTGGATGTTGATGCTCAAATGGGAGTTTGAGTGTTTCTCCCTATTCAGTGTTAATCAGTCTGCTCATCTGTGGTGCTGTTGCGAACGTGATTTCCTCCCCCCCAATTTAGGATTCGGAAATCCCGTGGGTGGTGGGGTACAACTACTTACCCCATTTGACTTGGCAGTTGATGGGATCTTTGGACTCAGCAAGCAGTGTGGTAATCAGAAACATTCAACAAATTAATAACTGTAACCTATGCATGAAAAATTAGACAATTTGAGACACTGTGATGAATTTGGCCATGGAAACAAAACTCCAAACTGATTTAAGGGTCAAAGTTTTATTACAACCACAATGCCAATATAATGTAAATGGTACACAAAGCTAAGTTGTAGACATAAATGAAAATCATAGGCTGTCCGAAACGCCTGAAGAAATTCATCCCACTAAACATTCAAACTATCAGACACTCCAACAGGATAACAGAGACTAATAACACAATGATTTGAGCAACTGAGACCGACTTCAAGTTGGTAGTTGGTGACATTAGTACATTTATATATCCACAATCAATTGCTGGACTGGGTCATCTCTACTTCTATCATAGGTCTGGACTGGCATGTGAGGAGAAGGGCTGACGTGGTAAAAAGCAGAAGACAAAAATAATTTGGAAAATCATCTGACTAGGAGACCAGCTATAAAAATATACTGGTGTAAGTTTTCTAAGCTGTAAAAGAAAACAAGAACATAGCATTGCAGATCACCAATATATCGCTCACTATGGGGCAGCAGACATTAAGGATTCATCGAACCAGAGCGCCAATAGCTTCACAGCATCATTAAACAGCAGCATCTGAGGGAGTGCAGAACACAATCTGCACATATGGCAGAGTAGAAGTTCAGAGTATGTTGGGCATATTAATGCTGAACAGCATATGCAATGGGGCAAATAGAAGAAGGTGACTAGGGTATCCTAACAGCATTCAAGAGATGAGCAAGGAGCATAATTTACAGCACAAGATGCAAGAGAGGACTGACTGAAGATGGTAACTTAAAGTTTCAAAAGTCTCTACCTATCTAGAATTGTCCTTTTTCGCTGATTGGACCGCAAAGTGGGCCCATTGGATGCAAGATGATCAATATCCAATAGAAATTATAGACGCCCATCAGGTATGCAACTATTCAGGATTTTCTCAAAGAAGGTGAAAAGTCACCTCCGATGATTACCATAGTTCTGCTGAAAACTAACAAATTACTCAACATTTTAAACATTGCAGTTTCTTCCCATGGGTCACAGGATGATTTTAACAGTTCTCATGTGAATTATGAATGCTTGCATTAGTCTAGTAGCTGGAACAAACTCTGCTACGTTTCAAGGACAGTAAGACCTTACTCGATGCCTTAATACGGGAGGACATTCTCGTACACATAAGCAACCTAGGAAATAATTCAGGTCAAAGGTAACAAGATGAGATAGCATTTCTTCTCCACCACTGCAAGAATGAAATTTCAGGCCTAGTCTGGTCAATAAAAACTAAATACATAATCATAATGAATAATCGTTTATTCTAATGGAGACCATTTATTAACACATATGCTAAATAAAATCATTCAACTGCAATCATTGTTAATGCATAACTTTAGAAATAACAGATGTGCATTTATTTTTCTGCGCACACAACTCTACGCTAATAAATTCATATAAATTAACATAAGTATGATTAATTCATGTTTATTTACTACTAATAGGTTTTTCATGTTTACTATATCTCTAAGAATAATAGTTTTAATAAGAATTTGTGTCAGTAGTTCACTAAAATATAAACACACATCTGCCTTGGAAAAACGCGATGCACAAACGAGATGAGGGCACAATGTTCGCCATAATTCAAATGTGCAAATTTTTGCATTCCATCTGCTTTTAAATGTCAATAATATGTTATCATAAACTGAAATGTATGCCACTAACAGAAAAATGTAATCTCTATCTCTCCTCTGACGGCAATTTATGCCATCACAAAAGGACACTCATTCACAATGAGACAACTCAAAGCCTTGTAGTTTGGTAGAGTGTAGGTCTAAGTCTACTCTAATTCTCAATTCTCTTCAGGTTTTTGTAGTATCTGTTTCTCGTATTCTCCAATCTAATCTATTCCTTCCACAGTTTATTCTTTGCTCTTTGTTTCTTCCAGAAATTATATGCTCTGTAAAATCCAAGTGCACAAATTATCCAATCTGTCACATTCAGTAGAGTTCTCAGGATCATTCTCAAAAAACCTTTCCCTAAATCACCAAACCAAGATCCTCCTTTTAAAATTCCTTCACCTATTGTCTCACAGACATGTGTCTGTTCCAAGTCACTTAAGTCATTTTTCAGACTTGTTAAACTAGGAGTGTATCTCCTTACTGTTGTCAGATATGTAAGTGCAACAATGTTGCGCCTTGAAAACTCGACAGACTCCACCTTCTTTTGCTAAAAGGATGTCTTACGCAAGGTGATTTGATAAAATCATTCATCTCATTGCAACAATTTCAGTGACCATTAGGAGCACTGCACCTGCAAAATCTGTTGACATCTTATCCAATATGGTTCAAAATGTTCTGTTCTTTATGTCATTTAGGATCACTCCCACTTGCTCCCCTTTTTGGCCTCGTTTTAGAATTTGTTTCAATACTGGATTCTCAAAATTGTCTACTTGGTAAATCTTCAGAAAAACCACCCCTAAGTAGCAAGTGCCATACCATCCGTTCGGCAATCTGTAATATGCTTTCTTGCCATAAATATAATACACAAAAGGCACTGCGGGGTCTTGTCCATTTAACATAAAATCCAAAACACTCTTAAACAAAAAATACATGTCTGTATTCACTAGTTCCTACAAACATATTGTGAACTTTGATTGCAGCCTGTATCTACAAAGCTTTCATACACGTTGCCAATCTAAAGCTAAGTGTCCTTGTGTGTCAGGTGTTTTGTGTGCAAAATCCTTCTTGTAATCATTTGAAGCTATCAACTTTTCAACATTTTCTTTGATTGTTTTTCTCCAGTCATCAGCTTGATTAATGAACTCATTCTCCACTTGTGTGAGGATGCAGGTTAAAGTGTTTTTGTGTGCGTATGCAGTGCCAAAAGTTAGTTACGTTCAAAGACTCCTCCTACTATGTCTATGTTTTTTGCCTTCGCAATACTGCTCAGATGCTGGGTAATGGCACAAAAGAGAAAACCAAGTCAAAGTCTGAATAAAAATATTAGATATATTCCTGATTGTACAGGCGTGTTAATAATAAACTGCAACTAATGCCATAAATCAGTGGTAAACTGTGGAATGTAATCCCTTCCTGCACTGATTAAGGAATTTGGGTGCACACATTAGTCATGTGCATTCATTGTATCCACAGACTCATACTGCAAGCTATTATAAACAATGGAAGACAAGTATCCCTTTGAGTCATCTAAGTGGAGCATTCTTTCACTGAAACACTCATTCCTGCAATCAATAAAATACTCAAAATCTCACATACTATTGCGAAACCAATGCACACATGTTTACACTGGCTATGTTTTCCCTGTTCCGGGTTCATGTCTTCTGTAGAATCAGAGAGAAAAGAAAATTGAAGTAAAAAAGCAAAAGCAGATAAAATCAAAAATTTAAATCAGCTTCTCAAAGTCTATTTGCACCTATTTACAACAGTTCTTGGTTTGTTTTTTTATAATGTTTTTCAAGTTCCAATTAGCACCTTTTAAAAAACAGTTCAAAAAAGTTTGTCTTTAATAAATCACAGTCTGATAATTGCTTATGATTACACCTAGAGTGTGTTATCTCTCTCTTGGTCAATTGGCAAGGTTATTTCAAAACTCAGTTCAAATGCGATTTCAAGTTCCAGAATGTTTAGCTGAATTCTCACGGTCAAAACTAATGGCCATAAACTCGTTCTCCCATTCATTTGCAGCAAGGTAAGTCCATTCAGGCGTTGCGTACTTGTGGTTTGGCACTCTTTTTCTGTTTGTCCTCTTTCCAGCACTGATTTCATCTTCATTTTGATCTGGTCCTTCAGCTGCTTCTGTTATGGTTGGGAGCACGTCAGGAACGGGTGCAGGTACAGGTGTGGGTCATTGATCTCCTCTTACAGCTCTCCTTTCGGTTGTAACTGGATGCTCAATGTCTGCTGCATTGGCAGGGGTCATCAGGCTTTGACTTGACTCTCCTGCATTCTCATTTGCTTTTGAAACACTTGAACCTTTACCAGTTTGTACAGTCATTGCTTCAGCCACTTGTCCTATCATCACAGCTTGGCTGATTTGTACCCATTCACCTTTGGCCTGTGATCCCAGGGTAACAGACTCTGTATCTTTGAGAGGACATGGAACTTTGCGTGTGTAGCTAGCGTGGATCTAGTTTGGAAGACCAGCACACTTCACAGCTGTCGTAATTAACAAATGGATCTGATAGGGGCCTTCCACTGTGGCTCAAGGCACAACTTCCTGTCAAGCTTCTTGACGATGACCCAGTCTCCAGCCTTCAGGCTGTGACACTGTTCTCAGGCCAGCTGAACTGTTGCAGCTTCAACCTGATGAGACAAAGAGCGAACCACATCAGCCAGTCCTTTTCAATAATCCAACACCAAGTCATGTGTTATGCTCACACATGCATTTGCAGGTACTACTGGCAATCTCATTGCACAAGCCATCAGTATATCATGAGGCAACAGTCCTGAAGGGTGCTACGCATGCTGATCAGAACAAGTGGCAACTCATCAGGCCATTTCAATGTTGTAGAGGCACAAACCTTTACCAAATGAACTTTCAGTGTAGCGTTCATTTGTTACACCAATCAAGATGCCTCAAGTCTGTAACTGCAATGCAATCTTTGCTCAATATTCAGTGCTGCACACAACAACTTTATGATCTCTCTGTTAGGGTGTGATCCTCTATACAATTGTAAAGGAGTCGGGAAGCCAAAGTGAAATATAAGCAGCAGCTAGGCCACAGTAAGACTGTCATTTCTGCGTGTTGGTTATGCCTCAAACCAGTGTGAAAACACGCAATCACCAATACATACTTCAAACCATTGCAAGCAGGCATTACAAGTTGCATTCTGTTAAATGGACCCCCTGATCTGCCTATGTGGCTCAAATTTACCACATTGTGTTTTCCCACGTTCATTTCCTGACAAGTTACAAACCTGCAGCACATTGCTTCGACAATCAATCTGAATCTGGGGTTGAACCAAGATTGTTTAAATGTACTAATCATTGCATCTCTGCCGAGAAAATCCAGACCATGGTCATATCTAGCCATTGGTGTCAGTAAACAATGTGCAACACTGCTTGTTTCTTGTTTGAAATCCAAACTCCATCTTCCTTTCTCTCTCTCTCTCTCTCTGCACACAGCCTGCTCTACTCCAACCTCTGCGTTCTTTCTCTGGTGCCTCTTCCTGCAACCTTTTAAACTCTTCCCAGGTGTCAACCACTGACATCAGATTGCTTTGATTTGTCTCATCAGTGCCACTTCCACCACCCCATTCTTCATTGAAGGTGACGCAATGGAATGCACAATATCTGGCATTTGAGTCAGCATAGGCATCGCCCAACAAGATATAATCATTTGACTTTTGGTGAGCTGCACATTTTACAACTGCAACTTTCTCAGGTTATTGTAATACATTTAAAAAACTGTATTATTTTACCATTTCAAATAGGTGATCCAGAAGAGGTCATAAAACCTCACTGGGACCATAGCTGCCCGAAGTCATGCACAACACCAAATCGGTATTGTCTATCAGTAAAGACTGACACTTGTAAGAGCAACCAATTCGGCTACTTGGGCAGAAATGACTCCTTGAAGCCAGGGTGCTTCAATTACTCTTGAGATGGTGCGAACTGCATATCCAGCTCTCAGGGTTCCTTCAATGCCTCTTAAGCAGAAGCCATCAACAAACACAACGTGGTCATTTCTCCTCTAAAGGAGTATCCTGAATATCAGGACTGGGTTTGGTGCATAGTTCAGTGACATTAAGGCAGTCACATTCCACTTCATTTACATCACTGGGATCATCAACATTGACAGGTAACAGGGTGGCAGGATTCAACGTGGAACATCTTTTAATAGTCACGTTTTAAGAACCAAGAATTAGTAATTCATAACGAGTCAGACGGGCATTAGTTAGGTACTGAATTTTGGTTCAGGTCAAAAAGACTTCAACCGAATGAGGAACATAGACAGTTAAAGGATGTCCCATAACAATGCCTTCACATTGGCTCACACCAGTGACCGCCACATTTTTTAAGCAGCCGGGTAAAGCTACGACAACCAGATCCAATGTGGTGGAAAAATATGCCACAGGTCTGTTTATTCCTCAGTACAACTGTGGTAAAACACAAAGGGCACAACCATCACGTTCATTACAAAACAGTGCAAAAATCTTTGTGTAGTCAGGCATTTTCAGACTCGGGGCTCTGCACAAACTCTCTCAACTCAGTGAAAGCTTTCAAGCACATCTGATCAAAAAGGGACCGGGTCAGTAATGTATTTGTGTGTTCATTTCTGCAGGGGCTTGGAAATTACTGAAAAATTTGGTATCTACTGGCGGCAGTAGCTCACCATGCCCAAAAACATTCTGGCATTTCTGTGTGTGACTAGGGGATTCATTTGCATAATGGCAGCAACTCTCTTCTGAGAGACTATTTTTGCACCTTTCTCAATCAGGTGACCCAAGTATTTTACCGTCTTTTGGCAACACTGTAATTTAGTTGGGGAAACTATGTCCGTTCTCTCCTAAATGATTTACTAGGGCTACGGCATCTTGTCTACAGGATTCACTTGTGTTTGATGCAACCATTAGGTCATCAATGTACTGGACCAGGGCAGACAAACACATTTTTTAATGATTCCAAATTGTTTTTCAAAATATCTTTGAAAATAGACGGTGATTCTGAGAATCCCTGTGGAGTGCGGCACCACGAACATACGCGGTTGTCAAATTTGAAATTGGCTATCTTCATGCAGAGGCACTGAGAAAAATGTTTGGGACAGATCAATGACAGAAAACCATTCTGCTTCACATGGAATCTGAAACAAAATCACTGCTGGATTTGGCACCACGGGACAGCATGACACCACAATTTTGTTCACCTTTCTCAAACCTTGGACTAAGCAGTATTTTCCACTGGGCTTCTGCAAACCCAGAATAGGGAAATTACAAGAACTTCTAATCACTGCTTTTAGAACTCCCTGCTCAACAAAGTCTGCAATTATCGGGGTAATCCCTTCGATTACATCCGGAGACATATTATACTGGGACGTCTTAGAAAAGACTGCATTTGGATTTTTGGTCACTTAGGCTCAACACCTCTGATGAGTCCAATGTCTTTTTCAGAGGGATCCCAAACTCTTAACATTACAGTGACTTGTAACTCAGCAGGTAGGTCTCTGACTGCCATTGCAGCAAACAATTAAATGAGAGGGTACATTTCATCAATTTGGCTGGAGGTTTCCTCATCATCACTGTTTGGCTGCATGGCTATTTCCTCATGTGTACAAGTGATGGAACATTTTAATTTGCACAGTAAGTCTCTTCCTAACAGACTCACAGAACTTGATGTAGGTCCTCAAAGGTTCATATTTTCACAGGTATTAATTCTGTAATAGGGTTTGTCTGGTGCTGCTGATTTGGTACTCCTACTACCTGAACTGTCCTTCCAGAGAGAGGCACATTAGGGACTTCTACAGTTCTGACAGTGGAACGGGTTGCTCCAGTGTCAACCAGGAATGAAACACCATGACCCATAACAGTGTCATTCACACATGGACCACGCTGATCTGCCCCCAGTGAGGCAGCCAACACACATTATTCTTCCTTTGAGCTCAAACTCTGACACTCTTCACTCATTTCATCATCACTAAAAACTATAAGTGGATATTGTGTGATTAACTGGTTTGTGTTATTACTTGTCATATGGTTCACGTTCTGCTGAGGAACCATTACCTGCCGTTGTGCCATCGGAGCTTGTGGAATCTTCATTTGGTGGGGGCCCTGAATTTGCTGTTGGGGAATTTTTATCTGTTGCTGGAGAATCTGCATTTGTACTGCTCCAGTAGGAACATTCATGTTTTGAAATTGGGGCCTCTGACACATAAGTCCTTCACCTTGACCAGTTAATACTGTACCACAGGTCTGATTAGACTGATTTGGAGCATTATTCTGGGAAGCTGATAGTGAAGAACACATGGGCATTGTTTGTCTTTGATTCACAATATGTGCAGGTGTCACCACATTAGGCGTAGACTCCATTTGAGTCCCCACTGGGGTGGCTGTGACACTACTGGAACTGTAATATTTTGGGCTGTATTCTCAGTAAGTAACTCAAAATCACTTTATTCGGTTTAAACATTTTCAACCATAAAAATATATAAATACACAACACATCACAATCTCTTGAACCTTATAGCCCCCAATTACATTTAAAATCAATTAAAAGAAAATTACTTTTAAGATTACATTGTTCAAATTGATAGTTCCATAGTAAGATAAAAATTTATGAAAACACTAAACTATGATTGAAAATGTACACAGTTCCGCCAAGTTATAACTCCCTTTGAGAAGGAACCAATCCCTAGCCACATCAACGCATCAGAAGTCATACATAACCACATAAAAGCTGGCCGGTATTGCACAAAACCCCTATCCCTCAAAAGGGGGACTGAATATTGTTTGCTAAAAGGTGCATATAGCTCACAAAACTTAGTAAAATGCATTATGGTCTGAGCGGAAACACCATCACACAGACACAATTTTATGGTGTTCTGTTCAAACTGCCCTAACGGGAAACACAGATTAGTTCTAATCACTCACAAACGAAATCACGTAATGAGGGTCCTTTCCCATTCATTTTTAACCTCCAAGAGGTAGGTCTCTGGGCCCACACCCATCTTTATCATAATAAAATCCCTCACTGATTTCTTCCGTAACTCCACCTCCTCCCTTTTGGCCATTGCCATTTTTAGGAAATTCTCCTTTACCCACCTTTTGTCTGCGCTGGATAGAACCTCTGGTGCATCAAAGATGTCTAAACGTCCCAATGCATTAGTTACCTTTCTTATATAAGCCAACCAGGGAATTTCCTTAGTGTGATCGCATCACAGACAATCCCACAAGATTTCCCTGTTAAGGGACGCACATTTATTTGTCCAAATTGAAATCCACAATAAAATGGGAGCTAATTTAATGGTGTCTTCTATAAAATCCAGCTAAACATGCAAACAAAACCCAGAAGTCTTTTGTCCCACCCCTTCTACAAAAACAGTTTTCCTCAGTCGCAGGAGCCCTATTTTCCATGCAGTACCCAGAGTGTGCCCCATACAAAAAATTGGAAGACATTTGCAACTGTATACCTCAAGCAGGGGCTTTATAGGTTTGTTACCTACCCTAACAGCAAATTCAAACGTGGCACCTACAGTGGAGTTAAAGAGCCTCCCTCTTTTGGCAATACAGGGTTTCCAGGTGCCCTTGTCATCAAAAGTCACTTCAAGATAGGGAAAATCATGCACCTTTCCAATTACCTGTTCCTTTAATTGTAGCGCACCCACCTTGCTTAGAGGTTTACCATAGACCATAAAATGTGATTTACTACAGTTTATCTCCAAGTCTAAGGATGTCCTGAAAGTTTCATATGCTTTAACTGCCTCATGTAGACCGTTCATAGTGCAGGCCATAAGAACCGCATCATCCGCATATATCAATACAGGAATACTCTTGCCATTAATTTTAGGAGCATCCTTACATCTTTCAGCAAAAAAAAATATCAAACAACCCATATGTATATAGCAAAAAAAGGGTAGGGGCCAAAACACACCCCTGTCGCGCGCCCCTATTTAGTTCAAACAGCTCCGTCATTTCACCATGCCACCCAACCATCACACTAGCATTAGTATCTGAATGAAGATAACGGAGCAGCTCCACAATGTGAAAATCCATGCCCATCTGGGTAAGCCTATCCCAGAGCTTCCTGCGATTAACCTTATCAAAGGCGCAACTTAGGTCCAAAAAGGCAAGGTACAGGGTGCCCCTCATGGCTTGTGTATACTTGCCAATCAGGATAAGCAGATTTAAACACTGCTCTAGGGTACCTAACCCTTCCCTGAATACATACTGAACCCTACACAAGATTGTATTTCCAAACATCCAATCCTCAATACGTCTTAAGATGATCCGACCCAGAATTTTTGCTGAGGAATCAAGTAGTGAGATCGGGTGATATGACTTTGGGTCATTACGATTGCCCTTTTTATAAACGGGAACAATACATGCCGTTCTCTAAGTAGCTGGAATTGCTACACTAACCACTGCATTGAGGACATTAAGCAAAATTGGTGCCCACAGCTGAGGACAATATTTGTATAAGTCCATTGGAATAGTATTGGGACCCGGGGTTTTGTGGCTAACACTGCATTGCAGCGCCTCCTTTAGCTCTTCTAGGTTAAACCTAATAGCTAAATCTGGGGCGTATCCCTGCTGTTCGCCCCTGTTAGCGTCAAAGCCTTAATAAGTAAACTTACAAGGGGACGCATTTAGGACGACAAACCTTTGGACCACGTTTGGAAACTTCCCAGTACGAAATATTTTCTTGGCATCACCAATCAATAGATCAATAAACAATCAATAATAATCACTAATCAATAAACATATAATAAGAATTAATTATCGAACACACCATGACTTCTCAGTCACTAATAACCACACCAGTTTAGTCAAAAGTTAAGATATTTATTTCCCTATTTGTTACAATCTAATATCATGTCTGTTAATCTCATCAACAATAAACCATGCCAAAACAATCCTAATTAGTAATCAAAGCATGACTTAATAAATGCATCAGCTATATTCATTCAGTATTAGGCACATCATTTATATGAAGTAACTTAGCACAGTCTCATTAGTACATGACTCAACAAAGCAAGAACTCAGTCATTTGTCTATTTGCACAAGATATTAGTGAACGCCTTAACTAACCTCAAATTAACATCAGCATGTTGGGCTTCATGCAAAACATTTTAGTGAACACGAATTTGGAAAACTTCTATACTAAGGCCTCTATCAAAATTGCAGTTGGTACCTAGAAAGAAAAGGCAAACAGACAATCACAATTTGCATCGGATAGTTACCAATCCAACAGATCAGCAAGCAGTGTCAGTCTTCGTCCTCAGGACATCAGTCGATTCACCATCAGCAGAGATAGGGCGGGGCAAAGTCTCAAGATAGCATAGCTAAGGATGATTGTTTCCCTCTGATGGAGGAGAAGTTAGCATCAGGCAAGAATGGGGTAGAGGATGGTTTAAAGTGACAGGACAATTAAACTATTATATGGTAACTAGCAAAAGGTACTATAGCAAAAGTTTCATAGCAAAAGAATGGCAAATGGCAATGGTAAAAGTCAAAGCTAAAGTATAAGTGTGATCCCGCTTTCCTCGGGTTACGCTGTTAAATCAAAACCGTCTAACTATTCCCTAATTCCTCATTGGATAAAGTTTGGTGCATTATTATCTCTGTCCAATAATTCGGTAAGCACCTTACTAGAATTTTCCACAGTTTACAGTTCCCATGTTGCGGATTGGTCCATGTTATTGACGTCTTCAACGGTTGGAAAGTCAGGTAGAGAATGTTACACTTTGCGCTCCAGTCACTGTCTTCATTGTCTTCTCCTAGTACAGTTAACCTTGCACCTGTTACAAATTACACTGTATCATCTACCAAGAACGTTGCCTTGAGCAAGCCAGTTCTCATGAGAAAGAATTTACTACGGCTACACACATATACCTCTTGGAAAACTACAGCTTCGTATCCTTCAGGAAAACAGCACATTACACGTTAGAAAATACAATTCAATATGGGGCCAGGCAGCTAGGCCTAAACACTTGCTAAGCTAATAAAGCAAATTTTTAACACATAAGCCTAATTATAATATACTAATACAAATTCAAACATTATTGCATAAAATTCTGAATTAATAAGCCTTTTCATTAGTCTTCGTATACATTGGTAGCCACTCCCCGTGGGCACATTTCAAACATGTGCATTATTTTCTATGTTACCACATTTTCTAAGCAACTTCATTACACAATATATTGCAAGATTACGTAATTAATATGGCTTTTAAAAAGACACACTCCAACACCCCTTATGTCTCCTATAGGACACCCAGAGAAAATTCCAAAAAAGTGGGCCACCCAAATCTCAGGGGTGATATTGCAACCCAGACCCTCAGAGGCTTCCGTCTCAACACAGCCCCTGTTGACCACCTTCCAGAACAGGCCTGGATTCTTAAGTAATGCTGCACTTTCCAGCTCCTCCCAGGCCTGCTCCTTAAGTTGTTGCTTCCTGGCCCTCAGGATGGATTTATAGTGGGCCCTCGTATCCCTTACAAGTGTTATATCTCTTGGTTTTTCTTTTAAGACCTTCCTCAGAGATTGTATGGCCTCATAACAGGGCTTGGTGAAACAACCCCCCTGTACCTTACATGGAGGCTGGGCAGCTGCAGTCATGCTTTCTTTAAAGGCTCTATTTACTTTGGATATAGCATCCATGACTTCCCCTGGGCTGGGAGAATCAGCCAGGATAGTTCCTAAAAACATGTTTAAATTTTTGCCCACTACCGTCTCTGTTAATTGCCGAATATTAACTTGTTTCCAGTCGAGGAGTCTACCCTGATCTTTAGGTCTCACCAAGACAGGCCCACCCCGTACTGATTTCCACATTGTGCCAGGGAAATTAAAAGAAATCCTGAGGGGACTGTGGTCCCTGAAATGCTGCACTACTACTTCACCACCCTTGACCATGTTCTTTAAAGGAGGCGAGACAAAAATTTAGTCAATTGTTGTTCCAAACCCCCTCCCTACAAAAGTGGGGGCCTGATGTGTACCCACCACTCCCAGGTCGCAGAGGTTCAGAAGACCTGAACTCCTTAGGCCTTTAATCAGAACCCTACCCCTCACATCATGTGTCCCCTCTACTGACTTTGTCTTGTAATCCTGTTCAAAAGGGTTCGCCATAGTACTATAGCTCCCTATTTTAGTGTTAAAATCCCCTGCCACCACAGCACAAAAAGCCAGCCCAAACCCCTCCAGTCTGCACTTCAGTTTCTGCAAAACAGAAAAGAGCACCTCAATTTGTCAACCAGAATCCCAAACAGCATAGTAGAAGTTGACCAGTACAACATTAAATTTATTTGAGAAAACTACCCAGGTGATTAGAAAGCACTGATGATTACATGTAATTTGATAAGCTCTTGCTATTTTGGAGAATCGAATTAAGGTGACTAAACCACCTTTTGGGCAACCACCTTGAGACCTTACGGCCGGGACTGTAAAATTTAGAAAACCATCCCATACAGCCATCCCATCCGACCAGGTCTCTTGCAGTAAGATAAAATCGTAATGTGCCACAAACTTCAACCAGCTGCTATCCAAAAACTTAGTATCATACCCTGCTACATTCCACGAAATAAGGCAACACTTCATATTTGAACCATTCCGTCCTTCAGTGATCAAGGCATCAGAAGGAGAATTAATCACCCCCACCACCCCCCCCCCCAACGTGGCTCTGTGCAATCCACCCTCTCCAGCTCTGTGGGGGGAGAAAAGTCATGACCCATGTTATTTGGCTGTAGGGCACCCTGCCCTAGGCTGGGATTCCTAGTTAAGATATCATCTCTCTGCTGGGGGTGGTTATAGAAAAAACCCAGAGGGACCACGCCAATCTTAATCTTCAGCTGGAATGGAAAATGTTGTGACAAAAGGATCCTCTGGGCCAGGCCTGGATATCTACAATTTACAATCACACAGTCCCCATGGACAACCTTTACCCGGGGCCTGACCCAGTCAATTCTTCTGACAAGCATGATATCCTCAAAGTCCTTGCAGTCAAAGTCACGATTTTTACTCAACCAATGGCAGGTCTTGTTCTTTAATTGGGCCGTGAATTCACTTATACCCAGTGCTAAGGGGGGGAACACCAGTAAGCACCACCACATAAGGCGCACAGGCTGGAGGAAGCTCTAAACAGACAAGGGGGGACAATTTACCCCATGTGGGTTTTGAGTCTCACTCCTATCTTGAGTCACATCCATGCTATCCGTATACCCACTACCAAATATCCCATCGCCCTCTCTCCTGCAGTTTGTCTCAGGGGTTGCTAAGGAATCTCCCAGCACAGTCTCTGTGCGAAGACCAGCAGCCCTCAAGATGGGATAACTTGGAGGTTTTTCCTTCTCTTCCAACAGGGGGCTAAGTTTTTCTTTTTTCTGAGGTACCCTCTCTGCCACCTAAGATCTAAAAGGCCCTCTTTATCAGGAACCAACCTTGGCCTCTTTTTTCCACTGATCTGAGAAACTGCAGTTTCAAGCACCCGCAGTTTCTCCAACCGGTGCCAAACAAGAATAGATCATTTCTTTATATTTTGGCAATAAATTTTCAAAGCAGAAACCAGGGCACTGATCCATGGGGCCCAAAGGGGTCAAGTTAGGGTTGGCAGGCAGGGGCAATTTATTTTTCTTCCCCAGTTTGTTTGCAGTCTTATTCTTTTTCGTCGGAGGACTGCTATTGCCCGGCGGAGAGACCATCAAGAGCCTCTTGCTCTTCCTCATTCCTCCTCCCAAAACCTCTACCCCTGACCCCTCTGGTTCAGCTTGCTCTGGGGTTTTGGGCAAATCCCCCTGGCTAACCCGAGACTGTCCATCCTCACCCTCAATGATCCCCAAACCCTCATCCTCAGTGGAAGTTTGTTGCCAGTCACCCAACTCCAGCGAGAGTCTCCTTTCTGCCAGATCAATCTTTCTTGTGACTACCCCAACAGCACTCACTAAAAAGGAATCCAATGTTGAGTTTGAGTTTGATTTACCTTTTTCCACTGAGGCCTCAGGTGCTGCAGGTACCTCTCAGGTCAATCACAGAGAGCAGCCACTATTTGAATTACTGGTAAGTCAAGGACTTTTTTCCACTATAAAAGCTAATTTAAAAAATAAAACCATGTATACAATCCGTATGAGCTCTGAGGCCTAGTCACTTACCCCCTCTGCTGGAACTAAGAGAGATGGCCCAGCCCGGCCTCTTCTGGCCAATGACGGGCAAGAGACGGGCCTGCCCTTGGCCCAGGCGAGTCCCGCGCAGCGGCATTAATGTGGCGCTTAAGAGCGCTTCCTTCCTCCTCTGGCTCCGCCCCCTCCACAAGATCTTGGGACACCAAGTCCCGTGGCGAGTTCTGCGCTGTATTACCAACTGTAACTGTTAATTCGATAATAGACACTGTCATCCCCTCGCAAGTTTGGTTGGAGCATTTTTCTAAAAAAGAAGCTAATACTTTGCAGAGAGACCTAACTGGGTTTGTCAAGGCGGGGGGTGTATTTATAATAGCCCCTCATAATTTATTGGAAGTATCGGAGGTATTTCAGGCTATTCAAAACTGCCCCTCTGACAAAGCTCCTGGTCCAGATAGATTTCCAGCTGACATAATATATAAAGCCCTGCCTGAATTTTGGGCCCCTCTTCTTACTAATGTTTTGAGGGCTGCTATGATGGGCCCCTTGGTAGACACCTGGAGTGAGGTGATAATTGTGCCCATCTTCAAGAAGCGGTACAGAGCAGATCCGCAATGTTATCGCCCAATTTTTCTCTTAGACAGTTCTGTCAAGATCTTATGGCGTGTGTTATTGAGCAAGTTAGAACATTGGGCTAAGGAGACCAATAGCCTCTCAAAGGTCCAGTTAGGGTTTCAACCAGGGCTGGGCACAATTGAACATACTCTCAACTTAACCCTGATAGTACAGAAAAACACCAAAACTAAAAAAGGCTGTCTCCATTTAGCCTTCATGGATCTATCCTGTGCCTTTGTCACAGTTAATAGACATAAACTGTGGTCTGTCATGTGGGATATGGGAATTGATGAAGATTTGATCTCCTTACTCAGTATACTTCATGCCTGTACCACCGCTCAGGTCCGTTTTAGCTAAGAGGGTGATCTTACTGAAGAATTCCCCTCTTTGAAGGGAGTTAGACAGGGGTGTGTGTTGGCCCCTTTTCTTTTTCTGCTCTATATTAATGGCATAGAAGACTTTTTATGTAGGATGGGGAAGGATCCCCCTGTTATTAATTCTCAGCCATTAGCAGTATTACTCTACACGGACGATGCTGTCCTTATTTCAAGGACAGCAAATGGCCTGCAAATCCCTATTAGATGCTTTTAATATTTTGTATCGGTAATCTTGGCCTTACAATTAATAGAACAAAATCATACGTGATGAAGTGTGGACCAAAGTCATCAAAAAGCAAAACATTTGTTTTGGAGGGTGCAGAAATATTTAAGGTCCCTAATTATACTTATCTGGGGGTTCCAATCGATGTTGATTTTAACTGGAAATCTCTAATAAATGTTCGTATTCTTCAGTTTCAAAGAGCCATTGATGCAGCCCTTAGGTTCTCAAAGAAACTGGCACATAAACCAGTTAAGGAATGATGATCATTTTTAAAAGTAAATGTCTTTTAATTGCCACATTCGGAGCCAGGGTGTGGGGTTATACAGACTGTTGAAGTCTACAGGTAGTGGAAAATAAGTTTTTGAGAAAGCTGTTAGCAGTCCCTCAATCCACTCCAGCTGCTTTTTGCCATGATGAAGAGGAGCTGAGGGATATGGCTGAACATATAAGAATGCAACCTTTATTGCTCTGGCTATGAGTATGGCTAAATCCTGAAGCCCACTTGTGCAGATCTATGATCAGGGACCGTTTGTCACTGGTGCGCACTATGGATATCCCTTGGATTAGATATGTAAATTCCATGTTTTCACGTCTTGGGGCAAAGGAATATTTCCAGAATCCTACCTCCTTGCCGGGGGGTTATACAAAGAACTAAGGATCTGTACTCGCACTTTAATCATAACCAGGATCTAACTAGTAATTTGTCTGGGGCTAGGGTGCGTCTGTTTTTAAAGCCATTACTTCCCAAGTTATATCTTAGTTTGATCACCTCCGAACGGCACAGGTTTTTACTTACTAGATTCAGCCTGAAATCTATAAAAAAAAATTGGGCATTTCCTACTCAAGCCACCTGGTTCAAGAATCTGCCCCCAGGCGGTTGTGATGGTAGATCGCATCAAAGTACCTTTCCTTTTATTCTTTTTTGTAATCTATACAGAGTCCCCAGAAGAAGGTTTTTACGTCGGGACCTTCTTCTTTCGGGTATCAGACGCAGCTACCCTGCCTTTTCTTATTTACAGAATTCGGGCAGAGAGGAGACAGCAGAGGCGGTGTTAAATTTCATAAATGCTGCTATCCGAATTCGTAATTGCTATCAACTGTTTTAATCTATTTTTATATTTAACATTTTATGTATTAAGTTTTTATTATGATGATTGTAACTGACTGTGTCTTTTATGGCTCTTTTGAGCCGAATAAAGTATTTTGATGATGATGATGAACTGTAACTGTCGGATAAATGGCTGTGCTACTGTAGTAGCCGGTACATTCAAAATTACCTGAACCTGGCTTTGCGCAACTGGAGCTGTAGGTACACTTGGGGCTACATTCTGATTTAATGATCCAACCGCGGGGGATGATTCTGTAAAAGCTGAATTATATATTCATCATCCAAATCACTTTTGTCTGTAGTTGCCTTTTTGCGTTCAACTGATTTCTGATCAGACTCCTCCGTTGGCTTCTTTTCAGTTTTAGATCTAACACTTCGGTCACCCTCCTGTGCTATTGCTAAGAATAATTTCACTCTGTGTATTATGTCTCATCTCCAGATTTTCTGCTCCTCATCCTATCTAGCTTTTGCTAGTGTCTTCTCTGCTTTTCTCACTCTCCTCTCAAATTTCTGATTCTCTTTCTGTCTTGCAACTAATTCCCAAGCGGCAAGTATTTCAAATTGTGCAGGTCTTGGAGGGGGTTTCAATTCATACAACACCCTCTTTAAATTTTCAAAAATTCTCTAATTGAAAGTTCTGCAGCAGAGGAACCCTCTTTCTCCATCATTTTGCACTATTGTTTCACACAAAGACATGCTGAAGTTCCCTTCTCTTCTATCACTACGAATGCTGGTGTACCCTCAGGCAGAGCAAGTTCACCCGCACTTACTGGAATGAAAATATCTCCACTCAACACACTCCTTAAAGCTTTGAAAATTTTCATTTTTACACAAAAATGTAATTCACAACACAGTCTACGAATCCAGGAAGTATATTTCAATCCCACAATCCTTTTCGTAAGCTGTCTTCAACCAATAGTAACACAGGCTTTTCCACCAATCTGAGCGCATGTCTTCTCACTAACCAACTTATCCCAGGGAAGACCAAATGACGTCACACTCACTTCACTCTGTGGCTGCAACCCGCTTTACAGCTGTCCCATACGCCACTCACATACAACTTGCATAAAACTAAATGCAAATATTGCAAGCACAAAAACCAAACCTGTCTGCTCACTACGTGTAGGACTCAAACGCTTTGAAAGCTGTACAGGTTACACTTCTGACTGTAGCTTTCAGACGTATGCAAATAAGATTTGACTTGAAAATCTCACTCCGGTTAATATGGATCCTCCCTGTGCACTCAGGATTCTCCTAATATCACTAATTAACTCACACTAACTCAAAGTAAAAAACTACTGGTATTATCAACGCCGCCCATTCGACCAATAACTCACAGCAGACAATAAATTAAGCAAGTATTTCCATACACTTGGGCGGTACTCCAGAGTATTATGCCACGCAGGGCCCACAAACAACAAAAACCACATGGGCAATTTTTAGCACAAAGCGCACCAATATCTTTGAGTACGATGACTCCTCAAATACCTCACACATTACACTCACCTCATTTTTAGCAAAAGCACTGCAAGCACAAAAACTCTACTCAAAACGCATACCGTACACTTGTAACACAACGCTGGAATTTCATTAAGCACTAAACTTCCCCTGAACAGCTTGTAATATGAGTCAAATTTGATTCCTCTCCTAATGAGGCAGAAATGTCACTCTGCTACAAAAAAACACAAACGTGATTTCCTCCTTCCAATTGAGGATTCGGAAACCACATGGGTGGTGGGCACAGCTACTGACATAGAGGTCAATGGGATCTTTGGACTCAGCAAGGAGTGTGGTAATCAAATACATTCAACACAATCAATAACTATAACCAATTTATAACAAATTAGACAATCTGAGACACCATGACCAATTTAGCCTCAGAAACAAAACTCAAAACTGATTTAAGTGGCACAATGCCAACGTAATGTAAATTGTACACAGCTAAGTTATAGACATACAGGTAAACCATAGACTGACGGCAATGTCTGAAGAGATTCATCCTACTAAACATTAAAACTATCTGTTGGAAAATGGGTTATTGGTAGGGCAGGTAGGTACCTACACCTAGCAACAAGCCACCAACCTCCACATAGGTACAGTTAGGTCTCAGTAAATTAATCCCAGCTCAACCCTTGGTAGCTTGGCAACGAGCGTCAAGGCTTAACTTAGGAGACAAAGTGTAAAGCATTCAAATATCACAAAACAGTAATTAAATAAAACACAGGAAACAGTTTAAAAATCCAAAACCAATTTATAAAAATAGTTTATATTTTTATCTTTAAAATGACACAAAAACGATTAAAATCGGTTCAGGGAACCCGGAGATATGAATTTTTAAAGAATTATTACTTTTCTAGCGCTTAGAAACAAAAAGCGCCAATCGGGTCATCTGGTTGCACCTCGACCGGGGCAAAGTCAAACTTTCAGGCCGACCGCGATGGAGACCTGCTCGGCTACAGGTCGCGGGAGGCCTCGGTTAAAAAGTTACCTTCTGACTTAGTCTTTATTTTGAAGTTTTTCTTCACCGGGACGAACCTGCCAGTTGAATCCGACCTCCTGGAGCCCTTGTCCGGATATGCGATGTGGGTTTCCTCGGTGGAGACTTTTACCTTCGGACTTAGTCGTTTTTTCAAGATGAAAATCCTTCGACCGGGGTAAACCTGGATCTTGAGCCGACGTCCATGGAGCCCTTCTCGGATGCGATGGCTGGGAGGTCCCGGTCAACTTTTTACGTTCGGACTTAGTCTCTTTTTTGGATGTTTTTCTTTACCGGGACGAACCACGAAGTCAGGCCGGGTCGCGGTTGAGGCAAGCCGGCTAGAATTTCCGCGGCGGGTCGGTCCCTCTCTGGAGCTTTTTTCCAAAAATTCTCAAATCTTTTCCAAACTTCTGGGGCTTCACCCAGATGTTCTTTTAAGGTTCTTTTGGGGTCCACAGCTCACCCCAAGGGTCCAGAAGTTCTGTGATGGTCCTTGGGGGGTGCGGACTTCAACTCCCAGAATGTACCTGGCGCAAACTCCTTTTTGGCCACTGGACAGTGGTCAGCTGGTCGCTTTCTTCAGGAGTTGGTGCAGGGGACTCTGGTTAGCAATTTTTCACCTGTAGCAAACAGGGAGTCCCTCCTTGAACCAGTTGAAGCCAGGCAAAGTCCTTCTTGTGGTGAAGCCCAGGTGTGCAGCTGGTGCAGTCCTTCTGAGTGCAGGTTCCAGGTGCAGGCCAGGGGTCCAGCAGGGCAGTCCTTCTTCTCCTTAAGTTCTTTCTTCTTGAAATTTGGTGGGGATCTGAGGCGTGGGTGCAGATCTGCCAGTTTTATCCTTGCTCCTGGGTGAAAAGCAGGGGGGCCCTGGTTCTCCAATCAGGGACAGGGTCGTCCCCCTGTGATGACCACTTCCTGGGAAGTGTGGCAAAAATCCATCCCAGAAGGCAACAGTCTCCAAAAATCCAACATGGATGAATCTGATTTTTGGAGGTTACATCTGGCTGAGCCCACCCACTGGTGTGGCTAAAAATCATAAACACACCCCTCTCCTGCCCTCTCCTAATCTAATCAAGGGGGCACCTAATTGTCTGGGGTTGCAGGATGTGGGGGTGTTGCTGGGTGCTCCAAATGTTCTTCTCTGCCTTTGAAGACCAGTTTGGCAGCCCTCCCCCTTCCTGCCTCACCATCTGCTGAGGGGAGATTCTCTCCCCCAAGCACATTCCTTTGTGTGAAGCCTGGCCACTTCACACCTCATCAAGGCAGCCTGGCAGAAGCTGCTGCAGGCTGGCCAATCAGAGCACAGCAGCAAAAACAATGCAGAGCTGAAATTGGCAACTTTTTAGGTAAAGTCTAAACTTTTTACCTGAACAAGTTATATTAAATCCCACAACTGGAAGTTGTGGGATTTATTACAACAATTAATTTGATACCAAATTCTTGGTATGTAACATTTAAGGAGACTTTAAAATTAAAAATAAAGTCTGCCCATTCTAGCCTATGAAGGCCATTTACTTCCATGAGGGAAAAACGAATTTGGCTGTTTTTACCTCACCAGGGCTTATAAATCTATTTTTATAAAGTCCCTGCTTATAGTTACATGGCACCCAGCCCTAGGGGCACATAGGGCACACCTTAGGGGTGACTTATATGTACAAATAAGGTAGTTTAAGACTTTGGAAGTACCTTTAATTCCAAAGTCGAATTTGCATATAACTTTAATTTAAAAGCAGCCAGCAAGGCAGGCTTGCTTTTAAAATGACACTGGGCACCTCAGCAATGCACCTAGGTGTGCACCACCTATGCTGTGGTCCCTAAACCTACATGCCCTACCATATACTAGGGACTTATAGGTAAGTTAACTTAGCCAATTATAATTAGCCTAATTTGCATATCCATTTTACACAGAGCACAGGCCCTGGGACTGGTTAGCAGTACCCAGGGCACCATCAAAGTCAGGAAAACACCAGCAAAAAGAGGAAAATGGGGGCAAAAAGTTATGGGGCCTCTGCAATCAGCCCTGTTTTCTCACACAACCCCCCCCCCAGCCCACACGCCCAGGAGACTCAGCCCAACCCTGGGAGAGTCTTCCTGGCTTGTTAGGCGAGGAAGACAGTGAAGAAAACTGGCTGTCCCTTTGCAGGGCCTACTCTGCCTTATATCCTCCTGTCAGGGTCACTCCCTATGGGTAGTGAAGCCATCCCAACAGTAAAAGGACCCAACTCAAACTGAAACTTTCCTCTAGGGGGGTCTTCCTCCTTTCTCTCTGCCAACTTGGGTAGTGAGGTGCCCACCTCCCATACTCCAAACTTTGCTAGGGCAACACCTAGCTTACCCAAAGAGGTCACCCAACACTTGAGCAACCCCACCATGACCAATAGGGTCAGGGGGCCTACTTTGCCATTGGCCCTGGGGTCTGCCTCCCAGGCCAAGTACATTGCTGCCAGGAAGGCTAGCACCCAGCAAAGGCTACTGACAGCTGTCAGTACCCAGAACCACACCCTAAGCTCTCCACTGACAGGTGGCTGAGCTGCTTTAGGGGCATCTTTGGGGTCCTGGCACCCCTCTTGCTGTCTAGAGTGGGGGGCTACCACCTCCTGTGGCAGACACCCTCCTTCCACTCTCCCTTCTGTCAGTGCAGGGGCAACACCTTGCATCTGGACAGCTGCCTGACTACTCAGGACTTCCTTGGGGTCAGGTGAGGCCTCACCAGTGCCAACTCTGGGCTCCCCCCTTACTGGGGCAGAAGGTCCTTGGCTCCCTGGAACTCTCTTTAAGAGTGGCCTACCCTTCCTTTTCTTCTTTCCTTTTCTTGGGGACCCCTGTCTCCTAACTGTAGGGACTGACTCCCCAGGACTTTGGGTTGGGGGGGCGCCCTGGGCGACCACCCCATCTGTGACCAGACTCACCTCTGGGAGGTCATTGCCCAGGATACAATCTAGGGGAAGGTCAGCACTGACTACCACCCTAATCCAGTCAAGGATACCCTCCCTCTCTAGGGGCACTATGGCTACAGGTTTGGAGGTGACCTCCCCTGTGGCTATCCTGACTTTCTTTGTCTTTCCTGGGACATACATGTCTGGGGTCACTAACCGGTCACTCACTATAGTGTGACTGGCACAGGTGTCTCTCAGGCCAGTGGTAGGGATCCCATTCACTTGAATGTGGTGGAAGTGCCTACTCCCACCCTCAGGGATCACCAGCTTACCATCTGGTCCTGTCTCCCAGCTCAATGCTAGGAGGACTTCATCATCTGAGGAATCCTCCTCTATGGCTACACTGGACAGCCCAGTGCTAACCACCTTCTTTGGACAGGCTGCATCTCCTCTGAAGTGACCTGTCTGCTGACAGTCAAAGCAAGCCCTACTGTCCAAGAGCTTTTTTAACCCTGGGTCTAACTGTCTCTGCTGGTCAGAGTGGGATTTACTCTCCTCCTTCTTAGGGTTCTGGGGTACAGAGGGAGTCTCTGTGGTGGGCTTACCACCTCCCTCCTTAGGTTTTTGGGGACCTGTCCCCCCCTTCTTGGAGTCTCCCCCCTGGGACTTGACAACCACCCTGGTTCTCAACCACTCATCAGCTGCCTCCCCTAGCTCTCTAGGGTTGGTCTGCTTAGAGTCCACTAGATGCTGGCGTAACCTTTCTTGGGTACAATTGGTCAAGATGTGCTCTCTCATGATCAGATTGTATAACCCCTCATAAGTATCTACTTTGTTACCAATAATCCAGCCCTCTAGTGCCTTTAGTGAAATGTCCACAAAGTCAACCCAAGACTGGGTACTGACCTTCTGGGTGTCCCTGAACTTCATTCTATATTGCTCTGGGGTCAGACCAAACTTCTTGGCTAAGCACCTCTTCATACTAGGGTATGAATCTGCCTCCTCCCCCCTTAAGGTCAGAAGCCTATCCCTCCCTGAGTTGGGGACCAACTCCCACAAAAGGGAACCCCAGTATTGAGGCCTAACCCTTCTCATTTGGAGTGCCCTCTCAAAGGCCCCCAGCCACTTATCTATGTCATCCCCCTCTACATAAGCAGGAACTACCCACTTGGGTAATCTGGGGCAAACTCCCCCACCCATGGACACCTCAGCTTCTTTATCGCTGCCTCCATCTCTTTTCTCTTTGTATGCCCACTTTTTCTTTTCTAGGGCCAGCTTCTCTGCTTCCAAAGCTATGTATGCTAGCTGGGCCTCCAGCTCTCTTTCTCTGATGGATGGGTTCTCTCCTCCTGAAAGGACCCCTTTCCCACCACTAGCTTTGGATCTGCCCCTAGTGACTGTATTTACTGAGGACCGTTCTTCCTCATCCTCACTTGGGCTCAGATGCCTTCCCTCCCCTGAGTGGTTAGAGCTTGCATCCTCCCTTCTTTCTCCCTCCTCTGGAGATTCTTCTGACTCTACCTCCTGGGCCTCAGCCCATGCTGTCAGGGATGTGATCAGGATTTGCTTCCTGAGATCAGTGGTTGCAGGCAACCCTCTTTCAATACACAACCCCCTAAGCTGGACTACTGTCAGTGTGGGTAGGATAGCCAGATCAAGCTCCATGGTTCCCTAGTTTTGTGTCAACAAAAACTTTTTGCAAAAATTGGAAACAAGAATTTAGAAAAATTACAAAAATTCAATAATTGAAATTAATCCAAATTAAAAATTAAAAACAATTTTTGCACTAGGACAATTTAAAGGATTTTTAATTTGTTTTACCTAAAACTGTAACGTGATATTGAACACAAGTACAGGATCCCGTCGCTGCTTCCAATTATGTTGGAAAATGGGTTATTGGTAGGGCAGGTAGGTACCTACACCTAGCAACAAGCCACCAACCTCCACATAGGTACAGTTAGGTCTCAGTAAATTAATCCCAGCTCAACCCTTGGTAGCTTGGCAACGAGCGTCAAGGCTTAACTTAGGAGACAAAGTGTAAAGCATTCAAATATCACAAAACAGTAATTAAATAAAACACAGGAAACAGTTTAAAAATCCAAAACCAATTTATAAAAATAGTTTATATTTTTATCTTTAAAATGACACAAAAACGATTAAAATCGGTTCAGGGGAACCGGAGATATGAATTTTTAAAGAATTATTACTTTTCTAGCGCTTAGAAACAAAAAGCGCCAATCGGGTCATCTGGTTGCACCTCGACCGGGGCAAAGTCAAACTTTCAGGCCGATCGCGATGGAGCCCTGCTCGGCTACAGGTCGCGGGAGGCCTCGGTTAAAAAGTTACCTTCTGACT
This sequence comes from Pleurodeles waltl, assembly GCF_031143425.1. NCBI lineage: Eukaryota > Metazoa > Chordata > Amphibia > Caudata > Salamandridae > Pleurodeles > Pleurodeles waltl. The sequence continues at coordinate 207,989,074 of NC_090439.1, forward strand.
TAGTCTTTATTTTGAAGTTTTTCTTTACCGGGACGAACCTGCCAGTTGAATCCGACCTCCTGGAGCCCTTGTCCGGATACGCGATGTGGGTTTCCTCGGTGGAGACTTTTACCTTCGGACTTAGTCGTTTTTTCGAGATGAAAATCCTTCAACCGGGGTAAACCTGGATCTTGATCCGACGTCCATGGAGCCCTTCTCGGATACAATGGCTGGGAGGTCCCGGTCAACTTTTTACGTTCGGACTTAGTCTCTTTTTTGGATGTTTTTCTTTACCGGGACGAACCACGAAGTCAGGCCGGGTCGCGGTTGAGGCAAGCCGGCTAGAATTTCCGCGGCGGGTCGGTCCCTCTCTGGAGCTTTTTTTCCAAAAATTCTCAAATCTTTTCCAAACTTCTGGGGCTTCACCCAGATGTTCTTTTAAGGTTCTTTTGGGGTCCACAGCTCACCCCAAGGGTCCAGAAGTTCTGTGATGGTCCTTGGGGGGTGCGGACTTCAACTCCCAGAATGCACCTGGCGCAAACTCCTTTTTGGCCACTGGACAGTGGTCAGCTGGTCGCTTTCTTCAGGAGTTGGTGCAGGGGACTCTGGTTAGCAATTTTTCACCTGTAGCAAACAGGGAGTCCCTCCTTGAACCAGTTGAAGCCAGGCAAAGTCCTTCTTGTGGTGAAGCCCAAGTGTGCAGCTGGTGCAGTCCTTCTGAGTGCAGGTTCCAGGTGCAGGCCAGGGGTCCAGCAGGGCAGTCCTTCTTCTCCTTAAGTTCTTTCTTCTTGAAATTTGGTGGGGATCTGAGGCGTGGGTGCAGGTCTGCCAGTTTTATCCTTGCTCCTGGGTGAAAAGCAGGGGGGCCCTGGTTCTCCAATCAGGGACAGGGTCGTCCCCCTGTGATGACCACTTCCTGGGAAGTGTGGCAAAAATCCATCCCAGAAGGCAACAGTCTCCAAAAATCCAATATGGATGAATCTGATTTTTGGAGGTTACATCTGGCTGAGCCCACCCACTGGTGTGGCTAAAAATCATAAACACACCCCTCTCCTGCCCTCTCCTAATCTAATCAAGGGGGCACCTAATTGTCTGGGGTTGCAGGATGTGGGGGTGTTGCTGGGTGCTCCAAATGTCCTTCTCTGCCTTTGAAGACCAGTTTGGCAGCCCTCCCCCTTCCTGCCTCACCATCTGCTGAGGGGAGATTCTCTCCCCCAAGCACATTCCTTTGTGTGAAGCCTGGCCACTTCACACCTCATCAAGGCAGCCTGGCAGAAGCTGCTGCAGGCTGGCCAATCAGAGCACAGCAGCAAAAACAATGCAGAGCTGAAATTGGCAACTTTTTAGGTAAAGTCTAAACTTTTTACCTGAACAAGTTATATTAAATCCCACAACTGGAAGTTGTGGGATTTATTACAACAATTAATTTGATACCAAATTCTTGGTATGTAACATCTAAGGAGACTTTAAAATTTAAAATAAAGTCTGCCCATTCTAGCCTATGAAGGCCATTTACTTCCATGAGGGAAAAACGAATTTGGCTGTTTTTACCTCACCAGGGCTTATAAATCTATTTTTATAAAGTCCCTGCTTATAGTTACATGGCACCCAGCCCTAGGGGCACATAGGGCACACCTTAGGGGTGACTTATATGTAAAAATAAGGTAGTTTAAGACTTTGGAAGTACCTTTAATTCCAAAGTCGAATTTGCATATAACTTTAATTTAAAAGCAGCCAGCAAGGCAGGCTTGCTTTTAAAATGACACTGGGCACCTCAGCAATGCACCTAGGTGTGCACCACCTATGCTGTGGTCCCTAAACCTACATGCCCTACCATATACTAGGGACTTATAGGTAGGTTAACTTAGCCAATTATAATTAGCCTAATTTGCATATCCATTTTACACAGAGCACAGGCCCTGGGACTGGTTAGCAGTACCCAGGGCACCATCAAAGTCAGGAAAACACCAGCAAAAAGAGGAAAATGGGGGCAAAAAGTTATGGGGCCTCTGCAATCAGCCCTGTTTTCTCACACTATCAAACACTCCAACAGCATACCAGAGATTATTAACACAATGATTTTAGCAACTGAGACCCAATTCAAGTTGGCAGATGGTGACATTAGTAGATTTATTTATCCACATTCAATTGCCTGGCTGGGTCATCCCTAATTCTATCACGAATTTGGACCGGCATGTGTGAGGAGGAGCTGACACATGCAGTAAAAAGTGAAGGACAAAAGAAGACAAAAATAATTTGGAAAATCATCTAACTAGAAGACTAGCTATAGAAATACACTGGTTTAAGTTTTCTAAGCTTGAAAGGAAAGCGAGAACATAGCACTGCAGATCACCAATATACCTCTCCTTATGGGGCAGCAGACAGGAAGAATTAATTGATCCAGAGCACCAGCAGCTTCACAGCATCAGTAAATAGCAGCATATGGGGGAGTGCAGAACATGAGCTGCACATATGGCAGAGTAGCAGCTCAGAGTATGCTGAGCATATTAATGCTAAACAGCACAAGCATGGGGCAAATAGAAGAAGGTGACTAGGGTATCCCAAAAGCATTCAAGAGATGAGAAAGGAGCATAACTCACAGCACGAGAGGACTGACTCTGAGGATTGTCAAAAAAGACTAACAAAGTTTCAAAAGTCTCTCCCTAACTAGAATTGACCTTTTTCGCTGATTGGAACGCAAAAAGGGCCTATTGGAAGCAAGTTGATCAAAAGCCAATATAAATTATAGACGCCCATCAGGTTTGCAACTATTCAGGATTGTCTCAAAGAAGGTGCCAAGTCGTCTCCAAAGATTACCATAGTTCTGCTGAAAACTAACAAATTATACAACATTTGAAACATTGCAGTTTCTTCCCATGGGCCACAGGATGATTTCAACAGTTCTAATGTGAATTATGACGGCTCACTGTTAGCCCGGTAGCTTGAACAAAGTCTGCTATATTTCAAGGATAAGAAGACCCTACGTGATGCCTTAATACAGTAGGACATCCTCTAACACACAAACAGCTTAGGAAAGAATTCAGGTCAAAGGGAACAAGATGAGGCAGCATTTCTTCACCGCAGCAAGAATTACATTTCAGGCCAAGTCTGGTTAATATACACTGAATACATAATCATAATTAATACACATTCATACTAATACGTACCATTTATTAACACACATGCTAAATAAAATCATTCAAATGCAACAATGTTAATGTATAACATTAGAATTAACTGGGATGTGCATTTATTTTTCTGCACACACAACTCTACATTAATAAGTTCATATAAATCAACATAAGTATGATTAATTCATGTTCATTTACTACTCCTAATATACTTTTCATGTCTACTATATCTCTCAGAATAATATTTTTTATAAGGATTTATGTCAGTAGTTCACTAAAATATAAAAGTTCGACATCTGGCACGGAAAAACACAATGCCCAAACAAGAGGAGGGCACAATGTTTGTCATAATTCAAATGTGCACATTTTTACATTCCATGTCAATGCTCTCTGTTAGGCTTCTAAACGTGAATACTACATTATCATATGCTGACCTTTATGCCACTAATAGAGTACTCAAATTTGATTTCTATCACTGCCACTTAATTTTATGCATGCATCTCAGGACTGCTTTGGTGCCTTGGATCTCGGAGGCAACAATTGCATGCACATTAAAGCTGGCACCAACTGGGACTTACTCTGGACAGAAGCAAATGTGCAACAAAGACAGTGACTGCAAAAGTTGGCTCACATACTCCAGCAGAGTAGCAGTGAAGCTAAATAAAGTCAGCCGGTAATCCACCTGGCAGTTTGAGAGGATGTCTTGATTGGCCAGCTCGAACAGTCCCAAAGTGTAGGTCATTTGCACTACATAAGTGGCAAGAAGATTATGTACTAAAAAGTAAGAAGAGAGGCGGAACCCCTCCACTACAGAATCACTGACGAATAGCATTATGTTAACTAGGAAAGAAAAAACAAATTTTCGTAGCCCACGTTGGCAGTGAAGGAGGCACAAAGTAACACAGAGGAACTTTAATGAATCACAAGCATCTGGCAAAAGAAATACTGGGTTAATGCCCAGAAAGGCTTGCACTAAAGAAGTGTACAAGAAAAAAAGTAGAGAGGGCAGAGTCATTGCATAGAAAAAATAGACTGGATAGCGAACGTGTGCACAAAGTAAACAATATGAAGTAGAACACACTGTGAAGCAAGATTAAGCACAAAAACAATTATCAGCAATGAAAAGTAAATACATATGGTGAGGCAAGAGAACCCAAGGATGAAAGAAGAGTGAAAAACAGATCAAGATATCAAGGTGTTTACTGCTTCAAAAGCAGCCAAGTTTGCCTCCAAGAAGGAGGCGGTGGCCTTGCTCAATCCAAGCCAGAAGTAAAAAGACACAAACAGTTAAAGAAAGTAGATTTGTTAATTAAGATGACCGATATTACGAAAAGATTAATTTTAACAAAGTGGTAAAATATTTACTGAAAAATATGTCGTAGACACATTTCAGCAATATATCTTGGACACCTTTCTACCTTCAATGAGCCCACTGCTGCACAATTCTCCCCAATCTACAATGACATTTTGAGAATTAAAGTATTCAAATGTATGCTGTTCCTAAAGGACCAAGCAGCAAGGCTGCACAGAAAGATGACATAGGGATCAGGAACCATAGTGGTAATTAAAGTTAAGGGTTGTGGGGGAAGTGTCAGCTCCCCACTGGTGGTAATGCTGGAGTACGTGGCTAATATCCCAAATCCAATCAGCTGCGATTTTATTAGCAAATTGGAATTGGGACTACATTGGCTAAAGCCTTCTAGTGCCAGTGCTTAATTTGAGCTGGTGGTTTCCAATGCCTAGCACCAGCACTTATTTGTCAATACCGGCTCCTATAATAGTCTTCCACATGATGGCGCTGTTTTGTGTAACTGAAAGATGAGCAGAACAACAGTTGCTAAATATACATTATGTATTAAAACAACTAATTCCTGGCTCCCGAGCTCTTCCTATACCTTTGGGGGACTGGAATAGTCTTACTTGTCCAACTTGTAGGAGGGTGATGGTTAAAAGTTGTGTAATTGGTACAGCCGGCAGGGCAATGGGTGGTTCAAGCTGCAATTCCCTCCTGACGAGGGCTCTGGTATTTCTTTATTTTTATTTTTTTAACAATTAAGCAATGCCTTGCACAGAGACAGTGGAGAGAGGCTAAAAGTGTGACATGAGGAAACCTGAACGTTGAGCTGTAGTCCACCTTGCAACTGAAAGTTCCAAAGCCCAGAGACAGTTGGGTTCCAATTAGATCACATCACAGCAAGTGGATTCAAAGCTACAGTGAGATAAAAATGTAATTCGTGTATCCATATCGAGATGCACTCATTTATGTAGAGGGCATGTTGAATATTTGGAAATGTGATTCCTGAACTACACATCAATATATATAGGCCCTCTGGAATCAGCAGATTCTGAGACATTTCCACATAACTGTGGATTTACTACTTTTGCCACATAATCCATCACCTGCTGCATAATCTGCATATTTCAACAAAAAATGTTTCTACCTCAAATGTATCAAAAGTTACTAAATATGTGGCAACATGCGGTTCCGCACCATTTATAAAAGATGACTGGTCATCTTTCAATTTCCTATTGCTGTATTTGTGTGTTAGACTGGTGCTAATAAGGTGAAATCTTGGTACAGACAATGTTACAGTGTATTAAAATGACAAAATAATGAAGAAATACTACTTCAAAATGTGAAGCATTACTCCCAATTATTTGCCTTTTGTTTTTGCATAGTTTAGTCCTCCTCTGCCTGTTACATAACTTGATCTAAACCCTGCCACATAATTCCAGTGGCCTAGAATATATTTCACACATACAATGTTATGTTATAATAATCAATAAAATAATACTAAATAAAACACTGAGTGGTGGAATAAGATTGTTTTATGGGCATCACTGTGAAGAAAGGATGACACGCTAGCCAGCTGGTGGAGAAAAGAGGGGAATGGAATGGGGAAGAGTAGAATAAGGGGAGGAAGATGAAAGTATGGAAAATGACAGCGTCCACGTAGGGTAGGAGTGATGTGACACACCAAACTTTAATGACCTTGCTTGGTAGAGATAAAGGGACAGATGTACAAAGGGTTTTGCGCCACGCAAACAGCGAAAATCGCTGTTTGCGAGGCGCAAAACCCACATCGCGATGCCCATTCCCATTTTGCGAGTCGGTAACCTGGTTACCGACTCGCAAAATGGGACTGCGAGTCGCAAATAGGAAGGGGTGTTCCCCTTCCTATTTGCGAGTCGCATGGCAATGTAGGATTGCAATCACAGTTACCACCAGTGTCACACTGGTGGTAACCCATTCGCAAAAGGGAAGGGGTCCCCATGGGACCCCTTCCCCTTTGTGAATGGCTCTGAAAAAATGAAACTGAAACGTTTAATTTTTCATTTTGTAATGCATCTCGTTTTCCTTTAAGGAAAACGGGCTGCATTACAAAAAAAAAACTGCTTTATTTAAAAAGCAGTCACAGACATGGTGGTCTGCTGTCTCCAGCAGGCCACCATCCCTGTGAGTGCTGCGACTCGCAAGGGGGTCGCAAATTGCGACCCACCTCATTAATATTAATGAGATGGGCCTTTGCGACCCCCTTGCGACTCTCAGATGGTGTCAGGGACACAATCCTGCATCCGGCATTGCGACTCGCAATTGCAAGTCACTCAGACTCGCAATTTGCGAGTTGCAATGCCGGAATTTCGTACATCTGGCCCTAAATACTGGAATTTGGTTAGACATGCAAGTTCAAAGATGGTAACTTGAACGGATTAGTGTGGAGGAAAAGTATGAAAACCATAGTACTAGAAGTATTTTGTTAATGAAGTGAGTTGGGAATGTTCAAGAGGAAACTGGACAACAGATACTTTGAGTTTCCCCGTGTGAGCTGGGTGGACTTTGACAAAAAGGGTCCAGTTGGTGGAGACCACAGGAAATGTTTTGCAAGTACTAATCACAGTAGGAAGGCAAAAAGACAAAGCACAACGATTTGGAAGATGGTCTAAGAGCACAACAGGAGGCAGATCTCACAAACAAGACACAAAACTAAAACGGTTTGATAGACAAATAAATCATTTGTGATGCATGTGGAGGGAGTTAAATAACTTCCTTCGGTTGGCACACTGCAGAGTTAATAGGGGTTAGTATAAGAGGCTCACAATCCATATGTCCAGCTCTCATTGTAATGAGTTTTGCTGAAACTGACCAGCATGTGGCTGGACCTTGTCTGGAGTGGCATAGGCGATGGACTCTAATTAATTTTTTATAGAGAATTGCTACGTAAGATGAGGGATGCACCTGCGGGCCATTAAAAGAGCATGGTATTTCAGTTAAGTTATGCAAACTACCTGAAATATGTCAAAAGTGAAGAGCAAACTAGGGACCTCCATACCGGACAACTATAAAGAAGCAACAGGCTTGGAACATGCATGGTGATTTAGGGAAAGACTAAACTGAAAGATTCTGTGGCCTCAAGGACAATCCTAACGGAAGCTTTTGACTTAACTACATGGCCATGCCGCAGTGTTCCTCAAAATAAAATGAAGAAGAGAGGGAAGAGATCCAAAACTGAAGCTCCCATTAGTGGATATATAAAATGTTTAGAAAAAGATTAGCTGGAGAGGCCAACAGTTAAGACTCACTGCATGTTTGAAATGGTACAAAGCACAATAATCTTACGAGGAGGATGTAAATCCAGTGTCTCACAACAGAGCAACAAATACACCATCATGGGGGAGAAGGTGGGGAAGATGATAGTCTAAAAAGGGAAGAACAAGCCCACACAGTACGTTGAAAATATCAGAAAAGATGGGCCAATTCCGTATTAAAGCAGGGAAAGAGGGAGGTATTGTGATATGAATGTACTGCCTTAAGGCCCCCCCAACCAGTCTCTATTTCCAGGTGATTCGGTGTCCTGGAAGTCCCAATTTTGCAGATAAGCTGCGCAGACCCATTCAAGATGGAGTGGGCAAGATGCCCTAAATAGTGAAATGGCCTCCCACTCCATATCAGAGCCTCCTCCTCTTTTCTTAAATTCCACAAGAAGCTGAATACCTGGCTTTTCAATTAACCAACCTACCATAGGCAGAGCAGGCTCACATACCTGTTCAGTGCCAAGATACCCTTGCGGGTGAAAGCGCTCTTTACAAATACACATAACAGACCAATTTGGAGCCCCTGAGTGCACTAAAGATAGATGTCAGGAGTAGGATGCACTAAAACTGCTGCCTCAGAGCCCAGGGGATTCAGTTGTGCTCCCTCTTGGAGGAGGGATCCCGATGAGAAGGTGTCTGAGACTGGTAAAACCTTCTGCTCAAGAGAAGTTGAAGGATATATGACCGACTTAAGGAGGACAATGGCAGTAGATGGGTGGCTTTTGAGAAAAGGCCTCTTTTGTCATGGCTAGTCCCCACTTTTTGCCTGGTATCTGATGTGGTTCCCTTTCCCAGATCTCTTTCCCTAAAACTATTGTGATACATTAGCACTATTGGCACCACCTTTAGCTGTCACTATAAGTCCCTAGTAAATGGTACTTAGGTACCCAGGGCATGGTGTATTAAGGGGATGCCCCTGAGGGCAGCGGCACAAATTGTGTCATCCTCTAGGGCCATGCATCCAGAAACACCCAGCACTGCCATTACAGGCTGAGTGTTCTGATGCAAGCCTAAAAAGCAAACTTGGCATGGCACACAGCCTGTGTGCCCTGTCCACTATACACCGCATGGAATATAGTTAAGTCACCCCTCTGGCAGGCCTAACAGCCCTAGGGAAGGGTGCACAATATTGTATGGGTGGGAATAGATACATGACCAATATGCCCCTGGTGTGTCCTTGACAAACCTAGGACATAGTAACTGAAAAGAGCAGCCATTTAAATGCATCTGCTGGATACTGGTCAGTAAGAGTTTCACAGCTACATGATGGCCACTGTGAACTCTGAGTTGTTTGGTGTCAAACATCTCAGAATGATAAATCCAAACTGATACCAGTACTGGATTTATTTCAAAATGACCCTGGGATCACCTCAGAGGTGCCCCCGCAAAGGCAACCTACCCTGGCATGGTTGCTGGCCGATCACAACCAGCCTGCCACCACCAGACAAGATTCTGGAACCCTGGGGTTAGAGATCCTGTTCTCTGGGTCTCAGAACAAAGCCCTTTCTGGGTGGTGGTGCAAACACCAGTTCCCTCAGAAATACGCACTCCACTGCTAGCAAGCTTCAAAGGGCTTAACACCCTTGGAACTCGACCCACAAGTCTGCTGCTAGCAGCAAATGGCCGTCCCAGTTGCAAACCCCCACTTTTGGCAGGAGCAATGGCGGGAAAACACACAAAGGACAGGAGGAGTGGTCAGCCCCCACCTGCACCACCCCTAAAGTGTTGCATGCGAGGTGACCCCACCATTTCATTTTCCTCCATCTTGCATGGAAGGAAAATAGCCAATCAGGACTAGATAAGTGATCGCTGCCCGCAATAAGAGGTCACTTAGCGGGTGAACCCACCCTAAGGTAGATGACCAATTGGTCACTACTAGGTACTTCCATAAATGCCCCCTGAATATAGTATTTAGTGGGCATCCCTAGACCAGATAATCAGATTCCAAGGACAAAAGAAGAACAGCAACAAAGAAGATCCAAGACTTAAGAACTGAAGTCCTGCTGCACCAAGAAAAGGCGCCAAACCCTGCCTGCTGCACCCAGGACTCGACAATCGCCACTGAGGGGTTGCTTGCACACTGGACAGACACTACAAACCCCCAGAGGACATCCACACTTTGAAAATGGCCAAAGATCTCCCTCCAGAGTGAAGGCATTACTCTCTTGCAACCAAAGAACCAGTGAAGGCCACTTCACTGACCGGCTGCTACCCAAGTATCTGGACACCACAGCCGGACCAAACTCCACCTGGTGGACCGTGAGAACAATCCCTGCAAGTGTGCCAAGTGTGCTAGCGCTGCACCCCCAGTGGCCAATCCGTTCAATAGTCTCAGGTACCAGTCAACTAAAGTCGGACACCCAGAAGGACAGTGTATTCCTGACTGTAAAAGGACCAGGGGGAAACCCCAGTCAAGAAACTTCAGAAACCACCAGGATTTCCCACCAGAGTGCCACTGCTGACCTGCATGCAACCCTCAAAAGTGACCTACCTCCTTTTTCCAAGGGCCTTTTCGCACAGCTCCTGGCTCACTGATTTGCTCTGCACCCAGCTGCTCTGTGCCCTGCACCGAAGGACCAGCTGTGCCCTAAGGGTCCTCCACCCCTTGCAACCTCAACACTTGACGGAAACCCACCAGACTTAACTTTAAGTACACCTGTGAAGTGCTTTTCCAAGTAGTCCCCCGCAGTGGCCTGGCACCAGCTCCAACAACTTTGTGCAGATGCTCCCGCTAAAACCAGGAACATCTTGAACTTCTCCAGCTGGTTCATAGTGCCCACAACAACCTCCACATACATGCAAAAGGAGGCATTGCCTAATCTATATGTATTTTTAAAGTATTTCTTCATTGACTGCTATGGTGCGTAATTACGCACAAAAAGACAGTTTTTGCTGACACTTCAACAATTCATAACTTAAAAAGTACTTACCCAATTCTATTATCTTGGTCGTAAAAATTTTATACAAATCTGAAGTATTTTTGTAAATTGGTCTCTAGTTATTTTTTGAGTGCGTGTCTTGCTTTACTGATACTGTGAGTACAACAAACGCTTTCAACTTCTCCAAGATTATCATAACTACTTGACCAAGCTACCATAAAACTTAGAGCATTAGGTGGTCTAGTGTTTACCTCTGTAAACCAACGTGTTTTGGCCCTGACCCTCTGCAGTGTGCCTAGCTTTGCACACTGAACAGAAGGCCAGCCTCCTACATGGCTGAGATGGTGTAGTGAAAATAGCTAGGTTTGACCACTGACTTTGTGTTTCACCACTGTGCATATTAGTTGTTCAATGTTCACCAGTTGCAGATTACATTTTGTATTCAGTTTAGCTGCCTTTTGGCTTTATCGTGGCATTACATTTTGTATTCAGTTTAGCTGCCCATTGGCTTTATCGTGGCATTAGACATTGCAGTTGAGGCCTTACAGATGATCTGTGTTTTTCCACATGGTAAACTAAGCTTGTGTTCTTCGTATTTTCTCTTACCCAACACGAAAGCGTGATAAAGAAGCACATATTTTTGGTTTTTCTTTAGAGCAGGGAACAGGTTGGCCTTGGAAGAAGGAGCCTTGAAATCTTGGACAATTTTCAACGTTTTTTCTTCCAACTCTGACCTACAGTAGCCAGCATGTTTTGAATATTTACATCTGAAAGGGAAGGGCCTTTCAGAAGGCATTTTCCATGATTGTTTAAGCTATAAAAGGTGGCCCTAGTCAGTAGCGAGGGGAATTTCCGAGACCTCAGTCAGGATTGGACGTCAAATGCCTGACATTTTCCCGTGAGGGTGGAAATCTCTTTCTCGCAGTTTAAAAGGGGTCATCAACTTGCTGGCATGAGAAAGATGAAGAGCATTGGCAGGTCCTACGGTGATGAATTTTGACTTTATCCTTTGGTTTGCATTTATGCTATAATATAATCACATATATTTGCTGTGTACATTGCAGTTGAGAATCACTTTGATATATTTTCCTTTCATTGCTGTGTCAATTTTTCAACGTGCACCTCTGACCTACTAATCTCCTTTTTTAGGAACCTCGTGGTGAAATAATAATAAATGTCTTCTTTAAACTAAGAAGTGCATTCCAGAGATTTTTGTCAGCTCGGTCATTAGTGAAAGCAAAACAGATGGCAATGCTGGTCACACTGGAAGCAGTCTTCGAGAACTGGCAGAGTAAGAAAGGTACCAGTCAGAGAACTAACTGAGTGTGGTGGCCGAAATTTTTTATTTCCGTGCAAAGAGTGAGGATATCTACATGAGAGCACCAAGTGGGAGCCAAGGAACATGACATTGACATCAAGAGCTCCTTATTTCTAAAGGTGCCAAACAATGAACTAATTTGCGAGGTGTGTTCCCCAAAAAACAGTCTCACACAATGTCAGCCAAATGGTGAATGGGGGAGGAGTGTAGGGTGAGGGATTCTGTAACCACCCACCTGTGATGACTCTGGGGACTTCACAGAAAGAGAATCAGAGTTAAACTGCACCTCTCCAGTACACAGAGACAATGTTCTAAAGGCTCTCTTTACCATATGCCAACATGTACAGCTGCCACCATTAGATACCTTTGGTGATTCACAGTGCTGAATATACCTCTGATTTCACCTAAAGATACCAGAATAGATATATGTGGTCTTCAGTAAAGGCATTATAACCAGATGTAGGGAAAGACAGCCCTTGCTGTGTAAGCCAGACTGGTACCTACCCTGCGTTATGGCCCACACCAGACTTAGTTCATACAATCTAAAAGAAATGCTTAAAATACCATCATCAGCTATTTTACTACCCCCAACCAGCACTCAATCAGACCTGTGACCATGGGAAAAAGAGACTCTCAAGAAACACCACATAAGGCCATTTGAGAGAATATGGCACAGAGTAAAAAAAGGCTTGTAAGGAAATGGCTCCCTGTTGCAGTTACCCCTACTTTTTGCCTGTTACTGATGCTGACTTGACTGAGAAGTGTGCTGGGACCCTGCTAACCAGGCCACAGCACCAGTTTTCTTTCACCTAAAATGTACCATTGTTTCCACAATTGGCACACCCCTGGCACACAGATAAGTCCCTTGTAAAAGGTACCAGTGGTACCAAGGGCCCTGTGACCAGGGAAGGTCTCTAAGGGCTGCAGCATGTGTTGTGCCACCCTTAAGGACCCCTCACCTAAAACATGCACACTGGCATTGCAGATTGTGTATGTTGGGGGGGGAGAAAAAGGCAAAGTCGACATGGCATCCCTGAAACGTATCTAAAGAGATAAAAGGACATTTTCAGATAAAGACTGTGATTCACCACTGTGAGGACTTGGAAAATAACTTGAGGCAGGACAATATTTGAATCAGGCCTGGAGGACAGACCTGTGGAAGTAAACAGAGACACTAGGAGGCTCAGGGATGTCCTGGCTACGTTTCACAGCTACAAGAAAAAGGAGAAGGATATTGTGAGCCTTTCTGAATGCTGATGCTAGCGAGCCTGGTCCTTAATAACTAAACTTATAAGGTGACGTGTATAGGTCGATGAACCTTTTGATTCGCATGGGGTATTCTAGCTACCGTGGAGCCAATGTTCTCAATATTCAATTCACAAATCAATAACCTTTAAGCAAATCATTTATCAGCAGATAATAGCATCACACCATGACATTTCAGTCATGAATAACTACAACACAATATAAGTTTTAACAATTTTATTCCCTATTGGTTACAATACTAAGTTGTGAGATTATTTTAAACTTTATTCGAATCAGATCAAATTAATTCATTAGTAACCTAATACATTTTCAGTATTTCACATATATTAGTTGCTCTTTTAATATAATTTGTGAGTCTTGGTGGCCATTCTCCGAGGGCACATTTTCAAACGTGCACAGAAGAAAGCTCTCCTTGAGCGTTAGTATAGTCATACAAATACTTCTCATCTAGCTTAAACTTCTCCAAAGCCATTAGTGTAGTCGTCTCAGAAACAGGAGTACGATTGGCTCCTTTCACATCAAGAACAGACATTCTTACAATCACCACCACTATAAACAAAATTCCACACATAATCGCCAATCCAATGCTCATGTATTTACAGCACCTGGCATTCCTAATTTGATTATTTAACTCAGCCATGATCTGTAAAGAATCAAAAAGCAGAAGTAATTTCTTATAAAGTGCAGCAAAAATCAAAAATAGGAAGAAAAAAATCTTCTCTCGCAATTCAGTCTTGCATCCAGGAACCCTTTTCCTTCGTCAAAATCGATTAGCAGCTACTCACATCCGGTTTTGAATGTCAAATCAGATTAGCAATGTCCCTCCCAGTTTATTTTCAACAGTCTCTTTTCTTAAGATATTTCAGATTGGCTCAACAATTTAGCTCCTTGTTCACCTTCAGGTTACATCAAAATACTGACTCAGAACCTTTCTATCAAAACAAAAAGACAAACTCGTGTTGCCTTTCATTAGTAGTTGCATACGCCCATTCAGGACCTGCGTATCATCGACTCGTTATTCTCTTTCTTTTCAACTTTCGATCACCACTTAGTTCTCCTTCACTCAATTCTCCCTTTCTCGTAGTATCTACTTCTTCCTCTATTGTTTCATTTATGACCACTTCCTTTCTTTTCTCTATTTGCGACTCTGGCCAGTTTCCTCCTTTACTTGATCCTTCCATCAATATTATTTTCAGGATCGGACTCTTTTCTTTCTCTTTCTCTATGGTGCTTTCTCTTGATGGACCTGCAACAGGCTCAGGAGGAGTCGGATCACTTTGACTTTGATCTGCCTCAACTCTTTGCCCTTCTTGGTCTGGCACTTGCTCTGTTTGCTTCATGGCACCGTCTGCTTCTGGGAGAACCCCTACTGAGCTAGGCTCTCCTGCTGTATCCATTGAGATCAATTCTTCCACACCCTCCTGTAATTCTTCACTTTCGTCTCTTACAGGGGTAATTGAACTATCTTCCACAAGCTCTTGTTCGATTTCAGGCTCTCTCGGTTCTTTTTCTGGTTCAGGTGCGGCAACCTGTTTCACCATTATTGGTGCTCTCAACAATGCTTCTTCATGATCCAGTGGACAAGCCACTTTCTTTTTCTGACTAGCATGAATCCAGCTCAGGAGTCCTGCACACTTCACAGCTGTCGTAGTTGTTAGAATTACCTGGTAAGGCCCTCTCCAACGTGGCTCTAAACACATCTTGCGCACATGTTTTCGGACAACAACCAGCTCTCAGGTTGTGTCCCGGATTATGTATTAGTGGCAGGGTGGTGGCCTCCACCTGCTGAGAGAAAGAGCGAACCACATCAGCCAGACCCTTGCGGTAGTCCAACACCATATCATCTGTAATGTTTACAAGTGCATTGGCTGGAACTGCTGGCAATCTCATTGCTCTGCCCATAAGGATTTTGTGGGGCAATAGCCTGGTCTTCTTGTCAGGTGTATTTCTCATTGACATCAACACCAAAGGCAATGCATCTGGCCATTTCAGATTCGTAGTTGCACACATCTTAGCAATTCTTGATTTCAAGGTACCATTCATCTGTTCCACTAGTCCTGATGCTTCAGGGAGATAGCTACAATGCAACTTCTGCTCAATGTTTAGTGCTGCACACAAAGGTTTAATCACCTCGTTATTGAAATGAGTTCCCCTATCTGATCCTAAAGAGATTGGAAACCCGAAACGTGGTATCAACTCTCTAAGCAACAACTTCGCTACTGTGAGACGATCATTCCTTTGTGTGGGGTAAGCTTCAATCCAGTGGCTAAAAATACACACAATCACCAACACGTACTTCAAACCTCCACACGCAGGCATCTCAATGAAATCCAGTTGCATTTTGCTGAATGGACCCCCTGCTCTTCCAATGTGGCTCAAATTCACCACTGTCCCGATACAACGATGGCATACTGCTTCTGCTGCCTGCCTAAATTTTGCATTAAACCAGTTAATTTTTAACAAACAAACCATGGCATCCCTCCCAATGTGTGCCTGACTATGATAATACCTGGCCATTTGTGACAGCAAACTAATTGGCATGACCATCTGACCTTCTTCGGATACCCATATCTCATCAGGCCTTTCAACACATTTTAATTTGGACCGAAATCGTTTCTCTTCTTTGTCAACATTACTCTGTAAGGTTTTCAACTCTTCTAGAGTATCGATCACTCTTAATGCAAAACTTGTACATGTAGTATCTTCTTCCAACATCAGTTCCCACTTGTCTTCGAACGATATACAGTTCAATGCGCAAAACCTTGCGACTTGATCTACATATCCATTTCCCAGTGACACGTAATCCTGAGATTTTAGATGTGCACTGCATTTCACCACAGCAATTTATTCAGGCAACTGTATTGTATACAGCAATTCCTTTATTCTGTCACCATTTCTTATTGGTGAACCAGTAGAGGTCAGAAAACCTCTTTGCGACCACAATTGACCAAAATCGTGAACAATTCCAAATCCATATTGGCTATCTGTGTAAATAGTGACTCTCAATCTAGTAGATATACAGCACGCTCTAGTAAGAGCTACCAATTCCGCTACTTTTGCAGAATATACACCTCGAAGCCAGGAAGCTTCTAGAGTACCTCTAATCGTGCACACAGCATATCTTGCTCTCAATGTTCCTGTTCCATTTCTGAGACATGAACCATCAACAAAGACAATTTGGTCATTTTCTTCTAATTGTGTATCTCTGATATCTGGTCTTGGTTTTGTGCACAACTCTGTTACCTCAAGACAATCATGCTCAATGTCTTCTTCCTTTTCAATTTCAGCAGTATCACTTGGAAGTGATGTTGCCGGGTTCAGCACTGTACATCTTTTCAATGTTACATTTGGAGCAACTAGAATGCTCATCTCATACCTTGTCAGCCTGGCACCAGTCAAATACTGTGTTTTCGTCCTTGTCAGTAAGATCTCAACAGAGTGAGCGACTATTACCGTCAGAGGGTTTCCCATCACTACTCCCTCGCATTGTGAAAGGCTTTGACCAACTGCGGCACTGCACGCAGACAACCCGGTAAAGCTGCTGCAACTGGGTCCAAGGTAGCTGAAAAATAAGCTACTAGGCGATAAGCAGCTCCATGGACCTGTGTCAAGACGAAGAACAAGCATCACGTTCATGACAAAACAATGTGAATGACTTTGTGTAATCAGGCATTCCCCAACGCTGGAGTCCTGCACAAACTCTCTCTCAACTCAGTAAACGCTTTCATCTGATCCTGGTTTAGTGTAATGGGATCTGTAATATCCTTATTTGTCAGCTGCTGTAATGGAATCCACTGACGACAATAGCCTACCTTTCCCAGGAACATTCTGACATCTCTCTGTGAAGTCGGGGGACTTCTCTGCAATATCATTGTAATCCTTTCTCTGGAAATCCTCCTCAATCCTTTCTCAATTTGGTGCCCCAAATATTTCACTGACTTCTGACAATACTGTAATTTCAAAGGTGACACCTTATGTCCGAATTTTCACAAATGATTCAACAGGGCAATCGAGTCGTACTTACACTCATCCCTTGTTTTGTATGCAATCAGTAAGTCACCAATGTACTGCACCAGAGTCGATCGTTAAGGTAGTTCCAATGACTCCAAATTATTTTTCAAAATCTGATTAAACAGAGACGGAGACTCTGTGTACCCTTGAGGAAGCCTGCACATGCTGTAGACTCTGTCCAAGAATTTCAAACTAAAGAGAAACTGACTATCCTCATGAAGAGTCACAGAAAAGAAAGCTTGTGACAAATCAACCACTGTGAACCATTCTGCATTGCATGGAATCTGAAACATTATTACTGCTGGGTTTGGCACTACAGAACAACACTTAACCACCATGTGATTCACTTTTCGCAAGTCCTGCACAATCCACACTTTCCCACAAGGTTTCTTCAAGCCCATTATCGGTGAATTACATGGAATACTCTGCACCTCTTTCTAAACCCCTTGTTTCAGGAAATCTCCAATTATTTGGGCCACTTTCATCAGAACATCTTGTGCCATGTTATACTGTGGAAGCTGCAGAAACACTGCATTCGGCTTCAAAGTGACCTTAATCGGCTGCACTCCCTTGATCAAACCCACTTCTTTACCTGTTAGGTCCCACACATTTTTCTGCACGGTTCCCTGCAAATCTGCATGCAATTTCTTCACTGTAAACATCAGGAAAAACTCAATCAACAGGTATTCCTCATTAGTGATTTCATTCTCAATTTCAGGAGTTTGTTCTTCCTCGTCGTCACTATTGGTCTGGATCTCTATTCCAGCAGTTGAACAATTAATTGAACATCTGGTCTTGCACAGTAAGTCTCTTCCCAGTAGGGATACTGGTCTTGAATCACAGATTACAAATTTGTGCAGTCCATGGAAGTTGCCAATCACAACGTGTACTGGATCTGTGATCGGATTTATCAACTGCTTATTCGCTACCCTTACAATCTGAACTGTTCTTCCTGAAAGAGTTAAGTTTGGAACTTCTGCACTTCTCACTGTAAAACGTGTAGCTCCTGTGTCTACTATGAATGAGACTATGACCCATTACCTTCACTCTCACAAAAGGTCCTTGCTGATCTACTTCCAATGAAGCTGCAAGCACACATGGCTCCTCATCCACGCTAGCACACATCCATTCACCATTTATTTCATTCTCGCTATGTAATGGTAATTGGTGCACTGTGTCACTACTTCTGTCTTGTCTCTGAGCTGTGACCTGCTGAGTAAGCATTATCTGTTGCTGTTCCATGGGTGCCTGAGGTATCTGCATTTGCTGTCTAGGTACCACAGGAACCTGCTGCTGCATTGGTTGGAACTGTGTCATTTGTGCACGAGGCATTTGCACCTGCTGCATAGGTTGATAATTCTGCACTTGATTCATGTTATTCTGAAAATTCGGATTAAGTCCTCTCAATCTTGGGACTTTCAAAGTTTGAAATGTATTGACTTTGCCACTTTGCTGAACTACACCATCCTGCACCATCATCGAACACTCCCGCTTCCAGTGCCCCATGTTTCCGCAAAGATGACACAGTAACATCTTCTTCATCCCTTATAATCATTCTGAACCACTACAGTGCTCAAATCCGCTCCGCGATTCATATTGATTCCATGTCCTCTACCTCTCAACTGAGGTTGGAACATAATGGTTCTCTGCTGCTGCAGTATGTGCTGCACAAAAGCTCCCTGTGCACCTGTTTGAGCTACCTTAATTTGCATCACCATTGCCTCCTCCTTCAACGTTTTCTGCTTTAACTCAATCTCGTCACTACAGTATCTCGCATACTGCAACACCTCATCTATCGGCTTTGCTTGCCAACAAATCAAATGACTCAATCATCTGACCTATTTCAGGTCTCAATCCTTCCACAAATCTGAACACAAAATGCAACATGTCTTTCAGCTCAATCGCTTCCTTAACACTGTACTCCTTGAAAGCTTTCAACAATCTCTCATAGTATGTATGTATCAACTCCTTTACTTCCTGTACTGTCCCCTGTCAATTCTCTGCTGATCAATATTTGTAGGCAAAATTCTCGTCTTAGGGAACTCAATCACCTTATAATAATATTTCATTAATACGGGTGATGGTGCACCTATAACTCTATCCCTTTCTGGTTCACTCGTTGGACAATCTACTGCCCGCTTGTTTTCAACCCACAAATCAGCTGGAACAACTATCTCCAACAGAGTAGTCAAGTCTTCCCACAGGGATTGCAAAAGCTTCACAAATCTGTCTGTCTGCTGGTACCACTCAACCTGTTTCTCCCTCAGCTTCGGATAATCATTTGTAAATGACAGAATATCACTCCTGTGCCAAGGAACATGAACAAATTGCCCTCCTGGAATTTCCCTCAGTGGCAAAATGTTTACCGGATCTTTTTCTTTCTGTACACTTTCAGACCCTTCTTGTGAATCTGGTTTCTGCTTATCCTTCTTTTTTGCCCATCTGCCTTCCCACTTTTCTAATGATCCCAAAATCTGAGCACTCTGCAGTAGTTCTTTAAGATGCGCTTTCGTTCCAGCTGACCTCAAGTGTTCAAAATCCTTCGATTCAAAATCTAACCTGTAACTCCTTTCCCAATTTCTATGTCATGTTTCTCTGCCAAATCTGACAACCTCTGAGGCATCTTGCCCACTTCTCTTGTTATTCTTAGACATAAGTATCTCAGTTCCTCTTCCGTATAGGATTCCAACCTATTCACTCCCATTGGCCTCGGACTCAGACAACTGGTCAACACACCCACCCACATCGCCGGTCACACCCTAGACCCACTCTTCACTGCAAGCAACCACATCTCATTCAGCCACAGCACCGAACTCCACTGGACCGACCACCACTGCGTCCACTTCACATTCAAGAAAAACACCGAACACCACCGCACCGCACTACCGCCGCACCGCCGCTGGGGAAAAGTCACCGAAGACCAACTAACCAGCACCCTCGCCAAGAACCCACCGACCGACCCCACCGACCCGGACTCCGCCGCCATCAACCTCCAACAGTGGATCCTCAACTGCGCCAACACCCTCGCACCACTCAAGAGGCCCACCGTCAACCAAGAAAAGAAAAAAGCAGCCTGGTTCACAGACGAACTGATCACCTCCAAACGCACCTGCCAGAAACTCAAGAAAAAATGGCTGCTCGAGCGCACACCCGACAGCCTAACAACCCACAAGGAAGCCACCCGCAAGCACCACCAACTTATCAGACTCGCCAAACGCTCCCACTTCACAGAACGCCTAAACAACAACGCACACGACAGCAAGGAACTGTTCTGCATTGTGAAGGAGCTCTCCAACCCCAACGCCGTCAACGACGTCCCACCATCCCAGAAACTCTGCGACGCACTCTCCACCTTTTTCTACCAGAAAATCGCCGCCATCCACGACAGCCTCAACACCACACCTCCGCCAGACCCCACCCCGACAACTCCTCCTACGCCAACCGCCTCACCACCTGGACCCACGTAGATGACGCCGAAACCCGAAAGACCATGAACTCCATCCACTCAGGATCCCCATCAGACCCCTGCCCACACCACGTCTACAACAAAGCCGACTCCACCATCGCCCCCCAACTTCGTAAGATCATCAACCTATCCTTCAACACCGCAACCCTTCCGGACAGCTGGAAGCACGCCGATATCGAAGCCCTCCTCAAGAAACCCAAGGCTGACCTCAACGACCTCAAAAACTTCCGCCCGATCTCCCTCCTCCCCTTCCCAGCGAAGGTCATCGAGAAGATCGTCAACGCCCAGCTCACCCACTACCTCGAAGACAACTCCATCCTAGACCCCTCCCAATCCGGATTCAGACGCAATCACAGCACCGAGACTGCACTCCTCGCCGCCACAGACGACATCGGACAGCAAATGGACAACGGCGAAACTTCAGCCCTCATCCTCCTAGACCTATCCGCCGCCTTCGATACGGTCTGCCACCGCACCCTACTAACTCGTCTCCACGAAGCCGGAATACAAGACAAAGCCCTCAACTGGATATCCTCTTTCCTCTCTGGCAGAACCCAGAGAGTCCGACTCTCACCCTTCCGCTCCGAAGCCACCAACCTCATCTGCGGCGTCCCCCAAGGCTCCTCGCTAAACCCAACGCTGTTCAACGTCTACATGGCACCCCTCGCACAACTGGCCCGTCAGCACAACCTCAGCATCCTCTCCTACGCCGACGACACCCAGCTCATCCTCTCCCTTACTAAAGATCCACACACCGCCAAAGCCAACCTCCACGAGGGACTGAAATCCATCGCCGAATGGATGAGAAACAGCCACCTGAAATTAAACTCCGATAAGACGGAAGTCCTCATCCTCGGATGCTCCCCCTCAGCCTGGGACGACTCCTGGTGGCCCACCGCACTGGGACCCCCACCTACTCCAGCCAACCACGCACGCAACCTCAGCTTCATCCTCCACATGCCCTGTAGAATCTACAAGTGGATCCCGACGGAAACCAGAAAAACTGTGACCCAGGCCCTCGTCAGTAGCAGACTTGACTACGGCAACGCACTCTACACAGGCATCCCAGCAAAAGACATCCAACGACTCCAACGCATCCAGAATGCATCCGCTCGCCTGATCCTCGACATACCCCGCCGATGCCACATCTCCCACCACCTGAAGGACCTCCACTGGCTCCCCGTGGACAACAGGATCACCTTTAAACTTCTCACCCACGCGCACAACGCACTACACGACGCCGGACCCGCCTACCTGAACAACAGACTCAACTTCTACGTCCCCTCCCGCCAACTCCGCTCTGCCAACCTCTCCCTCGCCATCGTTCCCCGAATTCAACGCAAGACCTCCGGCGGCAGATCCTTCTCCTACCTCGCTGCCAAGACCTGGAAATTACTCCCGACCTCCCTGCGCCAGACCCAGGACCTCCTCACCTTCAGGAGACTCCTCAAGACATGGCTCTTCGACCAATAGCTGCTGCCCCCCCCCCCCTCAGCGCCTTGAAACCCTAACGGGTACATAGCGCGCTTTATAAATTTAATGATTGATTGATTGATTCACCCATTTTCTCAACCAATTGCCTCTCACGGACGGCTGCCAATCCGTGACTCTTCTCACTAACCAACCTAACCCAGTGCGGCTCAAATGACGTCACGACCACATACACACACTGCAGCTGACAAAGTCTTGCGGCTTGTCCTTCGACTCACACAAAACTAATGCAAATTATTGCGAGCACTAACTAAAAACTAATAACCAAAAACAAACCTGCTGGTTTACTAAAGGAAGGTACACAATTGCTTCAGAGACCTTACGGATTTTCACTGATGGCCCTTTCGTTCATGCAACTATTCCTCTTTCTCAGTCTCCCACATTCACAAGCAAAATTCGACCCGCAAATTTTACTCTCAACTGATCAATGGGTCTGTCCTGGTGCACATAGGACTCACCAAATCTCAGTCGAAAATTTCTCTTACTCACTTAAATTACACATCAACTTGTTGACCAAGCCCGATCAACCTACTAAACCAGGCAGATTACAATATATAACCAAGTGTCTCCTACACTTGTCAATATACTCCGGAGTCTTAGACCATGCAGGGTCCGTCCTTCAAACCCTAACAACCATGTGGACAATTTAGTTTTGCTCAAAGCGCCACACACATGGGAAGTTCGACGACTTCCCTACTCTCATACTGTGGAATACACACACTCCTACTAAACTTTACCTGGAGTTCGCAGACTCCCTACTTTCCCTCACATACATCACAATTCACCTGCGATTTGCATAAGCCTCTACAAGCGCAGCCTACCACTTTCACACTATCACTAAAACGCCAAGAACATACCCAACTCTACTAACAGGATCCAGTATCTGGGAAAGTCATTTCTAGACTTAAGGGGACATCATTCTTGCTACAATTGCCATTACGAAAAATAAAATCCAAATCACAATAATAATAATGAACAACTAACCTTAACTCAGACTACCACCATAACCATCGGTAACCACATAACTAGTTCTCCAAGAAAACTAACCATCAAGCTGCTACCAAAAACTGCTTGCGCGCCTGGTCCTTAATAAGTAAACTTATAAGGGGACGCGTATAGGTCGATGAACATTTGATTCGCATGGAGTATTCTAGCTACAGTGTAACCAATGTTCTCAATAATCAATACACAAATCAATAACCTTTAAGCAAATCATTTATCAGCAGATAATAGCTTCACACCATGACATTTCAGTCATGAATAACCATTAGACAATATACGTTTTAACAATTTTATTACCTATTGGTTACAATATTAAGTCATGAGATTATTTCAAACTTTATTTAAATCATATCAACTTAATTTACCTAATACATTTTCAATATTTCACATATATTAGCTGCTCTTTTAATATAATTCGAGAGTCTTGGTGGCCATTCTCCAAGGGCACATTTTCAAACGTGGACATTATTTTTCTACGTTAATCATTTTCTAAATTTTTCATTATTCAAAATACATAAACATTCGTTAATAATTTCTAATTATATATTTGTGTTAACCCACAATATCAAGATATAGCACGTCTACCCTCCTGAGACCTCAGGCATTCTGTACGATTACTGAAAAAAATGACAAAGCAAACATATCAAATATGAAAGCACATATCGGTTAGACATCACGGAGTTTAAAAATAAAACACAACTCATCTCTGATAAAAATAAAGCAAGATGCATCCTGGGATCTAGCTGAAAAACAGGAAGGACTAACCTCAGAGCTCATAAAGGGGGTCTGAGACAATGGAACAAAGCTAGCGAGACCCACAGATTAGAAAAGTAGAGGTAGCTATAGCAGAGCCAAAAGGAAGCAAGATTCTAGACAAAGCCAGAGTAGCATAGTGACTTGGAATATTACACTCTCTGGACTGGTCTGTCATTAGTTATGAGAACATGAATGATTCTCACCAAATCTGAGTCTTTACAGACTTTGGAAATAGTGCCCTACCTATGCCTTGATCCCATACTAATGAACACTACTCATGGTCTATTTTCAGCATAGGAATAAAATGACTCCTTTTTTTCGTTTTTTATAAGATTTCTTTATTAAGATGCTTTCGTTCGTATAACGTCATACAAAAGCTACATATGTGTTAACTTTTAGACAAATAGGTAGTCCACAATAAAGCAAAGTAGTGCAGGATGACAACATATAAACTAAATTCCCATGGTATTGAAAACAGCAATATAAACAAAGGAGTCAAACCGCACTAGCACGTTGAACATGGAACAACAAAAAAAGGCAATGTTCTAGATGAGAGTAATGTCAGAGAAAGAAAAGGAAAGGAAAACAAAAAAGGATATCATCAAAAAGTAAATAAGCAACTGAAGAAGAGAGAGAAGGGGGAAAAAGATACCAGCTCTTCTTAAGGACTCGGGAGAAACCCTAGGTTCACGAATGGGAGGTTGCACTCGAGACAGAAGAAGGTCATATATCGTTGAATTGGGGGAACATATCCAGAAGGCGGTAGATTATCTGTTCATGTGAGGCTGCCACCATCATATATTGCATCCGGTCAGCATGTGGGGGGGAGGGTGTCACCTGTTTCCATAGTTGGACGACAGCCATGGTAGCCACCACCAATGCTATATCAATCCAACTCTTC
Source organism: Pleurodeles waltl (assembly GCF_031143425.1). Taxonomy (NCBI): domain Eukaryota; kingdom Metazoa; phylum Chordata; class Amphibia; order Caudata; family Salamandridae; genus Pleurodeles; species Pleurodeles waltl. The sequence goes on from NC_090439.1 coordinate 208,013,867, forward strand.
AGATGCTTGTTTAGATCCACCACTTTCACAGTGTCATGGAGAAAGATCAGTTCAGGGGAAAGTCGCTGATCAAGATCATTGCAAGTATTCATGGTTTGTAGAACATGTTGCCAGTACACTTGCAGGGAAGGGAATGAGTGTACTATATGCAAGATGTCTCCATCTGGGTGTTGACCTCTCCAACACGCTGCCACAGGGGCCAAGCTAGATGCCCTCAGCTGGTGTGGATACCCAGTGCCAGTCATGCATTAACTTAAGGAAAATGAACTTAAGGTAGCCTCACTGAACTCCCTGTCATGAGTGTCCAGTAGCTCATCTCAATCTGAATCTCAATCTGTATCTCCATCAGAGTCTCCATGTGTATCTCAATCTTGGTATTCTATTTCACGTTGGCCCTGCCATTTATTTTTTAGTAGATGTTTGAGAGGTACAGAATGGACTGCAACCAGTAAAATCCCATACAGGCCAGAGACAACACAAGTGAAGGAACACCAGACTCATAGGTAATCATGGAGCATTGATGCAAGACGTCGGGTATCCAGAGGTATGTTGGGCAATGTTTAAGTTGCAGGTACGGCTACTGATGCTGCACTGAGGCTGTGTCCCAAGGCAGAATTCATCTTGGAGGGCTGCAAAGGACTTAAGACCATCCACATTCCACAGTTGATCTGTGGCCTTGATACCATGGTCTGATTAGTCTTTCCACTGCTCTTGAAGATCATCAGTGCTAATGGCCTTATTGTTCCTGATGGGAACTTTATCATGAATGTAGGTGTGGCTCTTAAGAAGCTGGTGGTTGGATTCCCAAACATGGGTCATCTTGGCTAGCACAGAGGTCACCTTGCACAAACCAGAGATCCTTTCATCACCGCGAGGGGATGTTTCGCTGCCCCCACCGCCGATATGGTTGCAGTGTACAAGCGAGTGCTTCACATATCTTGGCATTTACTTGACACAAAGCTGACAGTTGCCATGCTCATAACTTGGGGAGGGTGTTGAAGGAGTGCAGGACTGACTTGGAAAGATGGAAAACACTGCCTCTTACATTGATGGGCAATGATTAAAATGATTCCTTTACCAAAGCTCTTATATGTCCTACAAAACACATACTATCAGATCCCTCTAAGCCTGTTCAGGGTCACAGATCGCGATATTGAAAGTAGGTCACGCATGCACCACGTGTGTTTTCCTAGAGGTACCTCGCATGTTTTAAGTGATTTGTAGTGTTTCCTATATGTAGTACGTCTTGTATTCATTTTTATGTATGAACTACTGATGCCATTTGGCTGGGTGATGGTGACTACTCCACCATACCCCTGAGAGATGCATTTACGTCTACTATTTTTTCTTTTCTTCCACAGATTTGCCCAGCAGAGCATTGACACTGATGGGTAATATTTATTTAATTTAATTGGTATATATAACCTTACCACAGTAAATAGTAAAAGTACTTCTACTAGTGTAAGGCACACAAGGAGTGATACTAGGGAGATCTCTTTGGTCCTGAAGAGGAGTTTAGGAGTAAACTCTGAAACATGTAGACCACTAAGGAAAACAGGTACATAATAAACTCACCCTCCTGACGCCCCTTTTAATCATACCACCCCTGTGAGACATATTAAACTAGTAATATCATCCAGAGGGAGGGTATTTTTCATTTACCAAGATCCCACCTCTCCTATCCTTTTCTAGCATCAGCATCGCTGATACCAATAGTGCTCCCACGTATTCCGTCAGTCGCAGCACACCTCGTTCTGCAGCAGAACAGGAAGAAACCCAATGATGAAGCATGCCACCAAGGGGTAACCAGAGTGGGTGAGGGTTTTTCTAACAAAAAAAACTTTTTCTGTGGAAGTTTTTCCCCTCTGGGTTGGGTCTCTTAATAAATTTACTGAAGCTTCAAGGAGGATAGACCCTCCCCTTTAACCCTCCTTCTCCCCTTTGTTTAGCATCTTACTTTCTTAAGTTGTCTCCAGGGTTGTCTGTTCCATACTAGCAAGAGACAGTTTAATGTTGTTGTGTACCAGTAGTATTGTGTCCAACACACAAGAGGCCATGTATGGATCCTAGGGGCGGTCATGAGAGTTGCTGTCACCCTGCGAGGGCCTCAGAGAGAAACAACTGTCTCAACACTTCAGTGCCAGGAATGACAGGCTCAAATCCCCAAGCACAACAAAGAAGGCAGAGGACCACGGGTGAAAATGCCAATAGGTAGAAAGCCACTGGAAATTGCCAAAAGGTACAATTCCACTGTAAGGTATCCCTGATGACGACGGCATCCAACAATCAGGTGCAAATACAGCCATAGGGCTTCAAGCGCAATCCAACACGGCTGCCAAAAATTCTGGATCCAAAGGAGTGGAGTAGTACCCTAGGAAGCTGATATCCCAGGCCGTAGGCCCACGCAGCCACACGAGAAAGGCCGGGGGAGGAAAAGCAGAGCTATGCCATTCAAATTCAGGTAAGGGCCGGGTGTGTCTAACAAGCGGGTAGCTTACTGGGAATGAGTGTTGAATCATCGGCAGCACCAGCACCCTCATGCACACCTTCCATCAGCTCACAGGATTAAAGATCCCTCGCGGGTCCGTTCACTCAACAGTGGCTTGGGGTGATACCCCAGCATCTCACCACTTGCAGTGGCGTCCGTTCGGGTCAGTAAGGGATCGCACCCTCTGCCCTGGGTTCATAACTAAGCTTGGACGAAGAGCAGCATGAAAAAGGCAAGAAAGGGCCAGAGTCAGCGGAGTGGTTTCACAGAGCGACCATCTTGCTTGGGTGAAGCTCCACCCACTCAAATCCTTTATTTTAATCATCTCTTCTCTTCAGGGTCGGATTGCAAGAGAAAATATGCTTGGGACCCCATTAGCAAACGAAATAGCCAAAAAAGTGTCCCATATTTGCAAATCTGGATAGTTTTAAACTTGTAAAGGAAACTTGTATAGGTGTTTTGCAAGGTATGGGATACTGCATGTACTTGTGCTTCCTGCAGGGAATGTTTGTGGTAATATTAGAGTGATCAACTGTAAAACCTGCCCACCGGACCATAAAAGGGGCTCACATACAACCTAAAAAATGACCCATACACTGATGCGTCAGACAAGCCATTAAGGCAGTGCCTGATTAACCTATAAGCCAGTCCAACCTTGCTTTCTTTTCGTCTACTGTCTCATACTCTTACTTTCTATTGACTTTCTTTTGTGATTATCTATACCAAGGCGTGGGCGAGGCATACGCAGTACTGGACACTCAGTGCAAGATGATGGCTTATTTAATTATGAGTCAACGAGGCCCCGAGGACAAGTGGGGATCCACTACATGTACCCGATGATAATCTCCATATATGCTAACTAATTATGTTTTCTCTTATGTTCAACAGTTAAAGGGTTATGTTTAGAGTGGGACAGGGGATTATGAGTGTCACCTGTGGGGCTTTTGTAAACTTACACAGATCCACTCCATTCCAAGGACTGCAGGTGACTAAAACGAATGAGAGGCCCATCTCACACTGTTGCTAAATCAAATATATATGTTAGGTAAAAGTCTCCTTAAACACAAAAGCAGTGAACCCACCAAACAAAAGAGTGAAACTGGTACATACTATGGTAGGGATGATATGATATACCCCTACAAGATGCACATCTACTGAAACAAAAAGCGGACCAACTTAGACACAAACAATACCTCATGGTTTCCAAGCCCTCTGCCCAAACAAATTACAATGGTTTAGCACTCTTCTTCCATAGATCCTTGGGTTTTATCAAGTAGCAAGAAAGAGAGATAGAAAGAGGAGATACATCATGATCACCGGGCAGATACAGAATGCTATAGTATATGCCCAAACTACTGGCCTTGACAAGATCTTAATGACCTTCTTAGTCACCCTGGCAGGCTTCGCAGCAGATGATATAACTTTACCTTGGTATGGGGAACGGATAAGGATAAGTCAAGGTTGTCCTCAGCACATTCAGGTGCTTTTTCTAAGACCCTTATAAACATACCAAGTAATCTTTGATTGCTCGATCCTTGATGAGAGATTCATACTGAGCAGAGGAACTTTACATTTTTCCCTTGAGTCCATCAGACATACTCCAGGACTGATTATATTTTAGTTAACAATGCTTTAAAGCAACATCTTCCTATTTTCATTCCTGCTCAGTGGTGGCAAAGTATCTCCTTGCTTTTGTTATAATTTGATGGTTTGTATTTGTTATTATCTTTTTATCTTTTGGTTATGGACTCTAAGGCAAGACCAGAGGCTCATATTATGCTTTCTTTCATCTCTTTATTTAAATAGCAGCCAAGATAAAAACTATATTTTCCTTGAGGCTTAGGAAATACAGCAAGTGGGAAACAAGTTGTAGTTAAGCCCTGCGCTTAGCATACAGAGGTACATCACTCAACTTACATATCCCAAAGTCTGGATTGCCATAAGCCAAACTTTAGAACTAACCCCCAACTACATAAAGTTCAGGAACCTGATGAAAACTCAGCTAACCAGAAGGACCTAAATTTAACTCAATGTCTGACAGGGGTCATGATCAAAGAATTTCAGAAATTGTATCTCATTCATCTGACGTGCCTATATCCTCTCCCTTCCCAGGGATCTAGCTCTGTTTGTGTGTTTATGAGGTACGGGGGGAATACTTGGGCCTGGGGGTCCCTTAGTTGGGTCTGCTATCTCTGTGTTCGTTTTTCTCATCATGAGCCACAATTGAAAGGCAAAACAGTGAACTTTGATGTAAACGAAGACAGCGAGAAGGACAAAGATGACCATCTGGTGGCTGAATTTCAGAATGTAAAACCAGATAACCTGGAATCAACACCGGCTTCGCTGCTTGTCCAAAATGTGCGATCCTAGGCATATAATATACCTCACAGAGTTTCCTTTTTCTTTAGGATCACATAAGTGCACTTTCAAATACTCAAGTTCAAGATGTGCGCTGTACAATTACCTCTTATTTTTGATATGATAGACTCTAATGTTGCTCAATCTATAATAAGAATCATCTGGGCTAGGTTTAGGGTTTACCTAGTTACTGACTTGTCTTCTAGTTCACTTAAGACATTGGAGGGCAAGCCATGAATGCTTCTAAAAATTATCACTTTGAAAAATTATTTGTCTATGCAATGATATATTCTTATGTACTAAGGTGAAACGCTTTTGCATGCTAAAGAAATGCACTTTACTGAACTATGAAGAGATTGCATCATATTTTCTCATTATGTTTGTTGCACAATCTACATGCCAAATGTTTTCATGATTAAGCTCGCGCACAGACTCTTAGAGCTAAGCAAGACATACGGCTCAGCTCTGATTTCTAATTTACCTGTGCACCCTCATTTAATTGCAAGACTTGGCTAATATATGGGGCCGTCGGTTCCTTGATAAAAATGAATCATAAATGGTAAGGACAAGAAACATAGGAGCTCTGCCCATAACCACCAATTTGACAACTCTACAGTCAAGGCTCCTTGTAGCAGAGATGAATAAGAATGCATGAGGTGAAAATACATTTAAAAAGGTAAACCCTACTATACTTTGGCAAGCACCGCATTATGGAAACGTGATGGAGATGTACCATGCTGGAGTGGTTGTGGACAAACCAGAACATTAACTCATCTTTTTGGAGATGTCCCAAGCTTCACCAGAACTGGGTAGACATTTTAACGGCCATTGACCACATTTATGAGACATAACTCACCAGATTTCCAAGCTATATACTATTAGGCCTTCCGAACGTCCTCACATTGCCCTTAAAATCTGCAAAAGGGAGATCTATTATCCTAGCTGTCTGTGCTGCTAAGCAGGTTCTCCTGGCCAGGTGGGGCACAGCAAAATTCCCTACTCATTTAGATTGGCTACACAAACTCTGGGATGGAAAAGCTAACAGCAAGGATTGACCAAAAGCTCCTTCAATTCTCTAAAACTTGGGAACACTGCCTGTACTACCTATCCCAAGAATACAGGGAACCCACTTGTCCTGCTTACTTGTGTGTCTTACACCTCACCATGACAGAACAGCATGACACCTGACCCAGCTGAGAGGACACTACACGTTTAAGCTAACCTTTTTACACAAAGCCTTACATTTGTTTGGAGGCACATTCACTGGACAGATAGGTCACATACAGTGGCGTAGCGTGGGGGGTGCAGGGGGGGCCGGCCGCACCGGGCGCAACATCTTGGAAGAGACTAAATCCACGGGTTAGGGGGCGCAAATTACTTGCCTTGCCCCGGGTTAGGGGGCGCAAATTACTTGCCTTGCCCCGGGTGCTGACAACCCACGCTACGCCACTGGTCACATATCCTGATTCTTCTAGCACACTCGTGTGTGACACTTTCTCCAAAAGCCCCCCATGCCACCCTCTGCGCCCCCCCCCCCACCCACAATCGTGTCCTTCCCAATTACCCAGGTTTTGGCTAACCCTCACCGGCCATTGGATGTAACTGAGCGATGTTGTATTGCTCTCTTCCACATTTAAAACAACAAACAGATTTGAACCATAAAATAAGTGAACCCAAGGGAGGGACTCCAGGCCATTGTTTTGTACATGTATGTAGTTAAGAGTTTACAGGGAGAACTACTAGGCCTAGGTAGGAGGGGCAACGGTGTAGCTTCAGTAGGGTGTTTCAGATGTGACAACCCTCAGATGCATTCTTGGTGTCGTAGTCTGGGACTCTGAGTATGATCTGCAAGGTCTGGGTCAGTTTTTCTGGTCATTCTCATTTCACTAGGAGGTTTTAACATCTTCATTTTTTCGATTTGGGATCTTAAAAAACTATAGCGATCAGTTAACCAAAAAAGTAGTAAATCTGCACCCACAGAAACACACTCCTGACAGTCAAACATCCAAAGGTTGATGGGGATGAATTCTTATAAATACTCTAACCTGTGGCAATAACCCAGGGTAGCATTCCAACCCCTTGCTCTAAACAGAGGCTCAAATAATGCACATCAGTACTGATCCTGTTCCTCATGGAAACGGTACACCTCAAACCTTGGTCATCTAACCCCTCCACCTTGCAGCCAACTGTTTTTTAGTTGAGAAATTTTAAATTCACAAGCCCAGATTCTCACAGACTAAGCTACACTCCTGCTCCTTTCTCAGTCTTATTCTACTCTCTCACATGTGGCACATGCTCTGAAGTAACCAAAAGAAAAAGTACCACCACTTTAAAAAGGTTCATACTGATACCGATAATAATACCAACCTTAACAGTAAAAGTTATTGATGTATTTTAAAAAGTACACATTTTAACACCAACGTGACAATTTTCTCACAAATCTTTTCATTTTAATTGCTGTAATAATACCCTAAACGGAAATTAAACATATGCAGATTCACACTAATACAAAATTACACTTACCAGGTAAAGCATGTTCCAGATTAGTTTGGCACAATAATCATCTAAATCAGTATATACACACAAAGTTTAAGTGTTGTTGAAGTAATTAAAGGGAAGTATATGTTGAACAAAGAAAAACAGCATAAGGCAAAGGTCAGGCACCAGAAAAACAAGCATTGACAAAGTCAATAGTTCTCACCCATAAGTGGCTGCTGTGCAGCACGGCAGAAAGTGAAAAAAACGCTGCATCATGGTCAACAATGGCTTCGTCGTAGGGTTTTTTTCTGTTTTTTTTTGTTTTTTACTTTCAATCACACTGCACAGCAGATATGCTGCAGGACAAAATAGTTTCAAAAGACTAATAAAAACAAATAGTAAAGGTATTTGGCTTTGGACAGATCTATCTTTATGTGCGGATTTCTCAGCTCAAACTGCAGTCTCTGCAAGCATAAACTTACTGTTAAATTGCAGTTTTGTGAATAATGAAAAAGAGTAAACTTACACAAACGTGTAAGTTTACGTTTGTGAATCAGGACGTCAGTCTATTAGCTTATTCCTTTCCATGTTCTAAATGCACTGATAAAATGAACTACAATAATACAAGGACAGTTTATGACGGTTGCTCAAAAGATACTTCCAACCTTAAATAAAAGTATGAAAAATGGATTATGGGTGAACTTAAATTTTAACTAACTCGGACGCTGCAAGCTAGGCTTTGGCGATTCTTTCTCAAACAAATCCATCCTGTTAAGACTTTGCATGCTGTGATTCATTAATACTGACCTGTTTGGCACTTCTTTCAAAAACAACAAATTGCTGGCAGTGATCAAGTCTCCTCTTCCGCATTGTCCAGTAGTGTAGCACACGATTCTCTCGCTGAAATAGTTCATTTAAGGTATCTACAAAAGCAAATAATGGCATTTAAACAAAGAATGCTTCAATGTTGTTAAAAACATATACTAAAAAAACAGCTTTCGCTCAGTACCACTACGCATCACACTTTTTTTTTTTTACAGCATTCAGTAAAATAAGCATTTGCAATGCAATAGGCCTCACATTTATTTTTTGAGTAAGAGTTATTGGCATTGTAAATTCCTAACTGGACTTTTCCTGCCACATAAATTGGTCAACTCTGACTCATAATTTCGACTTTTCCTACCACATAATTCCAGTGGCCCAGCATTTAACTAAAGCACTTCCATTTACCTTCTTATACTGCCTGTGGCATAGGTAAGTCACCCCTCTAGAAGGCCTTACAGCCCTAAGGCAGGGGGCACTATTACCACAGGTGAGGGCATAGCTGCATGAGCAATATGCCCCTACAGTGTCTAAGTCTATTCTTGGACATTGTAAGTACAGTGTGGCCATATTAAGTATATGGTCTGGGAGTTTGTCAAAACGAACTCCACAGCTCCATAATGGCTACACTGAATACTGGGAAGTTTGTTATCAAACTTCTCAGAATAATAAAAAAAAATCACACACAGGGCATCTAAGAGATGCCCCCTGTATTTTACCCAATCCTTCAGTGCAGGACTGACTGGTCTGAGCCAGCCTGCTGCTGAGAGACGACTTTCTGACCCTGACCTCCTGGGGTGAGAGCCCCTGTACTCTCTGAGGACAGAAACAAAGCCTGCACTGGGTGGAGGTGCTTCACACCTCCCCCCTGCAGGAACTGTAACACCTAGCAGTGAGCCTCAAAGGCTCAGGCTTCGTGTTACAATGCCCCAGGGCACTTCACCTAGTGGAGCTGCCCGCCCCCTGAACACAGCCCCCACTTTTGGCGGCAAGTCTGGGGGAGATAATGAGAAAAACAAGGAGTCACCACCCACCAGTCAGGACAGCCCCTAAGGTGTCCTGAGCTGAGGTGACGCTTGCCTTTAGAAATCCTCCATCTTGATTTTGGAGGATTCCCCCAATAGGAATAGGGATGTGCCACCCTCCCCACAGGGAGAAGGCACAAAGAGGGTGTAGCCACTTTCAGGGACACTAGCCATTGGCTACTGCCCTCCCAGACCTAAACACACCCCTAAATTCAGTATTTACGGGCTCCCCAGATCAGAGGAAGTCAGATTCCTGCAACCTGAAGAAACAAGAAGGACTGCTGACCTACAAGCCTGCAGAGGAGGAAGACGACAACTGCTTTGACCCCAGCGCTACCAGCCTGTCTCCAACTTCGAAAACCTGCCCCAGCGACGCATCCGACAGGGACCAGCGACCTCTGAAGCCTCAGAGGACTGCCCTGGACTATAGGACTAAGAAACTCCTGTGAACAGCGGCCCTGTTCAAAACCAGCTACTTCTGTGCAACAAAGAAGCAACTTTCAAAGACTGCACGTTTCCCGCCGGAAGCGTGAGACTTCACACTCTGCACCCGACGCCCCAGGTTCGAGAACCAGAGAAAAAACACCACAGGGAGGACTCCCCAGCGACTGCGAGCCCGTGAGTAACCAGAGACGACCCCCCTGAGCTGCCTCAGCGACGCCTGCAGAGAAAATCCAGAGGCTCCCCCTGACCGCGACTGCCTGTAACAAGGGACCCAACACCAGGAACCAACACTGCACCCGCAGCCCCCAGGACCTGAAGGAACTGAACTTCGACAAAGGAGTGACCCCCCAGGCTACCCTCTGCCTTGCCCAGGTGGTGGCTGTCCCGAGAAGTCCCCCCTGTGCCTGCATGCACCGCTGAAGTAACCCCCGGGTCCCTCCATTGTGTCTTACCTGAAACCCGATGTCTGCTTTGCACACTGCACCCAGCCGCCCCTGTGCCGCTGAGGGTGTACTTTTTGTGCTGACTTGTGTCCCCCCCGGTGCCCTACAAAACCCCCTGGTCTGCCCTCCGAAGACGCGGGTACCTACCTGCTGGCAGACCAGAACCGGAGCACCCCCTTCTCCATTGAAGCCTATGCGTTTTGGGCACCACTTTGACCTCTGCACCTGACCGGCCCTGAGCTGCTGGTTTGGTAACTTTGGGGTTGCCCTGAACCCCCAACGGTGGACTACCTTGGACCCAACTTTGAACCCTGTAGGGGGTTTACTTACCTGCAAAACTAACAAATACTTACTTCCCCCAGGAACTGTTGAAAATTGCACTGTCTAGTTTTAAAATAGCTATTTGCCATTTGTGCTAAAACTGTACATGATATTGTGTTGATTCAAAGTTCCTATGATACCTAAGTGAAATACCTTTCATTTGAAGTATTACTTGTAAATCTTGAACCTGTGGTTCTTAAAATAAACTAAGAAAATATATTTTTCTATATAAAAACCTATTGGCCTGGAATCAGTCTTTGAGTGTGTGTTCCTCATTTATTGCATGATATTGTGTTGATTCAAAGTTCCTATGATACCTAAGTGAAATACCCTTCATTTGAAGTATTACTTGTAATTCTTGAACCTGACGTTCTTAAAATAAACTAAGAAAATATATTTTTCTATATAAAAACCTATTGGCCTGGAATCAGTCTTTGAGTGTGTGTTCCTCATTTATTGCCTGTGTGTGTACAACAAATGCTTAACACTACTCTCTGATAAGCCTACTGCTCGATCACACTACCACAAAAGAAAGCATTAGAATTATCTCTTTTTGCCACTATCTTACCTCTAAGGGGAACCCTTGGACTTTGTGCATGCTATTTCTTACTTCATAATGCTCTAATCTATACCTTACAGTTTGCATAAAGCTGTTTGGTGACAGTTAATAGCTCACTGTTCTATATATCCGGATTTTAACTTATAAACTGCAAGTAACAAAAGAATCTCTCTAACAAAAGCAGTAACCCACTTACTTATTTATAATATAAGATATAAATTCTTTGCAGCAGGCATATTTAACCTCTGAGCTTCCTGCCAGTAGCCAAAACTCCATCTCTCTTCAAGAATAACATTGATCACTGGACTTAGCGTGACATTTTTATTTTTGCAATTGCTGCAGGCAAGGAACGCAGCAGCAGGTGCTTTTAAAATTGTAATAAACTTGCAAACACGTGCCCCCACCCGAAGTTAGCTCCCAGTGCAGAGGCACTGGTCACAGCGCCTAGAACCTGCCCTGCTTTGAGCAACTCCATCGCATGCCTCTTTTAAGGAGCAAAGCCACACGCTTCACAAATCATTTATCTGACAAACTTAGGGTATTTATTTTTATAAAGTGCGATTGATGTAACTACGGCTCATTTTATTCTGTCATTTTATTCCGTGTCCCGAGGTCCTAAAGTAATGAGCAGAAGCTTTGATTGGGAAAAAAAGACTGTGATATTAGAAACTGAAGCGGCATTACGCGTTTGTTTCCCGGTATTGCTTTTAGCAGATTTTCTGCAACATGTCAGAAGTTCTTTTGCCTCTGATTAGGGCTATAATAATGTTAAGTTAACGGCAAGCAGGGTCCTGTGCATACAGTGATTATTTCAGAAGACACCGAACTCCTGGGCCATTCTCAGGCATAAATGCGGCAACCAGGAGAGTTACAAAGCTGAGGCCAAGGTCAAATTGCAGCTCGGATTGAGACTTAATTGCTCCGATCAAATGAAATGGGATGCCATCCCCTTCTCCCACCGCCTCAGGCTCAAGGGAACAGTGTCACCTTTGGGGCTGACTGTAAGGTGACATGGTCAACTCCTGAAGAACAAGTTACTTACCTTCGGTAACGAGGTATCTGGTAGAGACTCTATCTAGCTGCAGATTCCTTACCTTAGAATTCCCTGGTGTCAGCTTTGAATCTGGAGTTTTTTCTGAGCAGTACCCTGCGCGCGCGCCGTCGGGCGGCGTCGTTCGGATCCACGTGCGTCGACCAGCTCCGCGTGCATCATCAGCGTCGTTGGAGCCGTCTATGACGTCACGGTTGTCTATATAGACGCCATCTCGGCGCGCGTACGTCAGTTCTTTTCCACAACTTCCCACACCAGAAGCGCAGAGTCATGGAAGAACCAACTATCATGTATTTCACCTCTTCAACTGTTTGGAGTAAAAAATTATTTCATGCCTTTAAGAAAGGCAAAAAGGTGCCAAGATCAAAAATATACATATGTACACATAAATACATATATACAAATATATACATATCTACATGAGAAAAATTTCCCCAGAGTGGGGAGGCTTGGGCGGGTGTAAGGAATCTGCAGCTAGATAGAGTCTCTACCAAATACCTCGTTACCGAAGGTAAGTAACTTGTTCATCTGATAGAGACTTCTAGCTGCAGCTTCCTTACCTTAGAATAGATACCCAAGCTATAACCCGTGGCGGTGGGTCTGCAGGAGATTTTTTACACAAGAAAGCCTTGCAAAACAGACCGGGCAAAATGCCCCTCTCTCCTCACCTGGCTATCCAGGCAGTAGTGTTTTGCGAACGTGTGCAAAGAAGCCCACGTTGCAGCCTGACAAATGTCCACCACCGGTACGCCACGTGCTAACGCAGTGGTAGCAGCTTTTCCCCTAGTGGAATGAGCTCTCAAGCCCTCGGGAGGCTGCTTCTTTGCCAAAGCGTAGTATATTTTTATACAGAGAATGACCCAGCGCGAAATGGATCGTTTCTGCATTGCCCGACCCTTCTTTGCACCAACGTACCCCACAAAGAGTTGGTCGTCCACCCGGAACTCTTTAGTGCGGTCAAGGTAGAACGATAACGCTCTTTTTGGGTCGAGCCGATGGAGACGCTCCTCTTCCTTAGAGGGTTGCAGTGGTGCAAAGAAGGTGGGTTGGGTGATATTTTGACCCAGATGGAAAGGGGTCACCACCTTGGGGAGGAAAGAGGCACGAGTTCTGAGAACCACTTTTTCAGGAAAGATTGTGAGATATGGCGGTTTTGATGACAAAGCCTGTAGCTCACTAACTCTTCTGGCAGATGTAATTGCCACCAAAAAAGCTGTCTTTATAGTAAGCAGCCGAAGAGGACAGTTATGCAAGGGCTCGAAGGGAGCACACATAAGGAAGGTAAGAACCAAATTAAGATCCCACTCGGGCATAACGAAAGGCACAGGCTGGAACAGATGTACAAGCCCTTTCAAAAACCTCTGTACTATAGGTGATTTAAACAGAGATGGTTGATCGGGCAACTGAAGAAAAGCCGATAAGGCTGCAAGATAGCCCTTGAGAGTCCCCCAAGGAGGAACCCTGCTGGGCAAGAGACAAAATAAAAAAAGGATGTTAGACAGAGAAGAAGAAAGAGGATCAATAGACCTCTCTGAACAATACGAAACAAAACGTTTCCAACGGCAGGCGTAGATCGACTTAGTAGAGGGACGCCTGGCTGCCAGAATGACATCACAGACCTCGGGAGGGAGGTCATAAACCATCAACTGTCGCCGCTCAATCTCCACGCATGAAGGCGCAGAGTTGACAGGTTCGGGTGGAGAACCTTCCCCTGCTGCTGCGACAGAAGATCCTCCCGAAGAGGCAGCCTGATTGGAGGACCGATGCTCATTTTGGGAAGCTCTGGATACCAAACTCTCCATGCCCAATCGGAGCCACTAAGATTACTTGGGCCTGGTCGTTCTTGAATTTCTTGAGAACTCTGGGCAGAAGTGGTATAGGCGAAAAGGCGTACAGGAGGCCTGAACTCCACTCCCGACGAAAAGCATCACCTAGCGATAGCCCCCTTGGAAACTCCAACGCGCAAAACTGCTGACATTGCGCGTTCTCTACGGTGGTGAACAGATCTATCAAAGGCTCTCCCCACCGCTGAAAGAGTCCTTGCGCCACCTCCGGAGGGAGACACCATTCGTGATCCTCTAAGCATTTTCGGTTGAGTTTGTCTGCTCTGGCGTTCAGAGAACCTGCCAGGTGTTGAACCACCAGGGTCATGCCCTGCTGTTCCAGCCATGTCCAGAGACGTAAAGCCTCTTGACAAAGGGTCCACGACCCCACACCGCCCTGCTTGTTGCAGTACCACATTGCAGTAGTGTTGTCTGTGAACACCTGCACATTTTAATGATAGCTGGATCGCCCGAAGCTCCAACAAGTTGATGTGGAGCCCGTATTCTGCCGGAGACCAGTGACCTCTGATCTCCACCTCCCCCAGATGGCCGCCCCATCCCAGAAGTGACATATCTGTCACTACCGTTAGGTCTGGTTGGGGAAGGGAGAGGGGTCTGCCCTTGACCCACTCACAGTTCACTAACAACCACTGCAGATCTTTTGCAGTCCCCTCCGAGATCTGAACCACCTCGGTAAGATTTCCCTGATGCTGTGCCCATTGGAACTTCAGGTCCCACTGCAGAGCCCTCATGTGCCATCTGGAATGCTTGACCAACAGGATGCAGGAAGCCATGAGTCCCAGCAGCCTCAGAGTCTGTCTCACCGAGATCCAGGATAGAGGCCAAAACATCGGAATCATACCCTGAATATCCTGAACCCGCTGATTGGGAGGATACGCCCGATTCTGCACTGTGTCCAGAACAGCTCCGATGAAAGTGAGCTTCTGAGAGGGAGTCAGATTTATAGTGAACCCCAGTGAATGAAAGAGGTCTGCCGTCGTCTGGAGGTGGGTGACGAGAGCCTGGGGCGTAGGAGCCTCCAACAGCCAATCGTCCAGGTAGGGGAAGACTGAGATCCCAGACCTGCGCAAATGAGCTGCCACCACCGCCACCACCTTTGTGAACACCCGAGGGGCACTGGTGAGACCAAAAGGAAGCACGGTAAAGTGAAAGTGCTCGTGGCCTACCTTGAACCGCAGGTAACGCCTGTGGGCTGGCAGGATAGGAATATGGAAATATGCAGCCTGCAAATCTAACGCTACCATCCAGTCTTGGGCAGACAAAACCTGAGCAAGAGTGAGCATCTTGAATTTCTCCTTCTTGAGGAAGAGATTGACGTCCCTTAAATCCAAGATAGGGTGAAGGCCTTTGTTCTTTTTGGGAATCAGAAAGGAGCGGGAATAACAACCACTGCCTACTTCTGATATCGGGACTCTTTCTATGTCACCCTTGGCCAAGAGAGCTATAACTTCCTCGCGGAGCAAAGCTAGATGGTCCTCCATCAGCCATTCCTTTGTCGGAGGGATAGAAGGAGGGAAAGACTGGAAGGGAGGGGAGTAGCCCGTCCGTATGATCTGCAGGACCCACTTGTCCGTGGTGATGGAAAGCCAGTGAGGGAGATGAAAACAAATCCTCACTCCAACTGGACAGACATGATCCCGCAGAACCACACTAGGAGGGCTTGGGCGCAGTGGAGGGGGGCTGTGTGGTGGCCGACCTCTGGCCAGACCCTCTGGGTCTGATGGTACCACAACCACATCCTCTTCCGGGATGCTGTGAAGCCTGAGGACGGTGGCTGAACTGTGGCTGGCGTGGTACCACACCCCTTCCGAAGCCTCGAAAGGGGTGAAAGACAGAATGCTGTTGTGCCGGCGCTGAAAGGCCCAAGGATCTGGCCGTGGCTCGAGAATCCTTGGACCTCTCAAGCGCGGAGTCTGCCTTTTCGCCAAAAAGGCGAGAGCTATCAAAGGGTATGTCCATCAAGCTAGACTGGACATCCCCTGAAAAACAAGTAGAACGTAAATCGCTCTGCCCAGCGAGTCGGTCGTGTCCAAGCCACACCGGATCGTAAACTTGGCTCCATATCTCCCATCCTTGACAGCCTGGGTGAGTGTGTCCCGTACGCCCTCCGGGACCTGGAGCAGCACTTGCGCCACCGTATCCCATAAACTATGGGAATAACAGCCCAATAGGCAAGAGGTGTTTACAGACCTCAATGCCAGGCTGGTGGAAGAAAACATCTTTTTCCCAAGCTGATCCAGCCTCTTGGATTCCCTATCCGGGGGAGCGGAAGAGAAGGTACCACGGGAAGTAGAGGCTTGGACAACCAAGCTCTCAGGAGTGGGGTGTTGAGTCAGGAAACTAGGGTCTCTGGGAGCGGGTCTATGGCGGCGGCCCACCGTCCTATTCACAGGAGCCCCTGTGCTTGGTTTGGACCACGTACCCAGAAGGACATCTGTAAGAGCCTCATTGAAGGGCAACAACGGCTCCGATGTGGACACCCCTGGCTGAAGCACTTCTGTCAGGATATTCGTCCTGACTAGCACTGTAGGAAAATCTAGGTCCAAGACCTCAGCTGCCCTACGCACCACCATAGCGAAAGAAGCACCCTCCTCCGTAGCCACATTAGGAGGAGAGAGCATACCAGTATCTGGAGATGTGTCCAGTCCACTGGCCTCCCCTAGATCCTCATACCAGTCCTGTTGCAATCCAGATTCTAAAGGGTCCTCAGACCCCTCCCATTCCTCTCCTGCGTCTGGCTGTTCCAAATAATGTTCAGACAATGACCTGGGCCGAGTTGGCTCCGTTGAAGTCGACGTCGTACGACGTCGCTCCGGCTTCGGATCATCCGGAATAAGGATGGGGCTGCCACCCGTGGGCGCCAGCGACGGAATCGTCGATGTCGGACCCGGCGCCGAAGGAGGCCCAACTGAGACACCGGCGCCGGTCCGGATCCGGTATCGGATCCTGGGGTCCCCAACGGCAACGAGGCCGAAGCCGCCAGTGTCGAATCCGAAGGGGCCCCTGCTGACCCCATGGGGCCCAAAGACCCACCCGAGGGTGCAGCCCGCTCAAAAACAAGACACATGGCCCCGTAGAATTCTTTTATCTGAGAGGGGGTCGATCCGGTCCCCGGAAAGGGGGGAAGACGCGGAGTCGACCCTGGCGACGGCTCCGCAGAACCGTGCTCGGAAAGTCAACGTTCCCTAGACGCCTGGTCGGCCGACAGCCGTAACAAAGACGAAGTCCGCTTGGACTTCTTCTTCTTCTTGTGCCTCTGAGAGACAGTAGTTTAAATATTACATATGCTAAACGTGAAATGCTTATATCAATGATCAATAATGCTGCATAGAAAACGACAATAATTAGAGTAATGCTTAAATATGCATCTGAAATTCGACTATAACGTGTGTGGTCACAATTATATACATGAAGCTAACAATGATAAGTAAAACTGTTCATGCTATGGTTTATATTAACATGTATGATACTGCATTGTATAGAAAAATCTCTTAGGCCTTAAGTTAGCGTAAGTTGAAGATTTAGCTGCCTAGTTCTCATTTGTTCTTTTCCTTCATTTTATTTAACAAATTCAATCCTGTTCCCATCCGCATGCTAGCTGCCTTAGTATGAGTTTTATACGAATTTTGAAACAAAAGTAAATAAAAGACTGTACAAGGACATTTGACCATGGACAAAGGAACTCATGACCCAAGAAAACGTGCCAAGTGGTGATAAAAACCCCCGGATGTGCCACCTTCGAAGACGTCAATTATGAAGACCAATCAAAGTGTTATAAATTATCGTGGGGTGACAATTGGGATTTCCTAATGTATAATTTGATAGGTTAAAGATAGTGGGGTATAGTAGATATCCAATAGAATTTTGGGGGAAGGTATTACGGAAAAGGGATAAAAACTCATGTCACAGAAGGGACGTTAGAACTAGGTAGGAAATACTGTCGATTTTATCCAGAAACTCTGTCACTCTGTTTGGTGACTTTGAGACTTAATAAACCATCCTCACCCATAGACTGCCCCTTTACGCTTCTCCTCCTTATGAGGGAAGTGTCCCCTGTCCTTTAGATGAGGTTAGACTGATGGAGATTCGACTGATGTCCTGAAGACGAAGACTGATCCTGTGTGCTGACTTAATCCTTGGAGGGTAATTATGACAATGCAATTTGTAATTTGTCTGTTTGCTTTTCCTTTCTAGGTACCAACTGCTCATTTTTAATTAGAGGCCATAGCTAGATGTTTTCTAAATTGGTGTTCTAAATTATTTTGCATGAAGCCCAACATGCTGACGCTAATTAGTGGTTAGGATAGGTGATCACTCTGACTGACGCAAATAGACAAAGACTGACGTTGCGCTATGCTGAACTGAGACTTATGTGATATTCTTTGTAATCTGATCTATGTTCACGCCGTGCTATGTTCTTATCACAGTTGCCATATTGTGACTATGCTCTTATGTTTCCTGGTATTGAGATGAACACTTCTGTTCGTAGATTGTAATCAATAGGGAATAAAAACAATAAAATTCTATTAACAGGTGTGGTTATTCATGGCTGAAAGGTCATGGTTGCGTCGACAGTTTGATTAATGTCATTATCCATAGTAAAGTGCATTGTGGTGATAAATATTGGTGACATCATTGATATATTGCTTGACATATTGATCAGTTATCTCGTCCTATGGTGTCTCACCACTGGGTCAAAAGATTCATTGGCCTAAAACGAGTCCTAATGTGTATAAATTAACATAAAAGGACGCGTTAGCAGTTCTGGTAGCAGAGCGACGGTTTGGCCCTTGGGGGCCCTAGGACGGAGAGTCATTGTTTAATTTGTTTTTCTGTGATAATGCAAATTGGAGGTATGATGGGTTTCTAAGTTCACCATGACTTTCCCGGGATCTCGGAGCCTGCCTAAGTGAGTTGGGAATGTTTTTCGGCGCCATAATGTATGTGGTTTAGGGTTTTGCACTTGCTTAGCTTATGCCTTTTTGCAGGTGATTGTGAAATTATGTGTATTTAGGCAAAATATGTGTCGTTTAGAAGGAGTGGGCGTACTCCACAGTATGAGAGTAGGGAAGTCGGCGTACTTCATGTGAGTGTGGCGCTTAATGCTCAAAATTATCCACGTGGTTGGTTGTTATGTACGGACCTGGTGAGGTCTAAGACTCCGGAGTATGTAGACGAGTGTGGGAGACACTTGGGTTTATGTTGTAATCTGTGCGGTTTAATAGGTCAATCGGGCGTGGTTGACAAGTCAAGTTTGAATCAGAATGTATGTGTGAAACCTTCGATGGAGATTTGGCAAATTCTAAAGTGCACTAGGAGGAGCCATTGACAAGTCAAGAGTAGAATTTGCGGGTCGAATTCTGCTTGCGTATGCAGGAATTGATAAGGAGAGAGTAGCGGCCGAGGCTTCAAGTGAAATCTCTGTAAAGTTCTGAAGCGAATGTGTTACCCTTCCTGTAGTAAACCGGCAGATTTGTGTTGTCATTTAAGGTGCTCGCAATCATTTGCATTAGATTGTGTGGGTTTAGTGAGGAGCGGACGAGCCGCAAGACTTTGTCAGCTGCAGTGTGTGTGAGTGTGACGTCAGTAGTGCCACGCTGAGTTAGGTCAGTTGTCGGGAAGGGTCGCGCACGGATTGGCTGCCGTCCGTGAGAGGCAATAGGTTGAAGAAGGTGGGTGAAGAGTGTCCTGGGAACTAAGTCACTTCTGATTAAATACAAAACTAAGAGAAAATCGCAAAATGAATTTTGTTAAAGCATTCAAGAGCGCTCTGAAGGGAGACGTATATATTGTAGCAACTGATGGGGAGCCTACACCACCCGAGGGTACTCCAGCTTATATAGTCATGGAAGAGAAAGGTGTTGCGCCTTGTTTATGGATGAAACAGTGGCGCAAATTAACAGAGAAAGAGGGATGTCTAGCGTTCCCAGAACATGGGACATTCAATCCGAAGGTGCTGGAGAACTTAAGGTGGATGTTAAGTACACAGAAACCACCTCCGAGACCAGCTCAGTATGAGGCTTTAGCGATTTGGGGCTTGATGGCTCTTAAACATAGACAAGAAAGGTTTCAGAGGAGATTGAGAAGGGCAGAAAAATCTTATGCAGAGGCTAGGTGGGATAACGAGAACAAAATGTGGAGATGGGGGATTGTAGACGGATTAAAATTGTTCCCAGCGATAGCACAGGGAGAAGAGACACAGGGAACGAAAGCCTCCTGTAAAACAGATAAAGACTCAAACAAATCTAAAGAGAATAAAAGACCTTGGGAAGAGGAAGATGATTCAGATGATGAGGAGTTTATGGACAGGTTGTTGCACGATCGACCACCACCTTATGCGGTGAGCGACAGTGTTCCGAATACTAGCACAGACCCTGGGAACCAGATGCAGAACAAGGGAGTTGCTGATACGGTACAGACTAGTGATACGGTTTCGAAACATAACGGTGTCAGTGTACCCACTGCACCAGACATACCGATACAGTTGCAACCTCCACCGCAGATACAGAGAATCTACCCAGACGTTCCAGTACCTGAGACTACTACGAATCTGATAGTGCCACCAGACCCGATATACACAAAACCAAAGTTAATACAGATTGAGTCAAC
This sequence comes from Pleurodeles waltl, assembly GCF_031143425.1. Taxonomy (NCBI): domain Eukaryota; kingdom Metazoa; phylum Chordata; class Amphibia; order Caudata; family Salamandridae; genus Pleurodeles; species Pleurodeles waltl. The sequence goes on from NC_090439.1 coordinate 208,034,309, forward strand.
TCCGAAACTACTGTCCCAACCACACACACAACTGATACCAGGGTATAACCCAGTAGCTGGTCCACCATTAGTACCAATTCCGAGCACCTTGGAACAGACCTATGGAGTTACTGCTCCACGGAGTCTGGGACCGGGTTAGACACCTGCTGCCATATTGTTACCAAGTACTGTCGGTCCACCAGTGCCATTGTATGCACAGGGTAAAACTGGCGTATGTGATCAGGGAGTGATGACTCAAGACGTGGTAAGAGGAGGGTCTATGGGAACCCCCCAGATAATGGCCCCAGGAGAGCAAGCAGTTGAACAGCCGAGGTCTTTTATGGACCTTAGTCCAGTGGGAGCACCCATCAAAGCAATGCGTCAAGCAGGGTTAGGAGTTTTAACTCCACAGACAATGAGTACAAACACCTCACATTCCCCAATGATGCATGCAGGAAACATTTCGCTACAGGGTTTCACAGTCCAACAGCTAAATGAATGGTTAGAAAAGACTTATACTTCACAAAAGGCTGCAGTGGTTACAGTCGAACCAGAAAAAGAAAAACAAGACAAATACCTGAACTTTGTAAGACTAGGGGCAGAAGCTGCTGAGTTAGTGGAAGGTACAATGGGAGTAAACAGATTGGAGTCATACATGGAAGCAGAATTAAGATTCCTATGTCCCAAAATTACCAAGGAGGTAGGCAAGGTGCATCAGAGATTAGCGAACCTGGCAGATAAATAGAATATTGATATCGGAAACACTAAACATCTGAAAAGAAGTTACAGATTAGATTTTGACTCCAAAGATTTTGAGCACATGAGGTCTGCGGGAATGAAGGCACATTTGAAAGAATTGTTGCAAAGTGCACAAATTTGTGGTGCACTGGAGAAATGGGAAGGCAGATGGGCAAAGAAAAGAGATAAGGAAAAGGGTGACAGCCCAGGGTCTAATCAAGCCAAGGCCTCATCCGATCTGGAATCAGTAAAAATATTACCTATGAGAGAGACAGCTGGTGGTGTCCTAGTTCATGTGCCATGCCCCAGAGGAGACATACTATCTTTTACTAATGATTAGCCCAGATTGAGAGAGAAACCGATCGAGTGGTATCAGCAAACAGATAGGTTTGTGAAACTTGCGAAGTGTCTCTGGGAAGACTTGAATACCTTGTTTGAGATCATTGTTCCGCCTGATTTGTGGCTCGAGTGCTAGAGAGGGGTAGATTGGCCGACGAAGGAGCCGGCAAGAGATAAGGTGACCGGGGCACCCTCTGAAGAGGTGATGAAGTATTATCATAAGGTGAGTGAATTTTTTTAACAAAAGGTGTCGCCGAAAGTGACTGACTGGCAGAAAATTGACCGGACCTCTCAAGAGGTTAAAGAATCAATACATGCTTACTACGAAAGACTGCTAAAGGCATTTAAACACTATAGTGGTACTGAGACAATTGAACCGAAGGACATGAATCATCTTGTATTTAGGTTTGTCGAAGGATTGAGACCAGAAGTTAGCCAGATGATTAAGAATCATTTAATTTGTTGGCAAGCAAAGCCGATTGATGAGGTGTTACAGTATGCGAAATACTGTAGTGATGAGATTGAACTGAAACAAAAGAAGCTGAAAGAGAAAGTGATGGTGATGCAGATAAGGGCTGCACAGGCAGGAATATAGGGAAATGGAGTTCAACAAATGATACAGCAGCAACCGCAAATGAATGGTGTGTTTCAGACCCAGCCGAGGGGTCGAGGTCGAGGGTTTGTGAATCGCGGTCCAGACTTGAATACTGTTGTAGTTCAAAATGACGTGCAAGGGGCGAAAAAGATGTCACCATGTCACGCGTGCAGGGGCGTGGGGCACTGGAAACGGGAGTGCCCGAATATGGTGCAGGATGGTGATGTTCAGCAAAGTGCTAATGTCGGTACATTACAAAATGTACGGGGCCCGAAAATGAGACATCAAAACCCGAATTTTCAGAACAATCTGGTACAAATGCAAGGGGTACAGCCCATGCAGCAGATGCAAATGCCGCGTTTTCAGTCAGTACAAATGTAACCAGTACAGCAGCAGATTCCTATGGTACCTAGACAGCAAATGCAATTACCAATGGCTCCGATGGGACAGCAACAGGTGATGCTTCCTCAACAGGTCACAGGCCAGGTAACAAATCAAAATAATACTGTAGAACAGTTCCCATTACGGGGCGAAAATGGCATGAATGAGGAATGGTCAGATGATAGTTCAGACAGTGAGGAATGCAGGCTTGCAGCATCCTTAGAGGTGGATCAGAGAGGCCCATATGTGGAAGGAAAAGTGATGGGTTACAAGGTCTCGTTCCTGGTTGACACAGGAGCCACACTCTCCACAGTTAGAAGTGCGGAAGTTCCAAGATTGCCTCTTTCAGGGCGTACCATAAGAGTGGTTGGAGTAGCAAATCAGTATCTGACAAACCTGATTACAGATCCAGTGCAGGTTGAGATCGGCAAATTTCAGGGGCTACATAGTTTTGTAGTCTGTGATTCGAGTCCAGTATCCCTACTGGGATGGGACTTACTGTGCAAGACAAAATGTTCAATTACCTGTTCCAATGACGGAATTGAAGTGCAGACAAATAGTGACGATGAAGGAGACGAAGGTCAGTTTTTAGAGGAAGAAACAGGGACAAATGAAGACTACCCTTTGATTACTCTATTCCCGATGCATACCTTGATTGATTTACCTGTCGAATTATAGGGAACAGTAACAGAGAAAGTATGGGACCTGACTGGGAAGGAAGTAGGACTAATAAAAGGGGTAGAACCAGTTAAAGTTCAGATAAAGCCAAGTGCGGTATTCCCTCAAGTGCCACAGTACCACATGACCCAAGACGTTCTCATCGAAATCTCAAAAATAATTGCAGACTTTCTCAGGCAGCGAGTTCTGAAAGAAGTTCTGAGCAGTCCATATAACTCTCCCATAATGGGTTTGAAGAAACCCTGCAGGAAAGTTCGAATTGTACAGGATTTGAGAAAAATAAATGAAATTGTGATAAAATGTTGCCCTGTGGTGCCCAATCCAGCAGTAATAATGTTCCAGGTCCCCTGCGATGCTGAATGGTTTACTGTGGTAGACCTATCACAAGCTTTCTTTTCGATACCTCTTCATGAGGACAGCCAATTTTTGTTCAGTTTCAAATTCCTGGATAAGGTATACAGTTGGTGCAGAATTCCTCAAGGGTTTTCGGAGTCACCGTCCATCTTCAATCAGATATTGAAAAAGGATTTGCAGCCTCTGGTGTTGCCTTTTAATTCAACTCTTGTGCAGTACATTGACGGCTTGCTAATTGCGTCCAAAACTAGAGACAGTTGTAAATACGATACCATTGCATTACTGAATCATTTGGGAAAGAATGGACATAAGGTGTCACCCAGAAAGCTACAATACTGTCAGAAGGAGGTGAAATACTTAGGGCATTTGATCGAAAGAGGTTCCAGGAGAATATCAAAGATAAGAATAACAGCCATCTTACAAATGAACCCCCCAACGACAAAAAGGGATGTCAGGATGTTTTTGGGAATGGTGGGCTACTGTCGCCAGTGGATACTCAACTTCTCGATCATTTCAAAACCATTGATAAAGCTGACAGGCAAAGAGATCAAGGATGAGCCATATACCATAACCTTGTCTAAGGAAGAACTTGAGTCATTTATGGAGTTAAGAGAATGCATGTGCAGGGCACCAGCATTAGGAATGCCTGACTATGAGAAACCTTTTCTGTTGTTCTGTCATGAACGTGATGCTTGTTCTTTGTCTGTCTTAACACAGGTCCATGGAGATGCAAATCGCCCTGTAGCATATTTTTCAGCTACCTTGGACCCTGTCGCAGCAGCCTTACCGGGTTGTTTGCGTGCAGTCGCAGCAGTTGGTCAGAGCCTTACTCAATGTGAAGGCATAGTCATGGGATACCCCCTAACAGTAATGGTTCCACATTCAGTTGAAATTCTGTTGCCTCGAACTAAAACTCAGGACATGACAAATGCTTGTCTCACTAGGTACGAGACGATCATACTGGGATCACCGAATGTTTCTCTTAAACGTTGTAATGTATTGAACCCGGCAACTTTACTTCCTGTTGAAAACATTGAAATCAGAAATTAGGAAGAATTTATACATGACTGTCTTGAGGTAACCGAGTTATGTACCAAACTTCGTCCAGACATTCAGGACACGCAATTGAAAGAAAATGACTGTATCATGTTTGTCGACGGGTCCTGTCTAAGAGACTCCGCTGGGACATTAACAGCTGGTTATGCAGTATGCACTATAACTGGCATCGTTGAAGCTTCCTGGCTCGAGAGAGTGTTTTCCGCTCAAGTGGCAGAATTAATTGCCCTTACTAAGGCATGCCACGCAGCTGTAAATTTAAGGGTCACTATCTATACTGACAGCAGATACGGATTCGGAATTGTAGATGATTTTGGCCAACTTTAGTCAAAGAGAGGTTTCATGACCTCATCTGGTTCTCCTGTGAAAAATGGTGAGCACATAAAAGATTTGTTACATGCAATTCAGTTACCTCTTGAAATTGCCGTGGTGAATTGCAGTGCCCATATTAGTTCACAAGACTTTGTGTCCATGGGAAACGACTATGCAGATCAAGTCGCAAGGTTTTGCGCATTGAACTGTATATCGTTCAAGGAGCAATGGGAATTATTACCACAAACTGAAAACGACATGTCTGAACCTTGCATTGCGGGTAGTTGACACATTAGATGAGTTAAAAACATTACAGAGCTGTGCGAGCAAAGGGGAGAAACGCTCTTGGCAAAGAATGCAATGTGTACAAAGAGCTGATGATTTGTGGGTCTCAGAAGAAGGGAAACTAGTCTTGCCAAACAGTCTTTTATCTCAATTTGCCAGGTTATATCACGGACAGGCTCACCTTGGAAGAGATGCAATGATCAGGTCATTCAAGATTGATTGGTTTAACCCAAAATTCAGACATGCCGCAGAAATTACCTGTCACAGGTGCATCATCTGTCAACAGATGAATGCCGGGAAAGGAACCGTGGTAACTTTGAGCCACATTGGGAGAGCTGGCGGTCCATTCAACAAGATGCAAATGGACTTCATTGAAATGCCTGTCTGTGGAGGATTGAAGTACGTATTGGTGATTGTGTGTGTTTTCAGTCACTGGATTGAGGCATATCCCACACGTAGGAATGACAGTCTTACAGTTGCAAAATTACTGCTTAGGGAATTGATACCGAGGTTCGGGTTTCCGGTCTCTATAGAATCAGATAGGGGCAGACACTTCGACAATGAGGTGATTAAACTCCTGTGTGCTGCACTTAACATCGAACAAAAGCTGCATTGTAGCTACCGCCCCAAAGCATCAGGACTAGTAGAACAAATGACCGGTACTTTGAAATCGAGAATGGCAAAAATTTGCGCAGCTACTTATATGAAATGGCCAGATGCATTACCTTTAGTGCTGATGTCAATGAGAAACACCCCAGACAAGAAAACGGGACTATCCCCCCATGAAATCCTCATGGGTAGAGCTATGAGATTACCAGCAGTACCTGCAAATGCGCTAGTGAATATTACAGATGATATGGTGTTTGATTACTGCAAGGGTTTGGCTGATGTGATTCGCTCTTTCTCTCACCAGGTGGAAGCTAACACATTGCCACCGATTGGCGATCCAGGCCACTTTCTACAAGCTGGTGACTGGGTGGTTGTCAAGAAGCAAGTGAGAAAATCGTGTCTAGAACCACGTTGGAAAGGGCCATATCAAGTAATCTTGACAACTACTACTGCTGTAAAGTGTGCCGGAGTTCCAAACTGGATACATGCCAGTCACACAAAAAGGGTAACGTGTCCTGCTGAAGAGGAACTTGAAGTTTCCGGCACAACAGCTTCAGGAAGAGAAGTCTCAGGGCCAGAAAACAGTCAAGAAGGAACAGAGACTGCCGGAGAGCCCACTGAGAACAGCCTTGTCCCTCAAGCAGTCAATGAGTTCGAGAGAGGTGACAGAGTGCCTATCTCAGTAGAGGTGGCAGGAGAACTAAATCAAGGAGAAGTTCTCCCAGAAGTAGACAAATACGGGTTAGAACTCGAACCCGGCACAGACCCAGAAGAAGAAGAAGGAGGAGAAATTGTAGAGAGAAATCAGAGTGTGCCAGAGTCTCCTGAGGCAGCTGCAGGTCCATCAAGTGAAAACGCCATATCACAAGAGGAGGGTGCTGTCCAGCGTCCTGAAAAGACACACCAAGAAAAGACGCATAAAGGTGATAACTGGCCAGATAGACCACTCTTCAAGATAAGAGACGTACCAAGAGACACAATAATAGAAGAGAACGATACATCTCGAGTGGAAGATCTAAGTGAAGGAGAACAACAGGGTGAACGAAGGCTGAAAAGAAAAAGAGTCGCAAACAGAAGATATACAGGTCCTGAATGGACGTATGCTACAACATCTGAATGGCAACAAGAATTCCTAGCATTCTGTTTTGATCGAGAAGTACCAGGCCAATACTACGGTACCTGAACGAATCTGAGGAAAGCCTGGTTAAAATTTGAAAATTTGAAAACTGAAACAGAGACTTTATAAATTACCGAAAGTGACACTTCAACCGGATTGACTTTTAAGAAACCTGATTACGACAAGCTGCTAACCTGATTTGCCAAAAGGGGTCCTGGAGTGAGTGAAGACGCTGTAAATACACGCAGAAAGCAAGAGAGTTTTAAACCATCCTCTAGTTGATTGTTATTCTATTATCTGATTCTATACAAACATGGCTTATAATAGAAGTAGTAGTAAGAAAAGTAAAGTGTGTGGTTGGCTAGGACTTATAATAGGTATTGTGTGTGCAATAATAATTGTGGGAGTGATTGTGGGAATGCCGTGGATAGAAAAAGAAACTATTAATGCTACTTCAAAACCTGAAACTACCACACTAACACCGTGGGAGAGATTTGAGCAGGATGCAAGACAAATGCATGAGGGAACTAATGCAAAAGGGGAACTTTCTACTAATGTCTTCTATCACTTGCTAAATGAATATGTGGAAACCATGGATGCGAAAGATTGTTATGTATGTACTAAGATTCCTTCATCTGTGCAGGAGGGAGTTACTTACCATAGCCTCCCTCGTACTTATGGGATTAGTTGCAGCTTACTACTAACAAGATTCTATAATCAACAGAATGTGCAATACTTTTATTCAAACTTGGATGTTGTGTTTTCTTTTGTTCCTGTGATAGAATTCTTAAACAAGTTAGCTAAGGAACATGATATAAAAATAGTTAGAGGATTCTTTGAGCCGACGCTTACATTCGGAACTGCTTATGCACATCGCAATAATTTGACTTGCTTATTATCACCTGTTGAAAAAAGCTTTTTAGATCACACTGATGATAGACGCAAAGCATTGAAGGAAAGATTAGAAAAGGGGTTAGAAAAACGCACGTACGCAAATGATTATGCTTACACTGCAATCAAGACACAAGTAAAACTAGCTATAGATGCATTACATGTAGGTAGGCTTTGTATATATAGGCCAAAATCTGAGCAGGACAACCTGTTTGTGGGAACGAGTGAGTGAAGGCATGCGTTTTTGTTTCAGAGTAAATGGACCTTTATGCTGAATGGACAGGATCCAGGGATCCCTGGGATCTATTACATCTGTGGGCTTAATGCTTATTACCATCTCCCTAAGGGATGGTATGGGACATGTTATTTGGGAATAGTATTCCCAAAGATTTACCAGATTGATGACTTAAAACAAATACCTAAAACGTCTGAATTACAACATCCTAGACAAAAACGAGAATCAGTGGCAGCTGTCATTGGTGATATATTCGGAGCTATAATCCCTTCAGTGGGGGTTATCTTGAATTCTATGAAGATTCAAAAGTTGTCTACTATAGTGGATAACATGCTGACACATTTCACAGGGGCTATACTCATGATGGATACTGAACTTGCTGCAGAAAGAGCTATGACTCTTAAAAATCGGCTTGCTTTAGACATTCTTTTAGCCAAGAGTGGAGGGGCCTGCAAGATGCTCAACGAGCGTCATTGTTGCTCATTCATTCCGAATAACAGTAAAAAGATTAGAAGTATGCTTACTAACCTTACTAGAGATAGTACAGATTTAAAGGATTTGAAATAACTTGGTGTATGGGAGAAATTTGGAAAGGGAATTGCCAGAGTTGGGAGCTGGTTTACCAACATTTGGAATGGGGTACTTGCAAAAATATTGATGGGTCTATTAATTGTTTTGGTCTGTCTATTAGGATTATGGAGGGCATGCAAAATTAATGACAAAATAAAGAAACATTGGACTAAAAGAACCAGGAGAAACGAAGAAAGTGAAAGAGAGAAAATGTTAAATGAAATTTGGGAAAGTTCACATAAAGGGCAAGATGTTGAAATGCGTATTATGCGCAAGGTGAAAAATTAAAAGTGAAAGGTCAAAGGGAAAGGTTTGTGTGATGACGAGCGTCATCAGAGGAGGGACTGAGAAAGCGTAGTTTAAATATTACATATGCTAAACGTGAAATGCTTATATCAATGATCAATAATGCTGCATAGAAAATGACAATAATTAGAGTAATGCTTAAATATGCATCCGAAAATTCGACTATAATGTGTGTGGTCACAATTATATACATGAAGCTAATAATGATAAGTAAAACTGTTCATGCTATGGTTTATATTAACATTTATGATATTGCATTGTACAGAAAAATCTCTTAGGCCTTAAGTTAGCGTAAGTTGAAGATTTAGCTGCCTAGCTCTCATATTAAAGCATATTTTTCTGTTTTCCAGTGTGCTGACTCGCAAAGGGCCATGACCCTGCATTTGTTCTTTTCCTTCGTTTTATGTAACAAATTCTATCCTGTTCCCATCCGCATGCTAGCTGCCTTAGTATGAGTTTTATCTGAATTTTGAAACAAAAATAAATGAAAGAATGTACAAGGACATTTGACCATGGACAAAGGAACTCGTGACCCGAGAAAACGTGCCAAGTGGTGATGAAAACCCACCGGATGTGCCACCTTCGAAGACGTCAATTATGAAGACCAATCAAAGTGTTATAAATTATCGTGGGGTGACAATTGGGATTACCTAATGTATAATTTGATAGGTTAAAGATAGTGGGGTATAGTGGATATCCTATAGAATTTTGGGGGAAGGTATTACTGAAAAGGGATAAAAACTCATGTCACAGGAGGGACGTTAGAACTAGGTAGGGAATAATGTCGATTTTATCCAGAAACTCTGTTTGGTGACTTTGAGACTTAATAAACCATCCTCACCCATAGACTGCCCCTTTACGCTTCTCCTCCTTATGAGGGAAGTGTCCCCTGTCCTTTAGATGAGGTTAGACTGATGGCGATTCGACTGATGTCCTGAAGACGAAGACTGATCCAGTGTGCTGACTTAATCCTTGGAGGGTAATTATGACAATGCAATTTGTAATTTGCCATTTTGCTTTTCCTTTCTAGGTATCAACGGCTCATTTTTAATAAGAGGCCATAGCTAGATGTTTTCTAAATTGGTGTTCTAAATTATTTTGCATGAAGCCCAACATGCTGATGCTAATTAGTGGTTAGGATAGGTGATCACTCTGACTGACGCAAATACACAAAGACTGACGTTGCGCTATGCTGAACTGAGACTTATGTGATATTCTTTGTAATCTGATCTATGTTCACGCCGTGCTATGTTCTTATGTTTGTGATTCTCGCATTAATTAAATCTTATCACAGTTGCCATATTGTGACTATGCTCTTATGTTTCCTGGTATTGAGGTTAACTCTTCTGCTCGTAGACTGTAATCAATAGGGAATAAAAACAATAAAATTCTATTAACAGGTGTGGTTATTCATGGCTGAAAGGTCATGGTTGCGTCGACAGTTTGATTAATGTCATTATCCATAGTAAAGTGCATTGTGGTGATAAATATTGGTGACATCATTGATATATTGCTTGACATATTGATCAGTTATCTCGTCCCACGGTGTCTCACCACTGGGTCAAAAGATTCATTGGCCTAAAACGAGTCCTAATGTGTATAAATTAACATAAAAGGACGCGTTAGCAGTTCTGGTAGCAGAGCGACGGTTTGGCCCTTGGGGGCCCTAGGACGGAGAGTCATTATTTAATTTGTTTTTCTGTGATAATGCAAATTGGAGGTATGATGGGTTTCTAAGTTCACCATGACTTTCCCGGGATCTCGGAGCCTGCCTAAGTGAGTTGGGAATGTTCTCGGCGCCATAATGTATGTGGTTTAGGGTTTTGCACTTGCTTAGCTTATGCCTTTTTGCAGGTGATTGTGAAATTATGTGTATTTAGGCAAAATATGTGTCGTTTAGAAGGAGTGGGCGTACTCCACAGTATGAGAGTAGGGAAGTCGGCGTACTTCATGTGAGTGTGGCGCCTAATGCTCAAAATTATCCACGTGGTTGGTTGTTATGTACGGACCTGGTGAGGTCTAAGGCTCCGGAGTATGTAGACGAGTGTGGGAGACACTTGGGTTTATGTTGTAATCTGTGTTTTTTTCCCCGTCGGAGACGCGGAAGAACTTCTGCGTCTCCATCCTGCCCCCCTCCCGCCCCCTTGAGACGCGCGCTGACGTCACAGTTGTTCCCCACCGGAGAAGAAGAGAAGCAGGTAAGCGTTCTCTTTTTCCCCGGTGGGGAAAAAAAGGCCAAAACGGCCTCCCCAGATGCGCGGCTGCGATCCATGGCCACGAAACGCCCCTAGGCACCAGGGATCTTCTTTGGGGGGGTCGGCCCCCTTGTAAAAGGGCTGCCCGTCTCCCCCTGGGGCAATATTTATTTATTCCCACTGTTTTGGGGGCGATCGCGCCCCCCACAATTTAAAAAAAGTTTTTAAAAAAATGAAAACAAAATGGCGGGGTCGGCCCTTAGAACACGGGCCGACCCCAGGGGCAAAAAAAAAAAAACCTGTAGTTTTGCCTGGGGGGGCCGATCGCCCCCCCCAGGGTAAAAACAGGAGAAACAAAAACAAATTGTTGGTGGTCAGCCCTTAGGGTGACCATCAATGGGGCCATTTTTTTTTTATACATGTGTGCTTTGCCAAGGGCAAGCACACGTATGAAAAAAAAGAAGTTTGTGACATGATTGTCTTGTTTTCTCTCTCTCTCATATATATATGTATATATGTATAGATATATATATAGATAGATAGATTTCTTTTTTTTTTTTTTCAGGTCAAGTATTGCAGCGCCCATGCGCTGCTTTTCTGACTTGTTGGTGTGTATCTGGGCTTCTAACAACGCCCACCTCACACCCATCACTACCACTCGTTCGTGGGCTTGCCCTTCAAAAATCCTTTGATTACATTGGAAAATGGTTTACCTTTGTCCCTCCTTGGGGAGGTTTTGTTACCGCCTTGGCCATCGCCCCTTGTACATGGCTAATTGCACTTTTGCTGTTATGTTCAACTGCGAGCGAACTTCTTTTCCTTTTGTGTATCTCTTCACCTGATGCTCATGGTGGCCTTGGCGCTGTGAATCGGCTCTCTTATGTGAAAGAGTTTAACTTTCAATTATCAATTTATGTGGCAAGAAAAGTTGGGTTAGGAGTTTATAACGCTAATAGCTCTAACTCGAGCAGATGCGAGACCCATTGCATTGTAAATGCTTGTTTTTCTTTGGTGTGTTGTTTTATAATGGTGAACAATTTCACCGCACTCCATGAGGACCGTGATCAAGACTCCTTGGTGAGTTGAAACACGTTGGTGGTTATTGACTGCAATAAAATACACGTTTATTTGTACCTCGTGGAGTGCGGTGAAATTTTTCAGCATTACATAATTTCTAGATTGGTCTTCTCTGTCACTGGGCAACTGCAATGGAGTGTGCCGCCCAGCAACCCTTCAACCACTTTGTTTCTAAACATATATATATATATACATATTATTATATATATATATATATATATATATATATATATATGCAACACAAATTGGTTAAAAGATTGTTGCGCAGCGCACTCCACTGCCGGTGCTTAGTGATGGAGGAGAGCAACCTCGAAAATATTTTGTGAACAAGAATCTCACTGCACTCCACGAGGTTCAAATTGACATGTTTTATTGCAAGTATAAACAATGAAAGAAAAGAGGGACTCATTTACTGTGATCAAGACTCCTTGAGAGTCGAAACGCGTACATGGCTGTTGCTTGCAATAAAAGATGCCAATTTGAACCTCGTGGAGTGCGGTGAGATTCTTGTTCACACAATATATATGTATATATATATATATATATATATATATATATATATATATATATATATATGCATGCATGCATGTCTTTTCTGTAGTGGCAGTTGCCATAAAGTAGCGCAGATGGTTTATTGTCCTGCTGCAAAGGAGATACATTTATATGTATTTAGCTGAGTGGATTAGTAAAGGCTAGCGTTACCTGCGCTTTAAAACAAATGTAATGCCAGGGGGACTATGGAGATATGAGTGGCACTTTTGCTGGGTAGTACTGAAGGAATTAGAAGAGGAGGTAATGGGAGGCAGAGCACCAAAAATGACTGTTGCACAGGGTGTGTGGTAAGGTGAAGTAATACATTCTTTTTTTGTTTTTTTCAGTGTTTTCAGAGAATCTGCAGAATTGGTGAAGAAGCGAAGGTAAGGTGACGACATTTCCTATTGTATACAACAAACATACCACAAGCAATTTTGTGACTATCTGCCTTCTACGTAGGCTAGTAATTTAGAGGGACAGTTTAGCCAGTTGCAGAGATGGCGTCCCGTTGGATGACTGCTGATCAAACCCTAACTCGGGTTATGGAGGACAGTTCTGATGTAGGCTCAGAGACTGAGACAGCAGACACTGAGACAGCATCTGAGGGAGAGGACAATGGGGCAGATTCTGGGAGTGATTTTTCAGTCGGCGGAGTCCCATCCGACGACACCTCTTCCAGTGAGTCTGAAGGAGACAATGACGACATCCGTGCTGTCCCTTCGCAAGCACATTCTGGGCAGCGGGACCACATTAGGTTAGCCGAACCCAGAGAGCACGTGCTTGCTGCAAGCACAGAGAGAGTGCTCTCTTGGCAGCCCCCCTGTTTGGTTCAGCCCCAAATTCCACCTTTTACTGGTGACGATGGATGTAAAGTTGATACAGCTAACTTTTTGCCAGTCGACTACATCTATCTATTTTTGGATGTTGACTTCCTTCAGAAAGTTGTGCAGCAAACAAATTTGCGTGCAGACCAATTTCTGAGGGAGCGCAGAGGCACTCTAGGGCCCCGTTCTAGGGCACGCCAGTGGACTCCCACTTCGCTGGCGGAGTTGAAGATATTTTTGGGCCTTACGCTCAAAATGGGGTTAGTGCAGAAACCCACCTTGCAGACCTACTGGACGACTCGCACGGTTTGGGTAACTCCCATCTTCGCACCATACATGAGCAGAGATCGTTTTTTGCTACTGCAGCGCATGCTGCATTTCAATGACAATTCTGCTGCATTGCCCCGGGACCATCCAGGTTGTTCAAACTTCGGCCTGTCGTGGAACATTTGTCTGTCAGGTTTCCAGAGATCTATACTCCTGGAAAGAATATAGCAGTCGATGAGTCCTTGATCCTGTACAAAGGACTGCTGCTTTTCTGACAGTACATTGCGAGCAAAAGAGCTCGCTATGGCATAAAGCTGTACATGCTGTGTGAGAGCTCTACTGGCTATGTGTACAGCTTGTGAGTGTATACAGGGAAGGATTCTACCCTAAACCCTGTAGGTTGCCCTCCTGCGTTAGGGGTCACAGGTAAGATTGTATGGGAAATTGTCCAGCCACTTCTTCACAAAGGTTATAACCTTTATGTGGACAATTTATATACAGGAGTAGAGCTGTTCAGTGAGCTCTACAAAGCTGGCACTGTGGCCTGCGGTACAGTTCGTTGTAACCGCAAAGGATTCCCGCAGGAGCTTGTTTGCAAGAAGCTCCAGAAATCACAGAGTACTGCATTGCGTTCTAACGAACTGCTCGCAGTCAAGTTCCTAGATAGGCGTGATGTATACGTGCTCACTACAATTCATGATAAGAGCACTTCTCCCATCATGGTTTGGGGTCAGATGGCCGAAGTCCACAAGCCCATCTGTATACTCGATTACAATAAGTACATGGGCGGAGTGGACAAGAGCAACCAGGTTCTTCAACCATACAATGCGTGTCGTAAAACTCGCACTTGGTACAAGAGACTGTTTACCCACCTGATTCAGATGGCAACATATGATGCGTATGGTGTTTACCGTCAGACAACCACAGGAAGACTCATGACTTTCCTTGACTTCCAGTTGTCTGTAATTGAAAGCCTCACTGCTGTTACAGAAGAAGCAGCAGCCTCCACCTCATATGTTCTGGAGGATGTGGTAAGGCTGCAGGAGCGACACTTTGCTGATCGCATTCCTAAAACACCCAAAAAGGATCGTGCATGTCGTCGCTGTAAAGTGTGCTCGAAGCATGGAAAGCGGCAGGAGAGTCGGTATTACTGTCCCCAGTGTCCATCACAACCAGGCCTCTGTATCCCTACTTGCTTTACGTTGTATCATACTAAAGCAAAGTTCTGGGAAATCGACTGAGGTTGAGCTGCCGTTGGGTAATCCTTTCAGTGGCAGTGCATGGATGATGGGCCACTGCTTCGTTAGGCAAGGAGCCACAGAATTTTACTTCATCATGGACTTCCTTTTGGCGTGGTCGGTGTTCTGTTCAACTAACATGCATTATATTCCCCCTACTGCATATACTAGTGGACAGAACATATGCCACATTGCCACGGAGTACCCTTTCTTCACCTGCATGTCTACCTTACTTTCAACGGTAGATATGCTCTCTCAGTTCGAGGAATCACTTTGTACGGCATACTTGGAAACCCCCAACTTGCTTCCACAAACTAGTATAGGTTCACTTGGCTACTATACAGGATTAGCCAGGACTCTGATGAGAACAGAGACATGGATGGGTAAGGAAAGCTTATGGTAGGAGTGCCTTCACAGGGTTATTGCACAGGTAGAAGGCAGATAGTAAAGGTAGTACAGATGTGCATCATCTACCCCTATGGATTCAAACCCATTGGTGCCATCCCAGCACTGAAGGAGAATGACTTGTATAGGTCAGTGTTTGACCTGCTTTTCATGTTCATCCTCCATCAAAACTTAGTAGATGTTCAGTTTGCTGAATAAGTGAATTATAGTCACATCACTGCACATAATGTTGGCTGGGACATATGCTACGTTCTCATGGACTCCCTTATGTACCAAACACTACCCTTTTTCATAGCCTATGACCTTCTCTTTAGGGAACATCATGAGAAATCCCCAGCTTGTCTCCCTTAGTTTCAAAGGTAGATATGCTCACTCAGTTCGAGGAATCGCTTTGTATTGCATACTCGGACACCCCCAACTTGCATCCACAAACTGGAAGGAGTTGGATTTAGCACAGAGAGTGCGTTAAAGGCGCATGAAAAACATGTCTTCCTGAGCCTCAGGTGGCTGTCACAGGAGTAATTAGTAAAGGTTTGTTACGCATGCATTTGGTAATGTTAAGGAAGAAGGAGGCAGTTAGCCTATGACCTTCTCTTTAGGTAACATCATGAGAAATCCCCAGCATGTCTCCCTTAGTTTCAAAGGTAGATATGCTCACTCAGTTCGAGGAATCACTTTGTACGGCATACTCGGACACCCCCTACGTGCATCCACAAACTGGAAGGAGTTGGATTTAGCACAGAGAGTGTGTTAAAGGCGCATGAAAAACATGTCTTCCTGAGCCTCAGGTGGCTGTCACAGGAGTCATTAGTAAAGGTTTGTTACGCATGCATTTGGTAATGTTAAGGAAGAAGGAGGCAGTTACTTGACAGGTGGTAAAATGTAGTCAAACTTATTCCGTTCTGTGGCGTGTGAATGTGATGGGCCCTTGTCTGGCAGCGGTAAGTTAATGTGAGTGCAGTGATTGGTTGGATTGGGCCCGTGGCTGGCGATATGAAAGGGTTGTTTGTTGTGCGTGAATGGCGTGTGAATGGACCATAAAGAGGTTGGTGCCTGGACGCGGCTTTATGGCCCACCTTCAGAAGGCTTGGTTTCAATATTCAAATACTTTGATAAGTAATCATGCTTTGAAACCATATTTTCTGGAGGTGCTAAAACCAACCAGTGTGAGTGGTGGGTTAACTTTAACAAACTAGTACCAGGGGAGTCCAAGGGTGCAGGACTTGCGTGGCTCTCACCAGTTTTCCTTCACCCAGAATCCCCTTGAAATCACAAAATGTGCTTAAAAAACAAATTTTCCTTGCATTCCAATGAGCAGAAGTCCAGGGATCTGCAGGGAACCCCGCTTGTCTGCCTGCGCCTAGTGCCTGCTTCAGGAATGAATCACTCCAGGGTTAACAGTAGACCTCAAGCAAGGACTACCATTGACCCTTGTGTGATCCATTCCTGTTGCGGGCGCTAGGCCTACCCAAACAAGTGAGGTATCATTTTTATCAGGAGACTTGGGGGAACGCTGGGTGGAAGGAAATTTGTGGCTCCTCTCAGATTCCAGAACTTTGTGTCACCGAAATGTGAGGAAAACGTGTTTTTTTAGCCACTTTTTGAGGTTTGCAAAGGATCCTCCCAAAATTAAGAAAATTTTGCTAGCTGATACAAAACTGATTTATTCAGATTCCTTTGTTTCCCGTTTTGCAGTTGAAGGTTACGAATACTGGAAGAACACTATTGACATCAAGAGTTTATGGGGAGCACAAGATTGGCAAATACAGTGTAGGGAAGCTTCATTAGACTGTGCCTTATTACTGTACAAATGATCCTTTTAAATGATACCATTCAGCAGACATCCTGTCTGAGGTTAGCGAAAATGAAGGAAATTAATATGCCCAGTATCCCCACTCTGGCAAACTTTAATAATTGGCAATCCTTCCTGAATGTCACTGAGGAAGAACTAGATGCAAAAGTTCAGGCTGGTACACCTATAGCTCTTCACTTTCCAGTCCCGGCAGGTGGTTACTATGGCCAACGGACATAAATGGGTGACAGGCACGTTTTGTGAATTCTTCAGGGGGTTTCAAGATTAGCCAACCAGACCCTTGCTTTGTCTCGGGCCAACACACAGGTATAGTTACAACATACAGAGTTGGTAAACTGTGGCAAGAGCGGGTACAGACTCTAACATGTTAGCCGCAGTTAAGGAACATCCTATCACTCTTTCTGAAGATGTAGACTTGCAGGACTTTTGGTTAGGTCCTAGAAAGCCACGCACTAAAAGACTCATCTATGCCATAAATAATGAGATCTGGAAGCTTTCTCAGATAGAAGCTGCTGCACGTTTAAGGCAGATAGACAAGGAAAATGTAGAAAAGGCTTTAGCTGTTGTCGACAAAAGCATAAACACTCTGTGCAACAGGATCTATTCCATAACAAACTGTCATCTGCGATAGATATTCAGACAGATATGCCCCTTTTATATCATGGGCAAAGTCAGCTTCGTTCCATCATGCAGTTAGGGTGGACATTACAAACTTTGAAAATGGACGCGTTCCATGGTAGGACACTAATGGTAGTGACTTGTTTGCTGCTTTTAATTTATCCAAGGAACAACAGACAGTGGCTAAAAGGGAAGCGAGTTTCACCATGCTTCACATAGAAAAGTAAGAGAAGTTGTCTTTTACTGCTGCAGAAAGTCCATCAACGGTGTGTCTTTTACATGGCATTATTAAGTTGCCCATTTCCACATTTCGTTTTTCGAAATGCCTGAAACATCTTGCCGTAGGCAGAAGCGAGTGGCTAGGCGATAGCTATATTAAAAAGAAGAGTAGGAGTTGCCCTTTGAATACAGGTGTCTGACCGGTGAAACAGAGGTCTTTCTCAGTGGAAGCGAAAGTGAAACAACTGTTAGTCATTCAATTATGTGCAAAGAGGGGTCCCTTCATGGCCTTTGCAATGCAGGGGTCGAGAACTTGGTCTGTTTTCTGAAGGGTACTCCTGTCCCTTTGATTCGACCATCATTTCATGTACTTTCGAATGGAAGTTATGTGGTGCTGAGCAACCAAAGCTGTTGTGATATGCGACCAGGAATTGCCTACGCAATTTCAGTGTCTAAGGTCGTTATGTGTTGTGGACATGTTTTATTCCCCCCCCACATGAGAGATAGGAGTATCAGAAATGTGGCCTCACATTGATACTGCTAATGTAAATTATGACAAGCTGAGCAGACTAAAGTCGCTACTGTTCTAAAAACATGTTGCGTTGACATCAGCTAGAGAGACGTATGCTGTCCAGATAGCAAGATCATCAGCCAAGATACAATCTCTATTAAATACCAACTTCCCAAGCACTTTGGAGAGCTGGTATCCAGAATTTTCAACGCTTCAAGCACTACGGGGATTGTCCATTTCTTTAAGGCTGTTGGGTCTGGATTTGTGTCCATCTTCCAGACTATCTTCAGAGCCATTCCTTTGGCCAACCAACCACTCTTTTCAAGTGTGTTTGGCGGCTTTCCTATAATTTTGGCATTAATAGGCGGAATTCTGCTGCTATTCCTTCTGATTCGCAGTGGCTGTGCTTTTCCATCTACAAAAAACAATGGAGCAACTGCCACCAGCTCAACTGTGCCGTGAACGCATGGTTCAGTTATTTAATGTTCCGTTGCTGGAAGAGTTGGAGCGTGATTGATCATGGTCATTCAGACCAGTCCTATGGTGCGTGCAGACAGTCTTTCGCTGCGTATGGTGTCTCTTCAAACATTTTCCTACAGTGTGTCTTGCTGTTCTGCCACTGCCTCCTGTGGACCAAGAACTGCTGATGTCCCCGATGAGGGTTTATTCACGGTCGTACCCCTCCAGACTAAGGCTGATTCATGAGGCCACTTATGAGCCGCCCTTGGTGGATGATTTGGCTCTCTTTGGTGCTGTGGAGAGTGCGACTCGCAGATGGACCTGCACAAGAGGCTGCCGCGCACTACTGCTCCATGGATCCATCTGCCTATTCTGTCATCGTTCTAACATCTGACGATGTGGCCTCTTTCCTGAGGTCCTTTCCATTCAGTGGCTTCAAAGATGCTCTTCAAGATCATGACTATTGTTAGAAAATGTGATGATTGGCTTATCTTACCAAATTCAAAGTTGCATTTACTGCCCTTACTTTGGTCTGCTGTGCTTGGTATGGTCGACATTATATCCCTTTGTATGTTTTTATCTATTTTTTAACATGTTTTTAACTACAGTTTTTAGCTATTATGAATGATTTGAGCTTGATTTAGTCCAGAGTATTTTAGCTTGGATTCATTCACCTCCAATGGCGATGTCTTATGGCGTCATACTTTTTCCGGCAATGGGAAGGGTGTAGTGAATGCTATCTTAATTTTAATAGGGAAACAGAAGTTAGCTTAGACTTCTGGCTTGCAGACCTGTGCCTCCATCACCCAGTGGCTTTTACCCTACTTAGCTTGCTCTGTTTTAGCTAAATTATGTAATTATATCTTTCCAAGATGGCTCCATTATTTTTAGTTAGGACAATGTTTTAATTTCCTACTATCAGTGCCACTCTGCTAAGGCATCACTATCAACACCACAGATAGATAAGATGTAGGTACTTTCCCACCTTTCGCTTTCCGAAGAATTGTTTATATAATTGCCGCCCCAAGCATGTCTTGTTATCTATTGTTTGGGAACAGACCTACGTCAGGGGTCCGAACAGATCTGTATGAATGCACCTTACATAGACAGATGGTCAGAGGGATTCCAACCAAATGCCATTGCTGCTATCGATGCTGCACGTCGCCTTGACGCAGTCCCAGTCTTTGTGTCCACACGGAGTCTGAGCAAGAGACCTCATTGCTTTGGTATCAGAAAATATGTGGAGTAGTTTCCCTGTTTGAGCTCCTTTTTGGGCACTTTTTCTATTGCCTTCTTTTGCAGCAATTCCTTTACTTCTTGCAGTAGTCGTTTTGTTTCCTTTTTGTGTGGACCACTGTCCTTGATCCCTTTAGTGGTGGGTGTTTGACTAGTTTTATGCAATAGATATATTTTATGATACTGAGTTTCCATGTATCTTGTGTGACTTTCCTCCACTCCTCGAAGAAGTCCTCTATCCTCCCCCACAACAAGTGTTGCGTGTGGGGGGGGATGTTGACCTTTTGAGTCACTTACTGCTCAGTGCAGACACCCTTCTTTGTGTCTGTGAGCTCCCTCTTGCTCACCCCAAAAAGGTTGACGCAATGATGTCTGGTATTGCCATTGTTGAGTAGGCATTTGAGTGTGGCTTGCACCTTGACAACTCTGGTGTGTAGTGGTATCTTGGAAGCTCCCTCTACCTACTGACCTCCTTGTAGATGTGGTTCCCCTCCTTAGATGTCCAATAAACTGCAGGGCTCTCATTCATTTTGAGGCGTCATTGTTGTTTTTAAGCTGCTGCAGGTTAACATGCACTTCACTACCAAAAATCAATTCTCTATTGAATGGGGTGTTAAGTTTGCTTGGACCTCATTTTTTAAGCCTGACACCCTTAGCCATGATTGTCTTCTTAGGGTGGTCCTCACAATTATCTGTCTACTCCTTGTGTCTGACGCATCTAGTGTAAATTTCTAGCAGGTGTTGGCAATATTGTTCCCTTCTTCTGGAAAGGATCCTACGCTTCTCTGGTATTTCCTCAGGCAGATGTTTTATCAGGTCTGCCATCTCCTCCCGGTGCTGATATGAATACCTGTTGTGCAGGGCATTCGAATTAGCTATGCGCCACTGTGTCGTTACTTCCTTCTCAAACTTTCTCCCCACCATGTCCATTTTCTTACTTTCCTTATCTGGAGGTTGCCCGGATGTTGGCGGGACCTTTGCCCTCGCTCTGGCCGTGGCAGCAATAGCAGAGTCTGCTGGTACAGTCCCTCGAATATATGGTGGGTCTTTTGAGGAGTGTTACTGACCTGCATGTTGTAGGTTTCTTAAAAGCCTCTCTTCCCTGGTCCAGTATGCTTGGGAGCATGGATAGGTATTGACTCCTACATTGGAATGGTAACAATATCACAAATAGAAAACATGATTGACATTTCTCCTCCTCCAGTTGTAGCCCATACTTGTCTGCAGCCCTCTTTATTACGTGGTTATATATGGCAGTGTCATCCGGAGGTCAAGGCCTTGCCTGATAAGTGTCCACCCCCTCCGCTGGGGAATCTGTTTTGAGGTCCTGCCATTATGTCTCAAGGTTTTCCAACCCCTCTGTCTCCTAGAACATGCCCTAGGACTCTGGGTTCTTCCCTTTGTAGAAGATCTCTCGATCCCGTTCCTCCTGTGGTTCTGGGTCTCCAGATCTTGAGTGTCCTTGTTCCCTGGTGCGTGCTCCATCAAAGTTTTTGGCGCAAGTCTGAATTCTCGCAGAGAGGCATCAAACTCTTTCTTTTTCTGTAGGACCGCAGCCATTTCGGCTACAAGACACCTCTTTCCCCGTTTGATTTAGAAAGCGCATTCTTCCGCGTCAAATGTCAGGTCGATTTTCTCTCTGACGTTGAGGCTTCTGGGGTTTGATTTTCACGCAAGCCTTTTTTCGCCTTATTTCGACTTCAGTAGTCCTTTGATGCCGTTATATTTTCAGCAGCCCTTCCAACTACGATGTCCTTGATGTGGGACCCAAGGGGCTCTTTCAGCATCTGCTTGCCTCCAGTCGAGGAGATTTGTGGTGGTGAGGCAGCTCTTGGTGTCTTTGAGTGTGTTAGAGACTCACCCCCAATCTGTTTTTTCGGCATTAACTGTGAACGCTTCTCCTTATGTTTTTGATCTTCTTTTTCAACGTTGATGACCCTCATTTCAGAATCTGAGCCCTTTCCTTTGGCCATGTTGTCTTCCTCCTTACTCGACAACCCCAGGTCTCTCAGCAACTGAGTTTACTTCTGCCCCTGAATGGTGTAGTGTGTGGGACTCTGTTTGTCTCTCTCTTTTAAAGTCTTTGGTTTAAAGTCTGCATAGGACACTCAGTTGTTGCTTCTGGGGTCTATTTATTGGAAGGCAAAGGTTGCACACTGGATGGTTATCTTTTTGTGTAAACTTGGGATGGCATTTCGAGCAGAAATTAAACAGTGTGTCCTCCGTTTCACATGGAACTAGGGGGCTCCCTGCCTGTACATTCTCCGGTCTTCCTTCGATGTGAATTCTTGCGTAGTGTGACAAACTTTAAATTGAATCCCATTTTCCAATAGTTTTCTTCGGTCACTTAGTGTTTCCCTCGATGAACAAGCAAATCTTACTGTTTCGGCTCATGGAGAGGCTTAAGCAATGCTTCTAGATCAAATGGTGGAAAAAAGAATCTGAATATGGTGGTCAGGGAGGACGTTTCTGAGGAGGTGCGTATGACGTCGGGAGAAGACAGCAAATGGTGGGACAGTCTATGTCCAACAACGAAATAAAGAGAAAAAAGACTAAGGCTAAGGAGAATTCCGGACCCAACCACAAGAGGGCCGAATAATGCACAGCATGTAAGTCCACAAAAGATTCAAAATGCAAAAGTGAACTTGCCAATGCTCATGAGATTGCCACATGACCAATTTACACATGCATATTTGTTCATGCTAAAATGCAGTTCAAACTTTTTCTAGGAGCATGGTTTCCAGGCTTACTTCTGTAAATTCTTGTGAATTCATTAAAGTTGTGAATGTGTATAATGCAAAGACGTATACAGCGAGTCAATTTTTGTGACTTTCATTAAGAATTTGGCCCCTAAATAGGTCTGCTTTCATTTTTTATTAAAATTACATATAACTTAATGTATGGTTAACTTCACTGTGAATGACAAGATTCTGCTCTTTCACAAGGGACATTTGGGCATACAAAGACGTTTCTTTCAGTGCCAGAAACTGTCATGGCACCATGTGGCCTTTTGAGACCAAAAAAACAATTTTTGCTTTTAGCAAATGTGTTTTTAAAAAGTATTATTATTAGTGATGGCCCAGCTGCTCACACAACAATAACATTTTACTCATATAACCGTCCTGAGGGACAGGGCACAGAACATCATAGTCCACAAGAAGAAAGGGTGAAACAAGACACCAAACCCCTGGAAAAGCAATTAGTGGAATTGGAAGGGCATCCCAGGTCAGGAACAGACCCACAAATCCTTAACAGGATAGCGGTCCTCCATAAAGAATACCACTCACTAGCACATAACGAAGGTAAGTCCCAAGCATTAGTGACAGAACAGTGTATGTACGATGCGGGTGACAACGGTGGAAGATTATTGGTATGGCTGGGGAAGAGAGAGATAGAGACAAGCTGGATACACACCATACAGGGTGATAATGAAACATATGATACAGACCAATGGACAGCTAATGAGTTTGTATGATTTTACAGGGAGTTCTACAGAGCGTGTCCATTAGTGATGCATCTCAAATAAAGGAATACCTAGAGGAGTGCAGGTCCCACTCCTGACATGGGAAGACTGCGAATCCCTTGAGGAAGAAATAGCTCTGTCATCGATAACAACAGCGATAGGCAAACTAAAATCAGACAAAACATCAGGCTCCAATGGTATCCTAATAGAATTCTTCAAGAGAAATGCCGAAATCCTGTGCCCGTATCTCCTTAAAATGTTTATGGAAGTTAGAGCTGCAGTACTACTCCCACCAGAACTCCGTAGAGCCACAGTAGTGGTAATCCAAAAGGCAGGGAAACCTCCCAGGTACTGCAGCCCCTACCGCCCGATCTTACTCCTCAACATAGGCAGACTCTGACGATGAGACTTGCCACAAGGTTGATAGCAGTCATAACCCCCTGATCCATAAGGACCAATTTACATATGCATATTTGTTCATGCTAAAATGCAGTTCAAACGTTGTCTAGGAGCAAGGTTTCCAGATTTACTTCTGTAAATTATTGTGAATTCATTAAAGTTGTGAATTTGTACTAATGCAAAGACATCCCATGAGTCAATTTTTGTGAATTTCATTAAGAATTGGGCCCCTAGTTAGGTCTACTGTTAGCAAACATCTTTCATTTTTTATTAGAATTACACATAGCTTAATGTATGGTTAACCTTCCTGGGAATAACAGGGTTCTGCTCTTTCACAAGGGGCATATGGGCATACAAAGAAGTTTCTTTCAGTGCCAGAAACTGTCATGGCACCATGTGGCCTTTTGAAACCAAAAATCAATTGTTGCTTTTAGCAAATGTGTTATATATTTTTTTAAATTAGTGATGGCCTGGCTGCTCACACAACAATAACATTTTACTTGTATAACTGTCCTGAGGGACAGGGCACAGAACATCATAGCCCACAAGAAGAAAGGGAGAAACACGACACCAAATCCCAGGAAAAAGCAATTAGTAGAGTTAGAAGGGCAACCCTGGTATGGAACAGACCCACACGTCCTACACAGGACAGCGATCCTCCGAAAGGAATACCACTCACTAGCACATAACGAAGCGCAGTCCCAAGCACTAGTGAAACAACATCATAAGTATGATGTGGATGACAAAGGTGGAAGATTATTGGCATGATTGGGGAAGATGGAGATAGAGGCAAGCTGGATACACAGTATACAGGGTGATAATGAGATATATGATACTGACCAATGGATAGCTAATGAGTTTGTATGATTATACAGGGAGTTCTACAGAGCACGTCCACTAGTGATACATCTCAAGCAAAGGAATACCTAATGGGAGTGCAGGTCCCACTCCTGACATGGGAAGACTGAGAATCCCTCGTGGAAGAAATAGCTCTGTCATCGATAACAAGAGTGATAGGCAAACTAAAATCAGAGATAACACCAGTCCCCAATGGTATCCCAATAGAATTCTTCAAGAGAAATGCCGAAATCCTGGGCCCGTACCTACTTAAAATGTTTACGGAAGTTAGAGCTGGGATATTACTTCTACCAGACCTCTGTAGGGCCACAGTAGTGGTAATCCAAAAGGCAGGGAAACCTCTTGCGTACTGCAGCCCCTACTGCCCGATCTTCCTCCTCAACATAAGACAGATTCTGGAGATGATACTATCCACAAGGTTGACAGCAGTCATAACCCCCCTGATCCATATGGACCAATCAGGCTCTAAGCCCAAGAGGTCAACTAGATTCCACCTCCACCATCTCCATTACTAGCTGGACACTGTACAAGTGTGGAAAGACCCTCATGTGTTGGTGTCCCTAGATGACGAAAAGGCATTCAATGCTGTCCATTGGCCCTTCATGACACACACCCCGAGAAAATTCAGGTTAAGGCCCAAAGGTAGCATTACTATACAATAATCCAATGGCCACAGTCCGGGTAAACGGGGAAACATCAACAGAATTCCCCATCGAGAGAGAAACAAGACAGGGTTGTCCCCTGTCTCCCTTATTGTTCGCTCTCACTTTGGAGCCCCTGGCCTACATAGTTTGAGCCCAATGAAAAACAGCAGGCTTCCGTATAAATGAGGGGAAGGGGAACATTGGAAGAATTTCATTATACGTCAATCACATCTTGCTATATGTCACCGAAGGAGACATTGCCAGGAGTGTTCGGAATATTCGAGATATAGGGGGCACACTCAGGCTACACAACAAACTGGGACAAACCAAGTGTATGCCAGGAGGGACGTGACCAGGTTCAGTTAGGCAACCTACATATAGACTAGGGGGGATTCATATACCTGGAGATATATGTGACTCTGAACAGGGAACGCAGTCTCGACCAACACATCTGGAAGGCCATGGCAGAGTTCAGTGGTGAGGTGTAGGAATCTACCACTAACACTAGCTACTATCTAAGAGGAAGGACTGAGAGCACATGAAGTTCCAGCATGCATGCTCCCAATTAATCTAATATTTAAAAAAAAAGGAGTATGCAGTTCCTTTAGAAAAACATGTGTCGATGTGAACGGGTCGTTATGGACTGAGAAATCAGAGAGGTGCGTCTGACTGCTCAGCAGCAAGAGCCCTCACACCCCGAAATTGGTGTCATGCTTAATTAGGCGTGCTCCACGTTGAACCGGCGCTGCAATGCCCAACGGGCCCCACAAGGGGGCTCTTTACCGGAGAACTTTTATTTTTGCCGTGTAGCAAGTGTATGTGTTAAAGGTGTATGTGTAATAGATGTAGATTGGTATGTGTATGAGTTGGTTAGAATAGACTAAATGGTACCCTGTCAATTTTAATCTGTGGGTCCTCTTGCCTAGATTAAAAAAATTAAAAACTGCAGTGATAATGGCTAGAACCAGACATAATGGTCTATCCCAGCTCAAGGTGTGGTGTTGTCAATAGGTCAACATGCTTCTTGACATGTTTAGTCGTCGATCAGTGGCAATCCATCAGGACCAAAAGACCTAATCTACACACGGCACGGGAAATTCACTTTAGCATGCACTGAAGCCCATTGGATGCTGCGTCTTGAGCAATATGTCTATCTAAATTGAGACTGTTTCCTTTCTATCTCTTCTCAGGTCTGTATTTAAGTTAAAATGTATAACATTTCAGTGTATCAGTGATTGGGCACCACTGATTGATATTTCACATTGTTCCCCTAACACTGTATAGATTAGGTCCCTCATGGTCAAAATGTGGTGGGTCAGGTGATCGCCATTTGTGGGCAATGAGTCTCTCAGCTAAGATAAGGCCCAGATATAGAAATCTGGATGTGACTCAAGCTTCCCAGGTGAATCGAATGTTTCGGTTGACAGTGCGATAAACGGTGCATCACTGCACTCAAATAACAATTTAAATGAGGGCATGTCCATAACATGTGCAATAAGTCTGCATCCAATATATATAAATATATATATATGACAATGAAGGCACTATGCACCTGCCTGGTTGAAATATTTATTAATTTTATCAGTTGTGAGATAAGCCCTTTGAGTGATACAGTATTGAATTAGCCAGATCCTAGTATAGCATCGCACCCCTGTTAGGCTCTCTAACAAATTAGACCATTCCTTATCTGTGTGTGGCGCACCTTGGTTAGTTTCCGATTGGTCTTGTAGCAATATGAGGGGTAGAAAGGTGTGTTGTTGCAATGAGTCTGCCAGCCAGTGTACCAAGTGTCTGCCTCTGCCAAACATATGCAAATACTGTAGGGTGAAATGAGTGGGAGGTTCCTTGGTCAGGTCACCCCATGACTGCCCCAGTGAACTAGTAAGAGATAAAGAAGGAATCCATTGTGAGGTAATCCACTGTCCTCCATTAGGGTATCATATGGAAGGAGAGTACTGTTGTCATAACGGTCACCCAAAGTATGGATCCTAGCGGAATGACAGTACCAACTCTGCTACTGTAGTGATTTGGGGGCCACATGGTGTCCCCTGGAGAATGATGGCCGGGGCGTAAGGGATTCTCATTTTAGTGAGATGTAAGCTTCAATGGAAGCAGCGGTATGCCACATTCAGAAGCAGAGGCTGGGGCGCAGAATATTCACTACTGGGGTTGAATAAATCTAGAATGTCTAAGATATTCCAAGGTGGAGACATTGTGGCTGTATCAGACAGTTGACGGGAGACCAGCCAACGAGATACCCATTGTAACTGGGCTGCCAGGTCATAGTTTTTGAAGTTAGGAAGTGCCAGGCCACCCGATCAGTAGTTCTGTAAAGTCTGATGAGAGCCACTAAGCAACAGGAATTTAATCAGACAAAGGCCTTTACTACAACCCTGGCGGTCGGTGATAAAGAGGCAGTAATACCGCCAACAGGCCTGCGGTAAAAAAAATGGAATTATGGCCACAGCGGAAACCGCCAAAACAGACAGCCACTTTAACACACCGACCGCCACAGCGGTAGAAACAAGCACCGTGGTGGTAACTGCCAACAGCCAGGCGGAAGACAATGTACCACCCACCCTATTACAACAAACCAATCCGCCAGCTTTCCCGGGGCGGTACCAACGCCATCAAAAGCATGGCGGAAACAGTACACAGAAGGTAAAAGACTCACCTCTGGACACTCAAGGAAGAACCACAACGCCATGGAGCCCGAACTACAAGTGTTGCCCATGCTGGTTTACCTCCTCCTACATCAGGAACACCAGTGGTGGCGAAGACGACCACGGTGAGTACTGCACCTAGCACAAAAGGGGGGGGGGGGAAGAGAGTGACACACACACGCTACACCCCCACCCCCAACAACATACACACAAACAGATGCAACAACACCCCTCAGGAATAACGCAGGGACAAAAGGAAGTGAGTAAAGTCAGTGTAATAATATAAATAATATAAAGTTCAATAAATGCATCCTCAAAGCACAAAACAGTATCTACAATATTTGCAAATGGAGGGACACTGCCCAGTCCATAGTGTCCGTGAGCCGCAGGGCCATATCATATAGGCCAAGGCCCCACTTGACTCCTGCCTCAATACGGAGAGAACACTGCTGGGGCATCATGTCGAAAATACACAGGCACCTCAGGGGGAAGGGGAAGTGGGGGCACCTCAGCCAGAAGATGGTACAACTCTTCAGATTCTACTTGCAAGTTTCCAGCAGGAATACTATGCAACTACTACTTCATCCTCTGACCTCGGATCAACCCCAGCCTGCCCCAGGAACTGCTATAACAGCAAAAAAGTATCCACAAGGGACACTTATCTGCAACTTCAGCTCCGGCCAGCAACTGCAACAGTTTCCACAGTGTGCATGACTTGAGGACTCCCTGTCTTCACCCTGCAGCAGAAGGACCAAAGAAATCTCCAGTGGGGTGATGGAGTCACTCCCCTGCTCACGCAGGCACCACCTAAGTCAATGACCGGTTCTCTTGTATTCCTCTCCTGGGGGCGAGCCTGCTCCTTGGAACACAGAGGGTGGACCCCATCGACACAAACTGTCCTGAGGTCCTGCAGTCGCAATTTGGAGGAAGTAAGACCTTGCCTTCCCCCAGAACTACAGTAACCCTGTGTGCCGCGTTTTCTTCACCTCCTGAGGCGTCTGTGCACTATTTGCAAGATTCCTTTGTGCACAGCCTGGCCCAGGTCCCCAGCACTCTATCCTGTGACGCTCAACTCGCTGAGTTGTTTTCTGGCGGTGTGGGACCTTCCTTTGTAGTGCTGCACCAACCACATTTTGCACTTCCTTTGTCCCCGTGTTTTGGGACTACCGTGGGTGCTATCTGGTGCTCTGAGGGCTCTCTGAAGTGCTGAGAGCCCCCTCTTCCTGCTCACACGGAGTTGAGGCCCCCAGGTCCCTCCTGGGTCCAGATAGCGCCTAGTTGACGCAAAACGCGACTTTGCCAGAACCAAGGCTTGTTAGAGGAATCCAGTGCCAAAACTTGCCTGCATCCAACCTCACGACGTGGGACATCCCTTGCAACATGCAGGAACCCGCTGGCATCTACCTAGGGTACATTTCTGCAATCTTCGTCCAAGCGGGGGACTCTTCTTTTGCACCCTCTTCTGGGCTGGCAGGGGCTCCTGTCCTTCCTGGAACTTCTTTCCACTTCTGGACTTGGTCTCTTTCCTTTTTCAGGTCTTCAGGTCCAGGAATCCACTGTTTGTTGTTTGAAGACTTGGTTAGTTCTTGGAATAATCCCAAGCACGAGGTGTAGTGTGTCCTAAGGAAACTTGCAGTACTTTCCTCCTGTTTTTCTGGGCTCTGGGGTAATTTACTTACCTTTACTGTATTCTTGCTCTCGCAGCGATTCTGCACACATAACACTTGTCTAGGAGGCAATTTGTGGTTTGCATTCCACTTTCTTAGTATATTTTTTGTGTTGCCCTAGACATATTTTCTCCCATTGCATTCTATAGGATTTCCTATTGTTTGCACTATCCTATATCTAATTACTTGCCTTATTTTGGTGTCTAGTGTATATATTGTGTATAAAACTTACCTCCAGAAAGAGTATTGCCTCTAAGATATTTTTGGTACTGTGTCACCCAAATAAGCTACCTTTATTTTTGGTAACTCTGAATATTGTCTTTACTAGTGTATACGTTCTGTGTAACTACAAGTGGTATTGCATGAGCTTTGCATGTCTCCTAGTTTAGCCTAAGCTGCTCTGCTATAGCTACATCTATCGGCTTAAACTGCTAGAATACTAATACTTCACTATTAAGGGATAACTGGACCTGGTATAAGGTGTAAGTACCCAAGGTACCCACTACAAACCAGGCCAGCCTCCTACATGTATGACTGGTGAAGCACTCATGAGTAATTAT
This sequence comes from Pleurodeles waltl, assembly GCF_031143425.1. Classification (NCBI taxonomy): domain Eukaryota; kingdom Metazoa; phylum Chordata; class Amphibia; order Caudata; family Salamandridae; genus Pleurodeles; species Pleurodeles waltl. The sequence goes on from NC_090439.1 coordinate 208,064,404, forward strand.
GGATTAATATTACTACATACAAATATTGACAGCACTCACTAGACACTTGTTTGTAAAGCGGTGCATAACGGATGAATTGAAAAAAGAAAATGGAAATTTGAACATAATACATCTCCTGTCAAGAGATTGCTGAACTCTACAGACTATGTTTTGTAGTGATTTATAGAGCACTCATGGTAAGGCCATGCAGTGCTTGTATGCTGCACACAGCAGCAATGCTGATTCCTGGTGAATAACTGCAGGTACTTGTTTGTCAAAATGTCAAGGTATCCGTGGGCGTTAGCATTTCATTACGGCCCTGTTTGTTTTACTTGAGTTCTAAGCATACCCGTAGGGCCCACTGTACTTCAGTACCATGATAGGCCTTACTCTTGGTGTACTCCCTCTTCCCCTTTGCATTTGTATTTGTGTTCTGATGCAGACTCTATACAGCTTACAAACTTTGGTGTGGTGTTTGTGATGTAACACACCATTGCAGACTGGGGATGTGCCTCCAGGCTCTGAGTGATAAGAAGAGGCACGGTCTGGTTTACCAACCAGGCACACACTACAGAATTTGTGGAATTTGCCAGGTTGGATGCCAGGGGTGCAACAGGCAGCAATGTGTGAGCCCTGTTATCCAGGGCTGTGTATTATTAATTTACACAGGGGTGGGGTTTGAGGCAGCAATATTGATGCCTCAAACCTGACAAAAATCCACTAAAAGCCCCTTTAACTGCACACCCCATAATAAAGTTCTCATGCACCAACCCACACAAAGCGCCTGTCATTCACACCAAACACACCCAAAGTTCCATCCCTTTCACCAAATCCATGCAAAGCGCCTCAAGGCAATGTGATTTATACTAAAGGAAATTCACACGGATACGATCATGACATGGTTTTTGCTAGTTTACTTTCTCATTTATGTCGGAAGATGTCATGCTTGAAACTATGGTTGTCTCCATGGCTTCCATTTTATTAATTTTTTCTTCATTTGTCATGATTTTTTTGTTTATTGTGTTTGAGACCCTTCTTTAAAAAAAAAAATTTTTAAATGGGATTTGCACAGGAAATGGCAATCGCCCTACCAAAAAATGCTTTGTCACCCTATAGTGAACCCCAGAGCCACCCCTGTGCACAGCCCAGCCAAACCACTCTCAAACTTCACCAGCCGCAACTGGGCCCCAGGCACAATAGGCACACCTGCTGGGGATCCATCACAGACATTTGTTTCCCTAGCAATCTTAAAACCTGTCATTTTTGGGTGTGTCATCCCTCACACACTGAAGACATTTCTTAAGGCAACATCTCAAAGTGACGGGAAGAAAACTCCAAATCCAAGTCTATAGGTGGGACAATAGCGGAACAGATGTCGGCGCATGTAAGTAGCTTTTATATAGTCTCTGCATGTGATTTTCTAAGTGGAACAGCATCAGTGTAGAGCCCTATGCCACCACCTTCCGACAAGTAGAAGTACTGCTGAAACCTGGGGAATATTTAAAAGGTGACGAATCTGCAGCTAGAACTCTCAATCGGAACAGTAATATCCATTTCCTTCTCGACTTTCCTCAGAGTTTGTAGAAGGGCCAGGTGACGGAACTCAATAGTCCTCTAACCATTCTCCATTTGCCAGATATTATACACAAGTTGAATTAAATGTGGAATATACATTCCCGAAATTGTGAACACATCTCTTTCGTAAGGCTTCTTCTGAAAAATATTTTTTATCTGTCCCGTGCTTCAAGCCACTTTGCCAAACACAGCATTTAGACAGATAAATAATAATTTCAAATCTATTCCCATTCAGAAGTATAAAAATTTAAAACAATGCCTACTAACCTTACTTTCAATCTAGATCAGTCTAGAGAGGAAGTCTTTTACCTCTGGATTTTTTTTCATAAATGAATACACATCTTTGATGAACAGAAACATTGGGACAACATCCACAATTTTTACAAATGAGAAACAACTCAAATCATGGTGGGAAGTTTGGCCAACACTCCACCCATAGTTTGATATGTCTTACTTAATCAATAATATTGACAGTTACTAAGAAGATATGCAATACCTGCTGCTGGGCACACTTACTTTTTACTTGCTGTTCAGGAGCTTTGATGTGTGTTACCATTCCTGGCATATTCACACTATTCCGGTGCAGGTATTTCAAGAAGACATCTGCATTCCTTCGAGCCAATGTACAAGCCTAGCAAAAAAGGAAGGCATATCCAAACTCGGTTACAACATGAAATATGAACAGTTTAAGATTTAAAATGAGTTGTGTCAGAGACTACGATCTGCATTTCCCTATACAACATGAAGTCAACCAAAAACGATATTTGAAGGCCCACATAAATGCAAAACGATTTCAGTGTAGAGTTGAAACAGAACACATTAACTTTCAGTTCACTAATTCCCATGGTACAGCACTCCATACCTACTTGCTCATACTGATTGACTGATAGAATCAAAATGATCATTTATACAGAAAATCATATCCTGCGGATGAATTAAAGCAAGATGCTCCCTTCTAACAGACGTTCTTATATCCAAAACCACTGTATTAAGAATACTATCTGACTAGTCAAGGATAACTTTATTCGGCTCAATACATAACCATAAAAGTACATTTTAGTACAAACTACAAAATAAAACATTTTAACACATGGATAAAATACAATATGCTATTTGTACACAAGTTACAAACAATATGATCCTATGATCCTCAACTAATAAATACTGTAATCTTAAATAGAGATTAAAAATACAAGAATTAAATTTAAGTGCAGTAATTAAACATTTGCGATTCGCGGATAAAATACAAATTAGTGCATATTTAACAAGTGACACATATAAATCCTGTTCACAAAACCTCTAAAGGGTACATCAGGTTCACCAGCACTTATAACAACACATTCACAATTGCACTTAGATGAATACTTAGTGGGCTGTAGCTATAATTTTTTGTCATGACCTAAAAGTATAGACAAGACTTCAACATACAAAATACTAGGGATTTAGTCTTAAAGACCCATTCTGGAAGTAGAATAAAATTACCTTGTTACAAGCCCAACAATTTGCTTGGTCTTAGTAATTTAGGCTAATCACAGTGCATAACTCTGTATTATCGTTACCCACTATATTAGCAACACCTACACAAAAGTAGGATCAATTAAAAATGTAAACCTGTTTCTGCAATAGCCCAAATTAAAACAAAATCCGCCTCAGGCTGAAGACAGTATTCAATAATCTTAAGGCTTGTGAATATTGTCTAAAGCCAAAGTTAAAGCTTGGTGGACGTGTCCGTTTCCTTCAAAGCTTCACATACGCTGAACAAAAAAACAGAACATGCACCACATTCTATATAGTAAATGGCAGGGCACAAGGTGCAATTACAGGTATCATGTTTTTAGCCACAGCTTTGCTGATTCAATGTAAATGATCTAATTTCTAGGGTGTCAAAATGGTATTTTATATAGTGTCTTGGCTAGTGGTGGTTGACATTCAAGAACTTTTTAAAGGAGGGCAAGGGTTTGACATTAACAAATTGCACAGTCGGCTTCCCTACCCCCGTAGCTCCCATGCAGATAACATATAACATATTTTCAATCTCTCATTTGAAGCTATTCTCAGGGAGGAAGGGCCAGTCCAAAAAGTTCCTAAACTTAAGATGTGAAAGCAAAATTTCACATGCCAGAACCATGGGAAAGTGATGAAATTGTCAGTCTTCAACAGCTCCTTTAGACCCTCCCTATATAGTATACTAACTAGTGCACGGTCCAATTCCTTAACAGATAAAGTAGAAGTCTTAGTGCTGTCAAATGCTCTATCCTTTTCAGACCTACGTCAAAAAACAAAGGGATAAGTGGTGCAGGTTTGGGAAGGAGTAGTGATGACCTTATAAAAGAGTTCTCTCCCAATGCCAATAGACTTACATTATCTGTGCATCAGATTTCGGCGCTGTATAAAGCAGGAGCCTGGGCTTTTGCCTTGCAGGCTTATAGAGCAGGAGAAATAGCTCTAGAAATCATGTACTGGTGCCTTTTGTGCTATGTTGGAGAATGGTTCTACATTTTTGTATATGTGGGGTCAATGTCATCTTCCTATCTAGCATTATATCCAAATACTCAAATTTAAATACACGTTCCATTATCTTTTGTCCCAAACAAATGTTCCCTTTGAAGGACTTATGTGATCTTACTCCCACATATTTAGTCTTTGACACATTAATCTCAAAGCCCTTCTTGTTGCAATATACTATAAAGTTGTTGAATAAGAGCTACAACAAAAGAGTATCATCCATGAATAACAAGGCTGGAACAGGAACTCCTAGTTTTGGGGAATCATTAGTGCACTTAAGATCTTAATAACATCATTCACATACAATGGAAAGAGTGCAGGTGTAAGTACACAGCCCTGTCTAATTCCCCTACATATCGGGATGAGATCAGTGAGTTCACCCTGGGGCCCTCAACTTACTTGAGCATAGTTCTCCTAATACAATCTTATTTGTAGAAGGATAGCATCTAGGACTCCAACCAACTTGAGTGAGTCCCACCAATAATGCCTTGGGACCACGTCAAATGCCTCCCTCAGATTGACAAATGCTACATATAGATCGACTTCCCTTACTTTTATGTAGATAATAATAGAGAGCCTAGACACCCGTTCTACCGTACTGACCTTTGTCCTAAAGCCTGCCTGATATGTTGAGAAAATCTTAGAATCCTCCAACACACTTGTTCAGCTTGTTCAAAATCAGCCTTGCCTAAACCTTTTGCAGTCTAATAGGTCTATAGCTGCTAGGCTCATTCTTATCTCCCTTTCTGAAAATAGAGATGATTTCTCCTTCCTTCCATGTTTCGGGAATCGGAGCACCTGAAGCTATTTAATTGTACAGCAAATTAACATGTGGGGTGGGGCATATTGAAGAAACATGCCGTAAAATATTGCCAGGAATTTTTTATCAGGACCGGGTGCCTAAGCTAATTTAATGGTCTCGATAGCCATCTCGGTCTCTTCTAGAGAAAAGTGTATTTTATTTTCTATATTAGATGTTGAGTCTCTACTGGAAGATTTATGGAGGGTTATTGGTAAGGGCTTGTTAGTTTCTATCGCATGCAAATAAAGATTTGAAAAGTGTTCAACCCACAGTGCAGAATACACAAACATGTCAGTCTGTGTATGCCAATCTTTACTTCTATGTGCTATGCTTTTCCTGAGTGTCATTGAAGCTCATACCCTAGCTGCCTCAATCAGGTCAATCCAATTTGCATCATCCCAATTTGGTTTCACAATTACAGGTTGGAGATTTGGATTTTTGTGCCCTTACCAATGCCTTTTTAGATGAGCGACATTCCTCTGAGCATCAGGGATTTCTCTGTTTTTTATTTGCATCGCAATCAGGGTTACTTATGGGTGCCTTAGTTAAATATGGCTTCAGGTTCACAACTTAAGTGTTGTGGATATTTACAATAGGAATGTCATGTTGTGGGAGATTGGCATATGAAACCAAGGCCTTAGAATAGACATTATAACTCTTGGCTAGAATAATTATATATTTCCAAATATTTGAACCATTTAATTGACTTGCGATCATTCACAACAGTTTGTGCTATGATAAGAGAACCATTAGGGCAGTACAACTTCTCAATCGGAGAGCTTGTCTTCATGAGATTTAATCGAAAATTATCACTATCTGTCATGGTATCCATCTTTAGTCCAACATTTTGCCCCATAAAGAGACATCTATCAGGATGTAATCAATTTTGGACCTGCTGCTCCCTCAGATTTTTTTATTCTTTTTGTAACATCTTTTTATTATGTTTTCCAAAACATACATCTGTTTCCGCTGATAAATTTGACCAAAGTATCAGATTTTCACTTGCCATAACTGTCCCGCAAACTATATGCTACCACCATAAGGGCCGTCTGTAAAGCAGCCACAGCGCAAGGTACATAAGAGGTAGTATCAAGGGATGGGATGTCTCACATCTCATCCTCCTCATCTGTTACTAAATCAAATTCATATAGTGCCTTAAATGTAATGTTAAAATCCCCACCTATAATTGATGGTTCTTTAGATTCTAGACTATTTAGATCATGGATACTCAAAGTACGGCCAGGAGCACAGGGTTGCTGTTCACTCGATCGTAAATAGAGAGACAATTGTTTATTTCAAGGTTAACTGGTGTTAAGGAAAGGAAGTAACCAGGGAGTCCTGACCTTTACTTTAGAAGCAAGTTCATTTTTAAAGACATCTTGCAGCAAAAGTGTAAAAATAGAACAGTCACTTCAAAAAGTGTATTAATTTAACATGCAGTCCATTTCACCTAAGTATAATTTATTGTATCAGTACAATGAGAAGTATTCATTCAATGTGATAGTTTTCAAACAAGAATTTAGAAGCAAATTTTCTCCTCTACCCTGACAAATACGCCAATAGTGAATTAAACAAGTGAGTCAGATGTTATGTGCACTTTTTGAGTGATCTGGGTTACTATTATAGGTGAACAGCATTATAGTTTATTAAATCAAACACAGGAGCAGATTTGTACGATGCAGACCCTGAACCTAATATTAAGCAATTGCCTAGGATCACACAATTTGCAAAAGTGGGGAAGCCAAGATTAATCCCAGGTTTTCTAGTTCCATATTGCTCAATTCATCCACTAGATATATATAATTTGCTTCGCCTACCAATACTTAAACACCAGTCCTCCCAACCCTCTCGCCCGACCACCATTCCACTGGCATTGATGCGGCCCTCGGGCACATCCCAGACCAAACATTTTGGCCCCTGGGAAAATGTTTGTGAGTACCCATGATTTAGATGATATTCCAGTGACAGTATAGCTGGAGATTCCATGTTTCTCTGTTTCGGCTGGATGTAAATATTAAATAGGTTCATTGTGATCCTCCTAGGGATTGTTATTTTGAGTCCTAAGATGTCTGGCAAGTCTACATATAAAGTATTTCAATACAGGAATTTAGAGAAATTTTGACCCAAAAAGCAAGTCCATCTGAGGGTCTACCCACAGAAGATGGGGAAAGTACCAATAAAATATGCTTTGTAGTCTAGTCTATAAGGGGGATGGACTAACCAAGTTTCCTGGAACATACAAACTGGTCAATATATCCCAGGCAACCAGAATAATTAAGTTTTTGCCTTAGATCTGCAATGATTCATGAAAGTAGATGGAAAAAAACATTAACGTTTTTTTCTGTTTCGTTAAGGGGAGGTAAGATGTTGACAGATTCGGCATCTTGAATAGAAAAGCCTTCACTAAGGTCTTTAATTTCGATACTAGATATAGCAGAGATTAGGGAGCGAGGTAACTGAGTGGGGTCCATACACTGGGGTATAACAGGTTGGTATAGACTCTCTAAACAGGACAGTCAATCAAAATCTGATATAGGTTCTATATTTGGTGGAAGTACTTGGCTACTGAAGTATTCTAGAAGTCTCTGGGTGATTGGTTGACTCTGCTCCTGGGAAGTCTCTGATGGTGCTGGGCTTATTATTGATAGCAAATTAGCTACACCTTTAGGTTTCTTTAGAAGGGGCCTGTGAGTGCAGTCAGCTTAAACTGTATTGGTGATCCATTTGTAGAAGCTGACCTTAACTTGGAAGGCTTTTTAGCCAGCCACTAATCTCTGATCTTACAAGAATAGCTTGATAATAATGTATATTTCAGAGACTCTAGATATCTGTTGGGCTTTCACAATGCCTGATCAGACTATCATAAGACATTGATGTTTGTGCCTAATCCAATGTGTTACTATTTACCAGGGATTCTCAATCCTCCCTCATCCTCCTTGTTAGTTTAGGGATGTATGTCATAAAAACTATTCATCCATTTTATTTGTGGATACTCTTATTGGAATGTTCACTAAAGTAAGGGTACAATCTGAGGTGTTAGCTTATCAGGGAGACTGATACTTGAGGGTGGGTTCTCTCTAATGTTCCTCTAGGTGGGTAGAAATAACAAAGATTTGATGGAGAACAGCCAAAGTTCAATATTTTGTTGTGAACCCTAAAACCCACTTTAGTACTATGAATAGTGGCATTCCCACTCCTATTCCTACTCTGATTACCTTGGTGGTCAAGCGCTCGGCTCTCAGTCTCTGTTCTTTGCCTATAGCTTTTGTAGGTATTTCTATGTGTTCTGAGTGTGACAGCCCTTAGTTACATTTCACACTGCCCCTGGCCCCATTAAATGGGGCATTAAAGTTCTTACCAGCCCTTTTATTTCTATAGGCTCTTTTGTGAGGCAATCAATCTTCAAACTTAATTCTTCTAAGGATGGTTATCTATTGCTTTTACTTTTCTGAATTTCAGTTGCTCCTGTTGCTTCTCTACAGGTAAGGAATGACAAAGTAGAGAACCTAATCACACATGTAATAGAATGTTCCACTTTAGTCAAGGCAATGGTAATTGGATTAGTTACATTTGTTGCCTTTATAAGTGACGCCGCTACTGCTCATTGCGTATTAAGTCTAGGTATTTGCTCCAAAGCCACATTCGGAAGTGATTCTTCTCCATGCCTTCCAATATGAAGAATTAATTTGGATTCTGTATTGGATTCCTATTCTAATCATGGAGTTTCTTATAAAACCAGGTCATTCTAGGGTTCTGAACACATCCTGATTTGTTTCTCATCAACTAATATCGACTCAACTTACTCAATTAAATTATCAGTCTCAGTTATGGTGCAATAATCTCCTGCATGCCTTGCAGTTTTGGAAATTTGACCCACTCCTATTACTGCCTCAGACGCCATACATTAAAAAAAATATTCACGGTTTAGCTGGAGAATGAATTCTCCTATACCTAAGCTTATCAGTATGCAATTACCAAATAAAAAAATAAAAAAACATTTCATTTCACCAATACACAGCTGCAACAATACAATCTAAACTAGATTGAAACACATTTAAGAACACATAATCAAATTAAGAATACAAATGGAAATAGACTTTGATAAAAACAGTCTCTATAGTTATTAAGTTACAAGTTAGTCAGAATCCATCTAAAAATGTATGCCTTAGGATATCTTATAAAGCGTACCTAAGTCTGATTGCACATCTTCCACCCAGTAATCAAAATGAATTGGCATAGTCAAGCAGGAGCTACAAGCTGGGAAAAGAATTATGGCATCAAAGTGATTCCACATGTAATCGCACAAACACAGACGTGCGGCAAAACAAACGAAATCAAAACAATGATAATTCAAAAGCACGAAAACAAATAAACATGAAAATGAAAATATTTTCTTTGATGACTGGAACAAAGTCCCTAAAGTAGCTGTATAAACTGATAAACGTCTAGCTCCAAGTTAATGCCTAAAAATATTCAATAAAGCCTAGTTCAGTCTGGATGCAGACCTTCCCAGAATAATCAAAATAAGTTAGCGTAATTGCAGCGAAGGCTACTGGTTAAGGAATAAGAGTGCCAGAGTAATTCATTGTGCTGCAACTAGCAAAAAAGTATATAAAAACAGGAGGAGTACAATTACTTATGTTTTGACCACTATCAGGGTGTGAATATTGGAAAATGTATGTTTATGCGCACCATGATACGTTCACATATAAAAACAAACTTGCATCACTATTACCGAATTCACCAGTAATTAACTCTCCATCAACCACAATACAAAAGTATGTGTTCAAGCATGATCTGAGACCCAGGCCTGAGGTTACTGATTAACATGTACTTGTGGTGCAGCAAGTAGCCAGCAGACAAATGTGGTAAAAGGAAACTCAAGATCAGTCCCACAGATAAGCACAGTGACACCACAGTGGTCCTGGGGTATTGGCCTCAATAAAACACACAGGTCCGGAGGGGTGCACGGATTCCCAAACACCATTAAATCAGATGCCACACGTAGTTAGGAACATTCAGCCAATCAGAACAGAGCATGCACACTAGGACACTGTGATCACGCGCCCGTCAGGCCAGACATCTGGGCACGTTACCCACTGGCCCTCATTGTGCCCAAGCAAGGTCGAAGCCCACCTGCATTTGTTTTCAGGACCTTATTTATGACTTCAAGACAATGGTTCACATTCTTTACCCTAAAAGGGAATGCTATAATTGTTTTATGCTACTCAGAGAAATGTATAAAACACTGCTCAGACAGTTCTGTAACTGTTCTTCCGGCCGTAATGTTTAATTAAACAAAATGTTCCTGCTTTGCCAAACGCCTCGTCTTTCTTTTTTTCAAGTAAAATTCACATTCGAGCAACAAGAGAATTGCTTACACTGAAACAGTCGTTAAGTACTCGAGTACCTGTTGTTCAGGGCAGTGGCACAACCAGATCCAAACTTCAGAGGGCGTGGGGGTGGGGGATGTAGCACTTCAAACCACAGTGGTGGAGCTGCCACTTCATGCAATGTGGACAGCGACGTCCTCAGAGCTGGTATGAGAGCACCTATTGCCAATATGTCTGGCTTTAATGAACTAACACACGCAAACACCATTTGTGCATATCCGTATTTTCATTCTTCATCAAATTAATGCCAGATATATTGGCTTTGTCAATAATTTCCACTGAGACACTAAGCAATGTTGGAGCGTTGAGAGTTCCACCACACCTGCTGTTGATGTTTGGTACAGAGTGTTGTGCCTGAGAGCATGTCTAACACAGAAAAGAAAGCACTGCAGCCTTACTGAAGGGTGCTTTTTCATACTAAAAGCAATGTTTGACAGATAATGAACAAAACTTTCCATGGATTAAGATGTGTGTGGCTGCTCTCCTAATAACGACAAGAAAGAGCTTCTACAGGCATCCAGAAGCAGACTTTTAGGAATCGTAAGAAAAGTGTGTAATGTGTACAGAAATATAGAAAATTATATGGGGGTTCTATTGGAATGCCATACAATGAGGGGGGTCACAAGGAGCTCAAAAGGAGGGGGCATTTACAAAGTGGGATAACTACACAATGTAAAACATCTGTGTGTTTATATTTTTATAACAGACTTAGCTGGGGAGTACACAAGTGTTTTACATTTTGGGGAATGATACTGCATACATCAAGTTAGGGTTTAAATCTTTGAATTATCCAGTTACACAATTACACCATTATAGAAGATTAAGGCCCTCATTACAACCCTGGCGGTCAGTGTTTAAGCTACGGTAATACCGCTAACAGCCCGGCGGGACAAAAATTGGGATTTGGACCATGGCTGCTACCGCCATCCAAATCCGCCACTTTAACACACTTACCACAAGGGTGGTAAGCGGCCGCTGGGCTGGTGGAGACCTAGATCTCCAGCCCGGTGGCCACCACAATCCCACCCTCAGGATTACGACCCTGCCATGGTTTTCGTGCCAAACTTACTGCCATGAAAACCATGGCGGTAGGCACTATCAGTGCCAGGGAATTCTTTCCCTGGCACTGAAAGGGGTCTCCCCTGCCCCTCTCCCCAGAGTCCTCCCCAACCCTCCCCCTCCCTTCCCTGCCCCCCTCCGCACATATACACACCCACACCCGTATACACACATGCATACCCACCACCACCCATGCATGCACACATACATACCCACACACCGCAACCCACACCAACATACCACTCATATCACTCATTCACGCATGCATCTTATGTGACTAACACGCGTACCAATACATACACAAAACACCCTCCACATACACACAACATGCCCCCACCAACCTTTCCAGTCAGAGAACCCGACTTACCTGCTTGCAGGGGGTCCTCTGGCTGGAGACGGTCCGCTGCGCTGCTGTCAGCAGCAGAGTCCGTCAGAAAAACACCGCCAGCCCGTATCACTGGTCACGATACGGTCGGCGATGTTTTGCTGCCATGGCGGTGCTGCTGTCAGCAGTGCCGCCTTACCGCCGTCCGCCGCCATGGCAGTCGGGGGTGTTCCTCCAGCATTCTGGTGGAATACCGTCGGCGGTATGTTGGCGGCCGTCGCCGTGGCAGTAGGCAGTCAATACCACCAATGTTGAAATGAGGGCCTGAGTTATTTGCCCAGAATTGCACGATTTCCACTGAAGTGCCACTATGAATTTAAAACCAGGAGCACAGATTGACTTAGTCACTACATCACACCATCTTCCTTAGTTGATGTTAAAAATAAAAAACAATAAAAAAAAATATTAAAAAGATTAGGAGTTGAAAATGCTTCACAAGTTCACCTTCTCCAATTCTTCTGAACACTTTTTTTTTTTATATTTTCCTAAAGGCATTATGCTATGTTGTCTGTGCTGTCTATTGAGTAGACTAAATGAAAATTATTATGCAATCTAGTTATTATACGGGGGTTACACCTTGATTACCGTATCTCTTGTTTAAGGTTCAGCTTCGTCCATGTGCATTTACACTGAGGGTTAAAGTGGAACATGATATTTAACAATAATATTTATGTATTTAGCAACTATGTAATAGTTTATTAATAGTGATGCATCTCTATTATACCTAACAGGGTGGAACAGAAATCATGGTCCAGATGATAAGTAGCTTTTTTTGCTGTGGTATTTTCTATCACTTAAAATAATATACAAAGGGTTGACAAATCTTTTTTTCCAGTTTTTAGCCCTGTAATCCTTTCTTGAAATGCCTATGAAAAGCTGTGACACAAAAGCACCAAAATAGTAAATTACAACTATGAAGCCAGTCACTGTTTTGAGTTGCAAACACATGCCTAGGCCAAAACCAGCATTACATTGACAGTTTCTTTTTCTCTGGACGAAAGGGGGTTAGATACAAAATGCAGACATGTACATGTGCACATGCTGCACCAGAAATACATTATGGTAAATCATTTTGTCAACCATGTTTATGAATGAGCTGAAGCTATGGAAAAAGCAGAATACATCTTATTATGGGGAGCATCAATAGCACAAGACACTGCTGCAGGATTTGACTGAGAGATATTACGATAACCAGATGGAGACCTGGGCATAGACCCATGCATGTGGGAAGGTGTGAGCATGTCCATGGACCTGCTACCCCCAACACTGGGATGCTGTAGCTCCAGCTGGTGAAGAACCCCTGCGCCACCAGCTTGTGAGGAGCTCATGTCCCTCCACTTGAACTTATGCATGACCATCTTTTGCAGGAAGATGAAAGGAATAGCGAGCAGTCTTTGGGGGTGTTTACAACTTTGACTTTTTGTCTGCTGATGGAACTATAACTGAAGCTTGAGGCTGCTGATGGAACTATAACTGAAGCTTCAGGCCGCTGAAGGAAATCCCTCCTCCTGTACCCTTTAAGCTGACGTGCTCTCACAGGTGTTATGCTTCACACATCCATCCAATTCAATTTGGGGTTAGCCTGCTGCAGCCAAGCCTGGAGAGGTGGTAGCAGAAGGACTGACTGCTGGATCACCAGTGGATGACAACATTGTGCAAGATGGCCTGAATAAGTAGGGCACTGGCATGAGTTTTATCCATTGGCAGCAATCCCCAGAGTGACAGGAGCAGGAATTTGAATACTACTATTTTGTTTTATTTCTTTTATAGTGCTAGTCATCCATGTGCAGGGTGTCAAAGCGCTCTACATCACACATATACAATACATTGGCAATAAATCTGCAAGTGTGTAAATCAATGTACAGGATGTGTTACATAAGACACTGAGGTCCTTCATAGCTCACTGTGCAATATTACAAGGATTACAATTTATGATCTGCAAGTAACAGAAGGATCTCTTTGTTAAAAGCAGAAACTCACTTACCGATCTATGCAAAATAAAAATCCACCATCTGCATTTTACATTATGTGTTTTGTAGGAGATACATTAACCCTTTATGCTACTTTGATTAAAAAATGAGACTAGACAAAGCACAGATCTCTCCAGCAAATGCAATACCCTCCAGAGTTACCTTGCCATTATTATTATTATTCCCAGAGATTTACTGGGCACACGACATAGAGGAGGGCGAGCCCACAAATTCACATGGAGAATCATAGAGCCGTGGATGAGGCACGCTCTGAAAATATTTACTATGTAAATCACACAAACATCATTTAAAATATGACATTGACTTTTCAAAATTAATAAAATGTGTATTTCTTTAACATGTGGAAGCTTTGACATTTATGTGGCACTGCACTAGAAGCACTTACTAAAAGTAAATATAAACCCTGTACGTAGAGTAGCCCTAATTATTATGGAACAACATTATAGTCTAATAAATCTAAAACAACAGATTTTTTAACAACTGGTAATCTGCAGTCACATATTTGAAAGAACTTTCATGCCCAGTACTGGAGTTTTGGTAAAATAAAAAAAAAATGCCTAAGGTTACACCATTTAAGCAGAGAAATTACTATTTATCCACGTTTTCTGGTCTGACCTGGTACAAATCAGCCAGTAGATGGGTATATATTTGTCTTTCCTTATGTTCACACTTTGTTTTTACCTCTTTGCACATTTTCTGTAGTTTTTATATAGCGCAAACTCGACCTTGGCATCGTTTTCCTCTTAGTTTGAAGCAAAGCAGAACAATTTGGCATAGTCTGGAGGATACAAAGTGAAAAATTTTGACGTGAAAATGTGTGGCAAAAGTCGAAGGCAGTTTCCCAGGTGCCAAACGACATACCAGGATGGAAAAAAAGCACCCTATGATGTTCTTGGGAATGAATGGGTGTGTGGAGAAATGTGCCCAGTTAGAACAGGAAAATCAACAATCGGAGAGGCAGTTAATTGAAGCCAAAAATAATGTAACTATGCTGTCCCGTCAGAATAAATTACTGCCAGATAAAGTTGATACATATCAGTGCGTCGCAGAGAAAGCAGCCGTCCACGTTTCACAATATAAGTACCAGAAACGCAGGGGGAGAGTCAATCAGAAGAAAGTTCATTTAGCCATTGCTAAAGCAGGGCTATACTGGAATCCTGATGTTTGGGATGCACATATTTAGGATTCCACTGATTGTTCCAATTTCAGTGAAGAGTCTGTTGAAAAAGGTGGGGGACAGCTTGAGGCAGACAAACAAAAAGTGGTTTGTGCACAGCCTATATTTAGATGGAAAATACAGGGCACCCCACAAAATCCAGTGGGGGTTGAGATGCACTCCATAGAAGATTATTCTCAGCAGGAGATAAACGACATTATGGATAGGTTTCGCCAAAAACCTGGGGAACAATTGCTCACGTGTGTGCTGCGGTTGTTTGACACAGGAGCTTCTGGGGTGGCACTGGAGGTGGGAGATGCAAGGAAGGTTTGTACTCTTAGAACTGACCCTATAAAACAAGAGCAGTTTAGAGGTTATAGGAATGAAGGAGCGACTAACTTGTTGCAATTGGCAGTTGTGGGGTGCAGTCAGAAATATTGTACTGAGTCAGACTGGCCACCACATGATATGCCCTGGTACACGTTGAAAGATGCTATGCAATTAATTAAAGAAGAAAGTATGAAAACTGCTATTCTCTTGGATGAGGCTCACAATTTGTTGATGCTCCACGGACAGTTTTAATACGAAACAAAATCATGTGGTTAGCTCCCCAAGCTTACAAGCAGGTGATGAGGACTCTCCTAATTAATAAGACAGTGCATGCATTGAAAGATGTACTGGAGGCAATTTGTGAGTTAGGAGAGCTTGGAGACTGGATGAAACCTGAGAGAGCTTCAAGGTCTGACGGTCACACAGACAATAAAAGAGTATCTAGGAAAGATATGGCGTTGCTGAAGGATGGTATCAACAAAGAGCAGATAGATGGGATAGATACTAAGATTCTGTGGGAGATATACCGTAAGCGAGAGCTGGACAGAAAGAAGGGCAGCAGAAAAGTGAATAAGCAAGATAACAAACAAGTGAATCAGGGCAAGTCACAGATGCAGGAGGAAGGAAAAGAGTAGGAAAAATGTTTCTTCATGGGAGAAGAAGGAGGAAGATTTGGACACCAATTGGTTAACTGCGGAAAACAGGGAAGGAGAGGAATCTCCTCGCTGATATGAGAGTATATATATCCAGGCCTGACTTGGGCATAGGTTGACAGGTTTAAATCAGATTAGGAAACAGGCCAAGCTCCAGTACAGGGATGGGCTTGTAAAGATAACAGACCCCATGGGGATTTAGAAATTCATTTGAAACATAGAAATGTTCAAAAGGTTCAGGCCTTGGTGGACACCGGAGCGGAGGCCTCTTTAATATGTGGGATTCTGAAAAAGTTTGCAGGTCAGCACTACACCATCACAGGGTTGGGCAGAAAGCAAACCCCACAGTGCAGACTAATGTTCAAATGAAAATAGGGAGAACATCTACAAGAGAATACACTCTTTTTGATTGTGCACCTCCTAGAGTATATACTGGGAATTGACATTCTGACGGGGATAACTGTAGGAAGTTGGCTCTGTATATACTATCTCAAAGTAGGAGATAGTGTGCACAGAGTCCAAGGGTTCCCCTTAGAGGTAAGATAGTGGCAAAATTAGACAATTCCTGGGGGACGTAAGTATTGGTTAGTTCTTCAGGGAAGTAAAGCACTTACAAGTTCAGTTTCCTGGGCATAGGCAGCCCACCGTTCGGGGTTCAAGGCAACCCCAATGCCACCGCACCAGCAATAAAGGGCTGGTCAGGTGCAGAGGTCAAAGGAGGGCCCAAAACACATAGGCACCTATGGAGAACAGGGGTGGTCCGGTTCCAGTCTGCCAACAGGTATACCTGCGTCTTCGGAGGGCATACAAGGGGGGTTTTGTAGAGCACTGAGGGGGACAAAAGTAGGCACACAAAACACACCTTCAGCGGCACAGGGGCAGCCGGCTGTAGTGTGCTTAGGGTTTTCAATAGGAATCAAGGGAGGGACCCGGGGGTCACTCTAGCGGTGCAGGCAGGGCGCGGGGGGCTTCCCGGGCCAGCCACCGACTGGGCTAGGCAGAGGGTCATCTGATGGTCACTCCTGCACTGGAGTTCGGTTCCTTCTGGCCCTGGGGGTTGCGGGTGCAGTGCTTGGTCCAGGCGTCAGGTTCTTTGTTCCAGGCAGTCGCGGTCGGGGGGAGCCTCTGGATCCTCTCTGCATGCATCGCTGTGGGGGTCCTGGGGGGTCGTCTCAGGTTACTCATGAGGTCGCAGTCGCCTGGGAGTCCTCCCCCTGCAGTGTTGGTTCTCTGGATCTCGAGCCGGGGGCGTCGGGTGCAGAGTGTGAAGTCTCACGCTTCCAACGGGAAGAGTGAAGTCTTTGAAAGTTGCAAAATTGTTGCTGTTTTTGAACAGTGCGCTGTTCTCTAGAGTTTCTTGGTCCTTCGGTTCAGGGCAGTCCTCTGAGGTTTCAGAGGAAGCTGGTCCCTGTCGGATGCGTTGCTGTGCAGGTTCTTTGAGTCTGGAGACAGGCCAGTAGGGCTGGGGCCAGGTCAGTTGTTGTCTCCGTCGTCTCTGCAGGGCTTTCAGGTCAGCAGTCGTTTTTCTTGTTGTTGTTTGCAGGAATCTGATTTCCTGGGTTCTGGGTCACCCCTAAATACTAGATTATGGGGTGTGTTTAGGTCACGAGGGCAGTAGCCAATGGCTACTGTCCTGGAGGGTGGGTAGAGCCTCTTTGTGCCTCCTCCATGAGGGGAGGGGGGCACATCCCTAATCCTATTTGGGGCATCCTCCAATCTCAAGATGGAGGATTTCTAAAGGCAGGGGTCACCTCAGCTCAGGGCACCTTAGGGGCAGTCCTGACTGGTGGGTGAGTCCTCCTTGCTTTTCTCATTATCTCCTCCAGCCTTGCCGCCAAAAAAAAAGGGGGCAGTGGCCGGAGGGGCGGGCATCTCCACTAGCTGGGATGCCATGGGGTGCTGTAACAAAAAGCTTGAGCCTTTGAGGCTCACCACCAGGTGTTACAGTTCCTGCAGGGGTAGTTGAGAAGCACCTCCACCCAGTACAGGCTTTTTTCCTGGCCACAGAGTGACAAAGGCACTCTCCCCATATGGCCAGAAACTCGTCTGGTTGTGGCAGGATGGCAGAAACTGGTCAGCCTAGCACTAGGAGTCGGACTGGTATTCAGGGGGTATCTCTAAGATGCTCTCTGGGTGCATTTTACAATAAATTCCACACTGGCATCAGTGTGCATTTATTGTGCTGAGAAGTTTGATACCAAACTTCCCAGATTTCAGTGTAGCCATTATGGAACTGTGGAGTTCGTGTTTGACAAACTCCCAGACCATATACTCTTATGGCTACCCTGCACTTACAATGTCTAAGGTTTTGCTTAGGCACTGTAGGGGTATAGTGCTCATGCACATATGCCCTCATCTGTGGTATACTGCACCCTCCCTTAGGGCTGTAAGGCTGCTAGAGGGGTGACTTACCTATGCCACAGGCAGTGTGAGGTGGGCACTGCACTCTGAGGGGAGTGCCATGTCGACTTGATCATTTTCTCCCCACCAGCACACACAAGCTGTGAGGCAGTGTGCATGTGCTGAGTGAGGGGTCCCCAGGGTGGCATAAGACATGCTGCAGCCCCTAGAGACCTTCCCTGGCATCAGGGCCCTTGGTACCAGGGGTACCATTTACAAGGGACTTATCTTGGTGCCAGGGCTGTGCCAATTGTGGGAACAAAGGTACAGTTTAGGGAAAGAACACTGGTGCTGGGGCCTGGTTAGCAGGGTTCCAGCACACTTTCAATCATAACTGGCATCAACAAAAGGCAAAAAGTCAGGGGGTAACCATGCCAAGGAGGCATTTCCTTACAATGATTTTATACTTGATGATGGTTGTTATCAATTTAGATCAAAGAAATAAACTTCAGTGGCAGCCCTAAGGGTGGGTCATCTGAAGATACCCCCAGTAAATGTGCCCCCAGCAACCAAGGTGGTTAGTTTGAAACAATACCGAATTCCAGGAGGGCATGAGGAGATAAATAATACTATACAGTATTTGATCGAGGCAGGTGTGGTGGCCCCTGTCATCACTGAGTGGAACAAATCTTTGTGGCCGGTCGCACAATCAGATGGGAGCTATAGAATGACTATTGATTACCGTGAATTGAACAAATACACCCTCCTTGATGGCTGCGGTCCCCGACACCATCACTTTGATTGAAAGGATACAAAAAACATAAAAAGGGACCTGGTATGCAACTAATGATGTTGCTAATGCTTCCTTTTCGATACCATTGGCCCCTGATAGTCAGGAGCAATTTGCTTTTTCGTAGAACCGAAGACAATTCACGATGTTAAGACTTCCCCTGGAGTATGAACATAGCTCCAAAATCTGTCACTGGCTGGTGGTAGAATATATGGATGAAGTATCTGTCATTCCAGGGGTTCAATTGTATCATATTGATGATTCAGGGAGAAACACAAGAACAGGTGCAGACTCAGTTGGACAGGGTTGTGAAACTTTTGCAAAGCAAAAGGTGGATGATCAATCCAGATAGAACAAAAGGACCCTCTCAAAATGTGAGGTTTCGAGGAATTCAGTGTAATCAGGGACATAGGGAGGTGTTGCCGCAGGCTAAACAAAAAATATTAGTATTTGCCACACCCCATAATAGGGAGGAGACTCCGCGATTCATTGGATTGTTTGGCTTTTGGAGACAGCATATACCTCACCTGAGTCAGATTTTGGCACCTTTGTACAAGGTGACTCGAAAGAAACACGAGTTTGACTGGGGAGAGCAGCAGCAGTGTGCATTTGAATTGGCAAAGGAGTCGATTCAACAGGCTTTAGACTTATGGCCAGTACAGGACGGAGACACTTAGTTACCTGTAACCATTCATGGCAATATGTAAATTGGAGTATGTGGCAAAAACAGGATAGAAAGAGGGTGCCCCTGGGCTTTTGGACCAAAAAGTTTCCAGATGCTGGAGAGCAATATACTCCCTTTGAGAAACAGTTACTAGCGTGTTACTGGGCTCTAGTGGATACTGAGCAAATGACCCTAGGTCATAATGTGATTCTAAGACCTGAGATTCCAATAATGTAGTGGGTGATGAGTTCACCCAAAACTCACCGAATAGAACATAAACAGGAAGCTAGTCTGATTAAATGGAAGTGACACATACAGGATAGGGCCCAAGTGGACCCAGCAGCAGCAGAAACAGCAGCCCTGCATGAACAGGTGGCACAAGCCCCCATGCAGGATGATGAGGTAATGCAGAAGGTACACAAAATAAAAGAGTTACCAGTGAGGTGGGTGAACCATTTGAGTAGTCCCCTGAGGATGGGAAGCATGTATGGTTCACCGATGGTTCAGCCAAATATGTGGGAGCCAGGAGACATTGGAAGCAGTGTCATATAATCCTGTAACCAAGAAGCTGTTTTCTACTACAGGAAAAGTGAAGAGTAGTCAATATGCAGAATTGTATGTTGTATATCAGGCACTGAAACAAGAACTGCTTGGGACCTGTCACATTTATACTGATTTTTTGTCTACCATCAATGGGTTAGCCACATGGCTTCCCACGTGGCATGCACACAACTGGCAAATACATTCAAAGAAGGTATAGGGTAAAGAACTATGGCAGGAAATTTGGGAAATGTCCGAACAAATGACTGTTTCTATATATCATGTAGATGCCCACTGTCCCACCGACTCACAAGAACAATGGTTTAATTCCCTTGCAGACAAAGCAGCCAAGTCTCAGTGGCAGAAGTAGTGAGACAGGATTCTGACTTGGTGGGGATGGCTAAGTGGGTGCACCAAAAATGGGGACACTTGGGAGAGAAGGCCACTCACAGGTGGGCAGAGATTAGGTGGGGATGCACATTCCCCTAGGTTTGATCAAAACACTCATTCTTCAATGTCCTATTTGTCATAAACACAACAGAAACTGTCAGAGGTCAGCTGGGAAGAAGAAAGTTGCCAGGGCAGATGTGGCAGATTGATTACATTGGGCCACTACTGAATAGTCATGTGTCTCAATACGCCTGCACAGTGGTGACACTTATTTTGGCTATTTGACTGCATTCCCATGTGAACGTGCTACCCAGTTCAACACCATAAAAACACTGGACTTGTTAATGTTGTACTACGGAGTTCCACTCCAAATCTAAAGTGATAACGGGTCACATTTCAAAGGTAAATTGGTGCAAGATTATTGTTCACAACACAACACAGAATGGATTTATCATATTCCATTTTACCTACATGCTGCAGGACTGAAAGAATGAAAGGCTTACTGAAAGCCCAATTACGAACATTATCTGATGGAACTTTGTGAAACTGGATACAGCATTTAAATGAGGCCCTCCAAATTTTGAATAATAGACTTTGACAAATGTAGAGACGCCTTTAATGCGAACGTTGACCCCAGCGTTACAGATACAACCCCATGTATCAATAAAAACCATCATGTATTGGGAAATAAAACCAGATGTTTTAGCTCCATACCGCACAACACCAGAATCTGAAGGTCGTGATTTGCATGCTTTGAAAATGTACAGACTGAAACTGTGAACCATGACGCTTCTTGAAACAGGTGTCGGAATACAGATTCCCCCGGAGCATTTTGTATTGATTGCCCCTCTATCTGGATTAACACTCAAAGATATTAAGGTCCTGGGGGGAGTGATCGATGCAGACTGCCAAGGAGAACTTAAATTAATTTTGTTGAACATTGGAGACACTGACATGAAAGACAGAATTGCTCAGATTATCATTATTCCAGTGGGTGAAGGAGTAGTTAAAAAGGGGACTGCCCCAGTCCTTCTAACAGTGAGTGGGGAGGGAGGTTTTGGCTCAACTGACAATTATCCTAGTGTTAAGGTGTGGGCAGAATCTCCAAATCATCCTCCTGAACCATCAGAAGTTATAGCAAAAGGCAGGGACAGCAGCTTATTAGTCATGAAACCAGGACAGGAAAAATGGGAGCACGTACCAGCTGATAAATGTTATTTGCAAGAATGATCATACTTGGCTCTTTTTACAGATCATACTGCAAGGTGTGTCTGTGCTGATTGCGCTACCTGTTTGGTTTCCGGGTGTGTCGGTCTGGGGTCAGGAGAGACCATAAGCCCCCATCTCCGAAGTGATTGACGGACCGTGCCGATCGACACCTTCACTGCATCAGAATGAGAGTGTTTGGATCCATTTAACACATGTTGTGCTCAACAGATCAGATTCCTGCATGACGAATATGAAAAGTACCATTGATGTTATCTCCACATGTTTAGTCGCCATACCGACTCCTGTCAGTGTTTTGCTGCAAATCTTTAATGCCACCAACAAAGAAGGAGCAGTAGAAGAAAGTGATGTACTGACTCACTTCACCCCCTACGAGTACTGCAGGTTTTGCCAAGAAACAACTGAAAAAAAGTGGAATAACTTCACACACGTGACCACTTGCAATATTACTGCCAGAGATGTCTGTTATAACCTAACCTGTGACACTCTCAAAATTGGAAAGTATGCTCAAATACACCTTGAAGCAACAACAGAGTCTCCTCAAGAGATCCTTCTCCGAACAAAAAGTGCTATGTCAACAAAGGAGCGATAAACTATGCAAAAACGTTACCAACAGCATGTCTTGCAAACATATTGTGACTGTTGCCAGTCACAACAAGCATGTTCAACTACCGGCGGGGTGGTTGTTCTCTTGTGGAAATACCAACTATGTACATTCCTGCCAATATAACTGGATCACTGTGTGCTTTTACGTGGTTAGGACTTATGATGATTCCTTTTTACTCTGTATCACATAAGCGACCCACAAGGGAAGCAGTTCAATTAAGTGAAGACTGACTCTGAAATTCAGTTCTTATCTAAGTCATAATATGGGAGATTGAGTCTTTCAATAGTAGGAGTTCAAGGGCTAGCTGTTTATAATACTCAAGTTATTAACAAGTTAGCATGTTTAATAGGCAAGAACATTAATTATACATCTATCGCTTTGGCTGAATTATTGTTAGATATGGAAGGTACCGGAAAAGCTGCACTGCAAAACAGGTCCGCTATTGATTATTTACTACTAAAACACTACCATGGCTGCTCAGAATTTGAGGGCATGTGCTGCTTTAACCTGTCAGATCATTTCACATCTATTCAGTCCCACTTTGACACTCTGCATGAATTGGTGAAGGGAGTAAAACAAGATGTAGATGAAGGGTTGTGGGATTGGTTATTTAGCTGGCTTCCTGATTTAGGCCGACTTAAGTCCATTTTAGGTGGAATATGCTTGTATTGATTTGTATAATAATAAAGCTATGTTGCTGTATACAATGCATACCTAACCTGGTTGCAATGTTTAGACCAAAAATGGTTAGTTTTAGACATGTGTGCTATGAGAGTCATTGGTCCAAGGGTGCAGTGAAATGCTATCTGTATTTAACGACCGACCCCATGTTGACCACTGACTCCATTTTGTGCTTAGCTTTGGGCGCCTGCCATCACATCTGTTGGTGCAGGGTTTTTCCACACCAAGCTTGTTTTCCATGTAGAATGTGTTAGCGCTTTTTATCACCAGCACCTGGTTACACTGTGCAGGAACAAAACATGAAGGATGTGGACAGTAGTCGTAATAAGACAGTCTTAGCCTGGGGATGTTTTTAAAGTTTTCATTATGGAAAAGTACTGATCCTCTGTCTCTGGAATGCGCATTGGGCCAGGACTCGCTCCTTTGAGTGTTCTCGACACAGACAGAGTAAAGCCAACATTTTAAGTCAATAACCGAAGGAAGAGGTCGATTGCTAGAATCTTCCTCTTGAGTTTGTTTAAGGTATATAAGGTGGGGAACCTTGGCACTGAGGCAGAAGGAACTCATTTTGGTGGTGGACACACTGCCCAAATCATATCCCATTGGAGAAGTTTCTCCTGTCCAGGGTTCCTCAGCTTGATGTTGGCAAGGATGATGCTGGATTCGATCCCCACGGTGATGCATTTTTTATTCTTAATTACTTAGCTTGGCTGTAAATATGGAAGATGTCACTTACCCAGTGTACATCTGTTCGGGGCATGAGACGCTGCAGATTCACATGCTGTGCATTATCCTGCCATCTAGTGTTGGGCTCGGAGTGTTACAAGTTGTTTTTCTTCAAAGAAGTCTTTTCGAGTCACGAGACCAAGTGACTCCTCCCTTTCGGCTCCATTGCGAATGGGCGTCGACTCCATCTTAGATTGTTTTCCCCGCAGAGGGTGAGGTAGGATTTGTGAGTATACTAGAGGTGCCCATGCAATGGAGTAGTTATGTATGTACTTAATGTGTATTAACCCCTTCGCTGCCAGGCCTTTTCCCCCTCCTGTGCCTGGCCTTTTTTTGCCTATTTGGGGCAGTTCGCGCTTAGGCCCTCATAACTTTTTGTCCACATAAGCTAACCAAGCCAAATTTGCGTCCTTTTTTTCCAACATCCTAGGGATTCTAGAGGTACCCAGACTTTGTGGGTTCCCTTGAAGGAGGCCAAGAAATTGGCCAAAATACAGTGAAAATTTCGTTTTTTTCAAAAAAAAATGAAAAAGTGGTTGCAGAAGAAGGCTTGTGGTTTTTCCCCTGAAAATGGCATCAACAAAGGGTTTGCGGTGCTAAACTCAGCAGCTTCCCAGCTTTCAGGAACAGGCAGACTTGAATCAGAAAACCCAATTTTTCAACACAATTTTGGCATTTTACTGGGACATACCCCATTTTTGCAATTTTTTGTGCTTTCAGCCTCCTTCCAGTCAGTGACAGAAATGGGCATGAAACCAATGCTGGATCCCAGAAACCTAAACATTTCTGAAAAGTAGACAACATTCTGAATTCAGCAAGGGGTCATTTGTGTAGATCCTACAAGGGTTTCCTACAGAAAATAACAACTGAAAAAGAAAAATATTGAAATTGAGGTGAAAAAAACATAAATGTTTCTCTACGTTTTACTCTGTAACTTTTCCCTGCAATGTCAGATTATCGAAAGCAATATACTGTTACGTCTGCTGGACTCCTCTGGTTGCGGGGATATATAGGGCTTGTAGGTTCATCAAGAACCCAAGGAACCCAGAGCCAATAAATGAGCTGCACCCTGACGTGCGTTTTCATTCTATACCGGGTATACAGCAATTCATTTGCTGAAATATAAAGAGTAAAAAATTGCTATCAAGAAAACCTTTGCATTTCCAAAAAGGGCACAAGATAAGGTGCTGAGGAGCAGTGGTTATTTGCACATCTCTGAATTCCGGGGTGACCATACAAGCATGTGAATTATAGGGAATTTCTCAAATAGATGTCTTTTTTACACACTCTCCTATATTTGGAAGGAAAAAATGTAGAGAAAGACAAGGGGCAATAGCACTTGTTTTGCTAATCTATGTTCCCCCAAGTCTCCCAATAAAAATGATACCTCACTTGTGTGGGTAGGCCTAGCGCCCGCGACAGGAAACGCCCCAAAGCGCAACGTGGACACATCCAAAATTTTGGGAGAAAACAGAGGTGTTTTTTGCGAAGTGCCTACCTGTAGATTTTGGCCTCTAGCTCAGCCGGCACCTAGGGAAACCTACCAAACCTGTGCATTTCTGAAAACTAGAGACCTAGGGGAATCCAAGGAGGGGTGACTTGCGGGGCTCGGACCAGGTTCTGTTACCCAGAATCCTTTGCAAACCTCAAAATTTGGCTAAAAAAACACATGTCCCTCACATTTTTGTGGCAGAAAGTTCTGGAATCTGAGAGGAGCTACAAATTTCCTTCCACCCAGCGTTTCCCCAAGTCTCCCGATAAAAATGATACCTCACTTGCGTGGGTAGGCCTAGCGCCCGCAACAGGAAACGCCCCAAAACGCAACGTGGACACATCCCATTTTTTGAAAGAAAACAGTGCCTACCTGTGGATTTTGGCCTGTAGCTCACCCGGCACCTAGGGAAACCTACCAAACCTGAGCATTTCTGAAAACTAGAGACCTAGGGGAATCCAAGATGGGGTGACTTGCGGGGCTCGGACCAGGTTCTGTTACCCAGAATCCTTTGCAAACCTCAAAATGTGGCTAAAAAAACACATGTTCCTCACATTTCTGTGGCAGAAAGTTCTGGAATCTGAGAGGAGCCACAAATTTCCTTCCACCCAGCGTTCCCCTAAGTCTCTCAATAAAAATGGTACCTCACTTCTGTGGGTAGGCCTAGCGCCCACGAAAGGAAATGGCTCAAAACACAACGTGGACAGAACATATTTTTTCACAGAAAACAGAGGTGTTTTTTGCAAAGTGCCTAACTGTGGAGTTTGGCCTCTAGCTCAGCCGGCCCCGGGAGGGGGGGGACAGAAATGCCCTAAAATAAATTTGCCCCCCCCCCGGGAGCGACCCTTGCCTAAGGGGTCGCTCCCCCTGCGTGACATTGGCGCCAAAAAACAAATCCCAGGTGCCTAGTGGTTTCTGCCCCCTTGGGGGCAGATTGACCTAAAATCGGCCAATCTGCGCCCAAGTGGGGCAGAAATGGCCTAAATACAATTTGCCCCCCAGGGGAGCGACCCTTGCCTGATGGGTCGCTCCCCATCTCTAAAAAAACACACAAACAAAAACAAAAAAAAATTGCCCTGGCGCCTAGAGGTTTCTGCCCCCCCCCCCCGGGGGCAGATCGGCCTAATATTAGGCCGATCTGCCCCCCGTGGGGGCAGAAAAGGCCTAAAATAAATTTGCCCCCCCCCACCCCCCACCCCCCCGGAGCGACCCTTGCCTACGGGGTCGCTCCCCCTGCGTGACATTGGCGCCAAAAACAAATCCCAGGTGCCTAGTGGTTTCTGTCCCCTTGGGGGCAGATTGACCTAGAATCGGCCAATCTGCCCCCAAGGGGGGCAGAAATGGCCTCAATACAATTTGCCCCCCAGGGGAGCGACCCTTGCCTGATGGGTCGCTCCCCATCTCGAAAAAAAACAAAAAACAAAAAAAAAAACACAACAAAAAAATTTGCCCTGGGGGCAGTTCGGCCTAATAATAGGCCGATCTGCCCCCAGGGGGGGCAGAAAGGCCTTCCCAAAAATATGCCCCCCCTGGGAGCGACCCTTGCCCAAGGGGTCACTCCCTTTTGTCAATAACAATAAAAAAAAAAAAAATCCCTGGTGTCTAGTGGGGTTTCAAAAGCCGGATTGCAAGCAATCCGGCTTTTGAAACCCTCGGAGAGACTTCAAAGGAAAGGAAATACTTTTCCTTCCCTTTGAAGCCCCTCCGGGCCTCCCAAGTGATTGAAAGAGAAATGCTTTTGCATTTCTTTTTCAATCGCGCTGGAAGCAGAGCTTCCAGCGCGACGAGGGAGGCCCCTGTGATTAATCAGCGCGCGCGCGCTGACGTCACAGGGGGAGGTGGGGGGGGTCGGGGGTGGAAGGGGAAGGTCTTCCCCTTCCATCCCCGACATGGGGGGGAGGGGGGGTGCACGGGGGGCGCGCTAGCGCGCCCCCAAGTTCCCCTGTGCCATGGACGAGATGATCTCGTCCAAGGCACAGGGGAACTGTAGCCTTGGACGAGATCATCTCGTCCAAGGCACAGAAGTGGTTAAAAGAATATTTATTTACATATTTACAATTTTCATTCAACTAAGAACGGCTACAGGCTACCGGGGAGGTGGGAGGGTGCATGTGAATCTGCGTCTCATGCCCCGAACAGATGTACACTGGGTAAGTGACATTTACCATTCGGTGGCATGTTTAGCTGCAGATACACATGCTGTGCATAGACTAACAAGCAGTAATCTCCTCAAAAAGCGGTGGTTTAGCCTGTAGGAGTTGAAGTTGTCTGAAATAATGTTCTTAATACAGCCTGTCCTACTGTGGCTTGTTGCATTGCTAACACATCTACACAGTAATGCTTAGTAAATGTATGAGGCGTAGACCATGTGGCTGCCTTACAAATTTCTGTCATAGGTATATTCCCAACAAAAGGCATTGTGGCGCCCTTTTTCCTCGTGGAATGTGCTCTTGGTGTAATAGGTAAATCTCTTTTTGCCTTAATATAGCAAGTTTGAATACATTTAACTATCCATCTGGCGATGCCTTGTTTGGATATAGGATTATATGCATGAGGTTTTTGGAAGGCTACAAACAATTGTTTTGTTTTACGAAATTGTTTAGTTCGGTCAATGTAATACATTAGTGCTCTTTTTATTTCTAATGTATGTAATGCTCTTTCGGCGACTGAGTCTGGTTGCGGAAAGAAGACTGGGAGTTCCACAGTTTGGTTTAGGTGGAATGGTGATATGACTTTTGGTAAGAATTTCGGATTTGTACGGAGAACCACTTTATGTTTATGTATTTGTATAAAGGGTTCTTAAATAGTAAATGCTTGTATCTCACTTACACTTCTAAGTGATGTGATAGCTAATAGAAAGGCTACTTTCCAAGTCAGATATTGCAGTTCACAAGAATGCATGGGTTCGAATGGTGGGCCCATGAGTCGCGTTAATACAATTTTAAGGTTCTGCGAAGGTACTGGTGATGTCCTTGGGGGTATGATTCTTTTTAGTCCCTCCATAAAGGCTTTAATGACTGGGATTCTAAAAAGCAATGTTTTAGTAATCTGCAGATAGGCAGATATTGCAGTGAGATGTATTTTAATGGAAGAGAATGCTAGATTAGACTTTTGTAAGTGTAATAAGTAACTTACAAAGTCCTTTGTGGAGGCATGTAGTGGTTGGATCTGGTTAGTGTGGCAGTAGCAAACAAATCTTTTCCATTTGTTTGAGTAACAATGCCTTGTTGTTGGTTTTCTTGCTTGTTTAATGGACTCCATACACTCTTGTGTAAGATTTAAATGTCCGAATTCTAAGACTTCAGGAGCCAGATTGCTAGATTGAGCGATGCTGGATTCGGGGGTCTGATCTGGTGTTTGTGTTGTGTGAACAGATCTGGCATGTTTGGTAGTTTGATGTGGGGTACACCGATAAGTCCAACAGTGTTGTGTACCACGGTTGGCGAGCCCAGGTTGGTGCAATGAGTATTAGTTTGAGTTTGTTTTGACTTAGTTTGTTGACCAGATAAGGAATGAGTGGGAGAGGGGGAAAAGCGTAAGCAAATATCCCTGACCAACTCATCCATAGTGCATTGCCCTTGAATTGAGGGTGTGGGTACCTGGACGCAAAGTTTTGGCATTTTGCGTTTTCTTTTGTTGCAAATAGGTCTATGTTTGGTGCTCCCCAGCGGTGGAAGTGATCCTGTAGGATCTGGGGATGAATTTCCCATTCGTGAGTTTGCTGGTGGTCTCGACTGAGATTGTCGGCTAACTGATTCTGAATGCCTGGTATGTATTGTGCTATCAGGCGAATGTGATTGTGAATTGCCCAATGCCAAATTCTTTGTGCTAAGAGACACAGTTGTGACGAGTGTGTCCCCCCCTGTTTGTTGAGATAATACATTGTTGTCATGTTGTCGGTTTTGACAAGGATGTGTTTGTGGGCTACCAGTGATTGAAATGCTTTTAATGCTAGAAACACCACTAGCAGTTCCAAATGATGTATGTGAAATTGTTTTTGCTGATTGTCCCATTGGCCCTGTATGCTGTGCTTGTTGAGGTGTGCTCCCCACCCTATCATGGAAGCATCTGTTGTGATAACAGCTTGAGGCACTGGGTCTTGGAATGGCCGCCCTTTGTTTAAATTTATAGGGTTCCACCATTGAAGCAAGAGGTGTGTTTGGCGGTCTATCAACACTAGATCTTGAAGCTGACCCTGTGCTTGTGTCCATTGTTTTGCTAGGCACTGTTGCAAGGGCCTCATGTGTAATCTTGCATTTGGGACAATGGCTATGCATGAAGACATCATGCCTAGAAGGTTCATTATAAACTTTACTGGGTAGTGTTGGTTTGACTGTATGCTTGATGTTACGTTTTGGAACGCTTGTACCCTTTGTGGACTTGGAGTGGCAATTGCTCTTTGTGTGTTGAGTGTTGCTTCCAAGTATTGTTGTGTTTGGGATGGTTGCAGATTTGATTTCTGGTAATTTATAGAAAACCCTAGTTTGTGTAGAGTTTCTATGACGTATTGCGTGTGAAGAAGACATTGTTGTTTAGTGTTTGTTTTTATTAGCCAGTCGTCCAAATATGGGAATACGTGCATGTGCTGTCTCCTTATGTGAGCGGCTACTACTGCTAGGCATTTGGTGAATACTCTTGGGGCCGTTGTTATCCCAAACTGTAGCACTTTGAATTGATAGTGTACGCCTTTTATTACAAACCTTAAGTATTTTCTGTGAGATGGATGGATGGGTATGTGGAAATACGCATCCTTGAGATCTAATGTTGACATGTAGTCCCCCTTTTTTAGTAAGGGAACCACATCTTGAAGTGATACCATGTGGAAGGGGTCTGATTTGATGTTTTGTCATTTTTTGGAATTAGGAAATATAATGAGTAGGCGCCTGTTCCTTTCTGATGGTTGGGTACTAGCTCTATTGCTTGTTTTTGTAATAGTGCTTGCACTTCTATTTGTAATAGGTCTAAGTGTTGTTTGTTTGGACATATTGTGTGCTCTTGGAGGCACATCTGGCGGGAAATTTGTGAATTCTATGCAATAATCATGTTGGCTAATTGATAGGACCCATTCGTCTGGGGTAATATGTGTCCAGTTTTGATAATATGCGGTTAGCCTCCCCCACTGGTGATAAGTGTTGGGGTTTTGTGACATTGAAGTCACTGTCCGGTCTGGGTTGTTTTGGTTGCCTGGAACTTTCCCCTTCCTTTTGGGAATTGTCCTCTATAGGAACCACGAAACCCTCCCCTTTGATATTGTGCCTGATAGGTGGGTCTGGTTTGAGAGGTGGAAGGCTCTGGTGTTTGCTGTCGAAAACCACCTCTGAATTGTGGTTTCCTAAAGGTGCCTCTGACTTGTGGGGAGTAGAGCGCGCCCATGGCTTTGGCCGTGTCTGTGTCTTTTTTTACCTTTTCAATTGCTGTGTCCACTTCCGGCCCAAACAATTGTTCTTGGTTAAATGGCATGTTCAACACCGCTTGTTGGATCTCTGGCTTGAATCCAGAGCTTCTTAACCATGCATGCCTGTGAATGGTTACCGCCGTGTTGACCGTTCGTGCTGCCGTGTCTGCTGAGTCTAGTGCGGACCTTATCTGGTTGTTAGATATGGCCTGTCCTTCTTTCACAACCTGCTGGGCACGTTTCTGGTGTTCTTTGGGCAAGTGCTGTATGATGTGTTGCATCTCGTCCCAGTGTGCCCTGTCGTAGCAAGTAAGTAGGACTTGCGAATTAGCAATCCGCCATTGATTGGCTGCTTGTGCTGCCACTCGTTTGCCCGCTGCGTCAAACTTTCTGCTTGCTTTGTCAGGCAGTGGAGCGTCTCCTGACGATTGAGAGTTTGCTCTCTTTCTTGCTGCTCCTACAACCACTGAGTCTGGTGTAAGTTGTTGTGTTATAAACACAGGATCCGTTGGGGGAGGCTTGTACTTCTTCTCAACCCTAGGCGTGATAGCCCTTCCTTTAACTGGCTCCTGGAATACTTGTTTTGCATGTTTGAGCATACCCGGGAGCATTGGCAGACTCTGATACGAAGCGTGGGTGATGCTAAGGTGTTAAACAGGAAATCATTCTCTATTGGCTCTGAGTGCATTGCTACATTGTGGAACGTAGCTGCCCTGGATAGTACCTGCGTATATGCAGTACTGTCCTCTGGAGGTGACGGCTTTGTTGGATAACAATCCGGACTGTTATCCGATACTGGTGCATCATACAAGTCCCATGCATCAGCATCATCCTGTGTCATCTCTGTATGTGTGGGTGACTGCATTGGAGGTGTTCCCACTGGAGACAGTTGTGGTGAGTGCGGTGGGGACGGTTGTGGTGAAAACCTTGGTGGTGGGGATTTGTCTCTAACCACCTTCGCCTAAGGCTGCATTACTGTCTCCTGAAATGCCAGTTTAGTTTTAGACTTGATTGGAGGTAGAGTTTGTATTTTTCCAGTCTCTTTCTGGATATGCAACCTCCTTTGCATATGGTCCGGTTTGTCCATACTTAATTCCTGCTCAAATATATGTCTTTCCTTCATTTGGCTGGAAAGTCCTTGCTCTTCTGTGTAAGAGCTTCTTTTCGGCTTCGAAGCCGCTTTTTTCGGTACCGAGGTTTCAGATAGTCTTTTTCGGTTCCGATGATATTTGTCTCACCTTGGGTGAGTCGAACTCTCGGTGTCAAGAGCGTTCGGTGCCGGAATCTTGACCAGAGTCGGAAGTCTTCGGCAAATCCCTGGCCTTTTTCGGTGCCGATGTTTGGTCACCTTCTTTTCGATGGGTTAAGCCATGGCCTGTTGGCAGTGGTGTCCCCTTGGCCTTAAAGATCTTTCTGTGAGTTTTGGACGGGGCAGGTTTACGCACTGTTCGCTGCACCGTCGAGGTTCGGCCACTTTCGGATTCGTCCGAGTCCGATCCCTGGATGGAAATGCTTTCCTCCTCTCCGACGTCGAATTGCTCTCTCGGTGTCGACGCCATTTGCAGTCTTCTTGCTCGCCGACCTCGTAGGATCTTTTTTGATCGAAACGCTCGACAAGCCTCGCAAGTATCCTCCCTGTGTTCCCGTGATAAACACAGATTACAGACCAGGTGCTGGTCTGTATAGGGATACTTCGAATGACACTTCGGAAAGAAGCGGAAGGGTGTCCGGTGCATTAGTCTTTGACGATGGGTGTAGTCGGGCCGACCAGGCCCCGGTGAAGAACGGAAGCCCTGAAGGGCCGCCGGAGCGTTCTTGCTGTCTGTGCCGATACAATAACACTAACCTGGTACCGAACGAGAACAATACCGTCTAATTTTCGATAATTTAGCTAACTTTCCCGATTCGAAATACGGAGCGAAGAGGAACACGTCCGAACCCGATGGCGGAAAGAAAACAATCTAAGATGGAGTCGACGCCCATGCGCAATGGAGCCGAAAGAGAGGAGTCACTCGGTCTTGTGACTCGAAAAGACTTCTTCGAAGAAAAACAACTTGTAACACTCATATATATATATATATATATATATATATGGAAAATGTCACTTACCCAGTGTACATCTGTTCGTGGCATGTAGTGCTGCAGATTCACATGCTATGTATAGCTCTTCCGACATCTAGTGTTGGGCTCGGAGTGTTACAAGTTGTTTTTCTTCAAGGAAGTCTTTTCGGAGCCACAGATCAAGTGACTCCTCCCCTAGGTTCCATTGCACATGGGCATCGACTCCATTGTTAGATTGTTTTCCCTCAGAGGATGAAGGAAGGAGTAATAGAGTGTAGAAATACAAAGAGATGTCCATGCAAATGTAAATGCATATACATATGTACAAATGTTAAACTTTAACAACTATAGGCTTCCGGGGAGGAGGGAGGGTGCATGTGAATCTGCAGCACTACATGCCACGAACAGATGTACACTGGGTAAGTGACATTTTCCATTCAATTGCATGTGTAGCTGCAGATACACATGCTATGCATAGACTAGAAAGCAGTTAGTCCTCCCAAAAAGCGGTGGCTAGCCTGTAGGAGTTGAAGTTGTTTAAAATAACATTTTTAAGACAGGTTGGCCTACAGTGGCATGTTGCTGTGAGAACACATCAACACAGTAGTGTTTTGTAAATGTATGAGGGGTTAACCATGTAGCTGCTTTACATATATCAACCATTGGTATGTTTCCTAAAAAAAGCCATTGATGCACCTTTCTTTCTTGTAGAATGTGCCTTAGGAGTCATCAAAAGTTGACTCTTTGCTTTGATATAACATGTCTGTATACATCTAACAATCCATCTTGCTGAACCTTGCTTTGGTATAGGAGTGCCTGTATGTGGTTGTTGGAAAGCAACAAAAAGTTGTTTTATTTTCCTAAAAGCTTTAGTTCTTTCTATGTAATACATAAGAGCTCTTTTGAGATCTAGGGTATGAAGAGCTCTTTCTGCCACAGAATCTGGTTGTGGAAAGAAGACTGGCAATTCCACTGTTTGATTGATGTGAAATGGAGATACTACTTTTGGTAGAAATGTTGGATTTCTTTTTAGTACACCCGTATGTTTGTGCACTTGGAATAAAGGTTCTTCAAGAGTGAATGCTTGTATTTCACTAACTCTTCTTAAAGAAGTAGCTACAAGGAAGGCGACCGTCCATTTTAGAAATTGAATTTGGCAAGAGTGTATGGGTTCAAAAGGTGGTCCCATGAGTCTGGTAAGTACAATATTTAAATTCCACGATGGTGTTCTGGGTGGAATAATGTGTTTTAATCCTTCCATGAAGGCTTTGATAACAGGAACTCTAAACAGAGAAGTATGTTGAATAGTCTGTA
This sequence comes from Pleurodeles waltl, assembly GCF_031143425.1. Classification (NCBI taxonomy): domain Eukaryota; kingdom Metazoa; phylum Chordata; class Amphibia; order Caudata; family Salamandridae; genus Pleurodeles; species Pleurodeles waltl. Next base: position 208,098,459 of record NC_090439.1, read on the forward strand.
GGTATGCAGATATTGCAGTAAGGTTTATCTTTATGGATTAGAAAGCCAAATCTGATTTCTGCAAAAGAAGTAAATAGCATACACTTTCTTGTATAGATGCTGTAAGGGGATCTATGCTCTTAGATTGACAATAGTAGACAAATCTTTTCCACTTATTTGCGTAGCACTGTCTAGTAGTAGGTGTTCATGCTTGTTTAATTACTTCCATACATTCTGAAGGAAGATTGAATAACCAAATTCTATTACTTCAGGAGCCAAATCGCTAGATTGAAAGCTTTGGGGTTTGGATGCCCGATTTGACCTTTGTTTTGTGGTAACAAATCTGGTCTGTTTGGGAGTTTGGAGTGAGGTACTACAGATATGTCTAGTAGTGCTGTGTACCAAGGATGGCGTGCCCATGTTGGTGCTATGAGTATCATGTTGAGTGATGTTTGATGTAATTTGTTGACTAGAAATGGAGGGAGTGGGAGAGGGGGGAAAGCGTAAGCAAATATCCCCGACCAATTGATCGACAGAGCCCTTGGAGAGGGGATGTGGGTGTCTGGATGCGAAGTTTTGACATTTTGCGTTTTCGCTTGTTGCGAATAGATCCATGTCGGTGTTCCTCACTTTTGAAAGTACCTTTGAAGTACTTGGGAGTGAATCTTCAATTTGTGTGTCTGTTGTGATTTCTGCTGAGGAGATCTGCCAACTGATCGTCTATCCCTGGAATGTATTGTGCTATTAAATGAATTTGATTGTGAATTGCCCATTTCGAAATTGTTTAGGCTAGAAGGGCCAGCTGAGATGAATGTGTCCCTCCTTGTTTGTTGAGATAATACATGGTTGTCATGCTGTCTGTTTTTATGAGAACATTCTTCTGTTTGAGAAGAGGTTGAAATGTTTTTAAGGTAAGAAACACAGCTAATAATTCTAAGTGGTTTATGTGTAGTTCTTTCTGTTTGACATCCCATTGCCCTTGAATGGTCTTATTATTTAGGTGAGCTCCCCAACCGATTATTGATGCATCTGTTGTAATTATGGTCTGAGGCACAGGGTCTTAAAACGACCGCCTCTTCATTAAATTGTTGCAATTCCATCATTGAAGGGGCATGTGTGTTTGGCGGTCCATCAACACTAGATCTTTGAGTTGAACGTGTGCTTGTGACCATTGTTGTGCAAGGCACTGTTGTAAGGGCCTCTTGTTTCATTTTGCATGTGGGACTATTGCTATGCAAAATGCCATCATTCCTAGACTTTTCACGACAACTCTTACTGTGTATTGTTGACTTGGCTGTATGAGTGGTATTACATTTTGGAAAGCTTGTATCCTTTGTATATTTGGATACGCTAGAGCTAGTTGAGCATTTAGGATAGCACCGAGGTACGATTGTACTTGTGCTGGTTGAAGCTGTGACTTTTGGTAGTTTAGAGAGAACCCTAGTGTGTGCAAAGTTTCTATCACATAACAGGTGTGTTTTTGGCATTGTGTAAGATTGCTTGATTTTATTAGCCAATCATCTAGATATGGAAAGACATGGATGTGTTGTCTTTTTAAGTAAGCCGCTACTACTGCTAGACACTTTGTGAACACTCTTGAAGCTATTGTTATGCCAAATGGCAACACCTTGAACTGGTAGTGTTTTCCTGCTATGACAAAACTGAGGTATTTTCTGTGAGCTGGGTGGATGGGTATGTGTAAATATGCATCTTTGAGATCTAGAGCAGTCATAAAATCTTGTTTTTGCAGTAGTGGAATAACGTCTTGCAGAGTTACCATGTGAAAATGCTCTGACAAGATGTATAGATTGAGAGGTCTAATATGGCCCTGAGGGTGCCATCTTTTTGGGGAATTAGGAAGTATAGTGAGTATACTCCTGCTCCTTGTTGAGACTGTGGAACTAATTCTATTTCTTGCTTAAACAGTAGAGCTTGTACTTCTTGTTGTAACAGAAATGTATGTTATGGGGACAACTTGTGATATTGTGGTGGAATGTTTGGAGGGGTGGATATTAGTTCTAGGCACTAGCCAGTTTGGATAATTGATAATACCCAGTTGTCTGTGGTAATATTTTGCCAATGAGAATGGAATTGCTGTAGTCTTCCCCCCACAGGAGATGTGTAGAGTGGAAGGGAGGGAAGGAAGTCACTGCTTAGGCTGTGATGTTGTTTGTTTAGAGGTTTGGAATTTACCTCTATTTATGAAGTATTGACCTCTATAGGCTCCTCTAAACCCACCTCGTTGATACTGGGTTTGTTGTGATTGTTTTGTTTGGGAGGTGGAAGCCTCTGAGGATTGTGGCTTAAAACCTCCTCAAAACTGTGGCCTGCGAAAGGAACCTCTATATGGGGTGGTGTATAAAGCGCCCATTGCTTTCGCAGTGTCCGAGTCCTTCCTCAGCTTTTCAATAGTGGTGTCCACTTCTGGGCCAAAGAGGTGCTTTTTATCAAAAGGCATATTAAGTACTGCCTGTTGAATTCCTGGTTTAAAACCAGAGGAGCACAGCCATGCATGTCTTCTGATTGTGATGGCAGTGTTTATACTCCTTGCAGCTGTATAAGTAGCATCAAGGGCGGATCTTATCTGATTATTGCTAATCGCTTTCCCCTCTTCTACTACTTGTTGTGCCCTTTTCTGGTGCTATTTTGGGAGATGCCTTATAATATCTTGCATTTCATCCCAATGGGCCCTATCATATCTGGCTAACAGTGCCTGAGAATTTGCAATTCTCCACTGATTTGCTGCTTGTGTAGCAACTCTTTTCTCTGCTGCGTCAAATTTTCTACTCTCCTTATCAGGAGGTGGTGCATCTCCTGAAGACTGGCTATTTGCCCTCTTTCTTGCTGCATTGACTACCACTGAGTCAGGAGGGACCTGGTGAGTAATGTAATCTGGGTCCAAAGGTGCAGGCTTATACTTTTTATCAATTCTAGGTGTGTTAATCCTAGCTTTTACGGGCTCGCTAAAAATCTGGTCTGCGTGTTTAACCATGCCTGGTAACATTGGGAGACCCTGGTACCTTGAATTTGTAGAAGACTGTATTAAATAAGAAATCTTCTTCTAATGGCTCCAAATGCATGGTTACCCCATGATAAGCTGCTGCCCTGGATATTACTTGGGTGTATGCAGTGGTATCTTCTGGAGGAGAAGGTTTTGATGGGTAAATATCTGGGTCATTATCTGGGATGGGATCAGGGTCATAGAGATCCCATGGGTCTGTCGTACCCCCTTGTGAATGTAAAGAATGTGTTGGAGAAGGCAGTGGTGGTGGGCTGTTGTGAGGTGAGAAAGATAATTGTGGATATTGAGGAGGAGAAGTGCGGAGATGTAGTGGCTTCTCCTTTTGTTTTCCACCTTTGCTGGTGGCTGTACAGAGTCCAATTCTGCTTGGAAAGCCAGCTTTCTTTTTGTCTTTAAAGGAGGTGCAGTGATAATTCCTCCTGTCTCCTAATGGATATCTATTCTGGATTGTCTCTCATCCATAACCTGTAAAATTGGTTCAATTTAAGGCTCTTCTTCAGAAGTCTTATGAGATTCTCTCAATTTTTTGGATAGTCCTTGTTCCTCTGTATATGAGGACTTTTTCGGCTCCGAAGTGTGTAGTTTTTTTGGTCCTGAAAGGGTAGTCGAAGGTCTCAGCTCCGAAGCAGATTGCCAAATTTTCGACTCCGAAGAATGGGCTCCTTTACTGGAGTCCGAAACTGTGCCTTTAACAGATTTACTTGACTCCGAAGTAGACGGAGGAGTGGCCTTTTTCGGCACCGACCCCGAAGGACGGTCACCAACAGTCTTTTTTCAGGCCGAACCATGGCCTTCCGGCAGTGGCGTACCCAAGGCCTTTAAATGTTTTTTGTGTAGGGGCAGACGTACTCACATGCTGGCCAGTTGTGATGGGTCTGTCGTCTTCCAACTCTTGTTTGGAGTCTGTGTCTCGGATGGAAACTGCTGTCTGCGCCTGCACTTCTTCCATTACGTCAAGATCTTCACTGCTTTTTGACACCATTTCGAGTCTTCTGGCTCTGCGATCTTGGAGGGTCTTCTTTGATCTAAATGATCGGCAGGTCTCACAACCTTCCTCCTGATGGTCTGGAGAAAGGCCCAAATTACAAACCAAGTGCTGGACTGTATAGGGGTACTTTGCGTGGCACAGAGGGCAGAATCGGAATGGAGTTCGGATCCATCAGTCTTTCCACACGGTAGGCCGAACAGGCCCGAGTCGGGCGCACGCGCCCCGAAGGGCAGAAAAAAATGAAGGTTCAGACGGTACTATCGGTTCAATGCTAGATGGGAAACGCGATCAAAACAATACTGACGAATAAGAAGGTTTTCTCTGGTTTTCCGAATCGAAATCTCGCAGCGAAATGAAACGCGTCCAAACCCGACCGCGGAAGGAAAACAACCTAACAATGGAGTCGATGCCCATGCGCAATGGAACCGAAAGGAGGAGTCACTCGACCCCGTGACTCCGAAAAGACTTCTTTGAAGAAAAACAACTTGTAACACTCCGAGCCCAACACTAGATGTCGGAAGAGCTAAGCATAGCATGTGTATCTGCAGTTACACATGCCATTGAACATGTATATTTATATTCACTGCATTTATTCATTGTTGATGTATTGCACTTTTTATGCCTGTCATTGTTTACCTGCTGTGAGTATTGTGGCATTTATACATGTTTTACTGCATTCAAGTTAAATGCTCATGTTCATATTTTTGTGTGCTTTTATTTGATATCTAGGAAGTGCCTTAATAAATTAATTACTCAAACTAGGTGTGCTGCATTCCTTGGCATTGTTTTCCGCTTAGTTTGAAGCAAAGCAGAACGTGGGTGTATTGCCAGGTGCTGTTAATACACTGTGCCATGCTGATCCACTCTGCCAGTCTATTAACTGTTTACCCAGGGGGCAAGAGGCACACCCAGGGTTCTGTGAGATGGACTGTGAGAGGTCAGCACCGAGCAGTCCTCAACAAGGCACAGTGAAATATTGCACCTCACTTACGTCCCAACTGTGGTGCACGTGTCTCGCCCTACCCAAAGTGAGCTACATAACAAACAAGAGATAGAGGCACACAGTGATGGGCTGCTCATCTCTGCTGCTTGTTTGCGGACTGTTAGAGTAGCTGTGTGGCATGACAGGCTGGGAGGAACATTTTACTCAGATGCTGCCTGCTGGACCACCTTTTAAAAATCCCTGTCCAAACTAGTGCCACCCACCATCAACCACCAAAACAAACTAACTGCCCAGACCCCTCCATTTGCCAATATCACTATACCCGTTCTTAGTTTTTAACCAGTATTTGGAATTCTTAGAAGCAGAATTTCAAGTGCTCCCCTAGGGAATGCAAGATGCTGTTGGTAAAAAAAAAACTCTGGACTGCCTAATGGAACGGATTCATTGCAAAACCATTTATTTAAAAAAAAAGAGCATTAAAAGTTCTTCCCTTTTGTATTTATATAGCGCTTGCTACTGCTTTTCATGATTAATAAGCGCTATATAAATGCAATTATATACTATGTAATCAGAGCACCTGGAATTATGTGATTGTGCAGCTGCAGCATTTTTCGCATAATTATGAATCTCCTGCATGTGCCACATACTTTATCATTTGCTGCATATTCTGCAGAGTTTACCCCCCAAAAGTTAGTTTCTACCTCTAATGGTTTACAAGCTACTAAAAACACGGTGACAGTGTTGCTGCACAGTGGAAGGCCCTCTGTAAAGGTTGACTGGTTACCTTTCTGTTGCCTATGGCTTTGTTTCAGTGTTAAACGTGCACTAATGAGGTACAACCTATGCCTAGACAGTGTTAACAAGAGTAAAGGTGACAAAATGGTGAAGCAATACTCATAGATAATGTGCCCCATTATGCGGCATAACTTGCATCTTCTTGCTACATAATTTGATCAACCTTGCTGCATAATTTGGGTTCTCCTGCCACATAATACCAGTGGCTCTGAATATAATTTGTATTTTTTGTCTTCTTTACTTGGAAGGCCTGAGGTTAACAGCCAGGTTGGGAACAGGACAGATATCCTTTAAAGTACAAGTATTGCCGCAGTCATTGCAGTGTTAATAAGTAATTGTCTCTCCTTATAAAGAATGTTGAATGCCATAGTACAGGGCCTTCACAAGCCAGAGCCCCCACCATGGGGTCCGTGCACTTAAATATTAGAAATCATTGGTGACCTCAACCTGTACAAGACACTTTCCAGCAGTATGAGAATCAGAACGCGTCTGTCTTAAGAAAAAAAATGTTTTCTCCGACGCCCGCTTACCTAGCAGTGCTCTGCCCAAGCTTTCCTTGGACAAGCACCCATGAAGCTCCAGCCTGGGCTAGGGCACACAACGAGAACGGAGGGAGGGTGGAGGGTAACTAAAGCTCTTTTAGCCCAATGGGCATTGCGCGCCAGGGTTCAGGGGCAGTTTATAGAAACAAAATTAAGAGGGGGGGTGGCCCAGCCCACCCTCTTCCGGGCTATGATGGGTGAGTACTGACCCGCCTGGGCAAAGCAAGGCATGTCCTGCACAGCGAGTGAACTTGAAGCGCTTAGATTTGCAGGAGGCCAGGGCCTCCTCCTTCTGCCCCCTCCTAGTTCGCCAAGATTCTGGGTCATGTAATCTCCTCTCAGCTAGCCATGTTTGGGTATCCTGCGCTGTGGGTAAACTAGAAGCACATTACAGCACTGCACTATGTCAGGGCCTCGTCCTTCCGTCCCTTCCTTGTCCACCAGGATTCTGGATCAAGTAGTCTCCTCACAGCTAGCTATGCTTGGGTGTCCCCTACAGCGGGTGAACTAGCAGCATTTTATAGAACTGCACAATGGCGAGCCTCCTCCTTTTACCACTTCCTTGTCCACCAGGACTCTGGGTCACAACGTCTCCTCGTGGCTGGGTATGCTTGGGTGTTCCCACAAAGAGGTAATTTAACACGAGATGCACAGCACTTGGCAGGTCTGGAGGAACACTATGGACGTGTTGGATAAAGATTGTCATGTTGACAGTTGATTCTTCCTTACATTTATGTGATTTGCTAAGAAATCTGACAGATAAAGGGCTAGGGCTAACTGACTAGTCATCTGTAATTAATTATTACATACTGCATGCTCCTAGGGGCATAGCAGTGCTTGGACTGAACTTTATTTGTCCTGCTGTGCTTTATGGAACACAACAAAGTAACCACCACACACACAAGTACTGGTGCTAGTCAGAAGGAGCGGACATGCATACACGAAAGGCCTCACATTTACGGAGTCAGAAGGAATGGCCACACATAACAAAAAAAAATCAGGAGTGCAATGGTTGCACATACGTAAAAGGCCAGTTGCAAACGACACTCAGCTGGAATGCTGAGAGAAACCATCACACTTTCCAAGAAGACGAAGGAGGAACTGTCAGAAGTCCGAAAGCACTGAATGCACACATTGGAATGGAGACATTATAGTGGCAATTTCATGCATGCATCAGTAGAGCTTTTTTGAGGGGCACTGTGTGAGAAAGTAGCCTCTTTCTAGCCTTATTACCCCCACTTTTGGCCTGTTTGTGAGTATATGTCAGGGTGTTTTCACTGTCTCACTGGGATCCTGCTAGCCAGGGCCCAGTGTTCATAGTGAAAACCCTATGTTGTAAGTGTGGTTGTTATATGTCACTGGGATCCTGCTAGCCAGGACCCCAGTGCTCATACGTTTGTGGCCTATATGTATGTGTTCCCTGTGTGATGGCATACTGTCTCACTGAGGCTCTGCTAACCAGAAACTCAGTGGTTATGCTCTCTCTGCTTTCCAAATTTGTCACTAACAGGCTAGTGACTAAATTTACCAATTCACATTGGCATACTGGTACACCCATATAATTCCCTAGTATATGGTACTGAGGTACCCAGGGTATTGGGGTTCCAGGAGATTCCTATGGGCTGCAGCATTTCTTTTGCCACCCATAGGGAGCTCTGACAATTCTTACACAGGCCTGCCACTGCAGCCTGCGTGAAATAACGTCCACGTTATTTCACAGCCATTTTCCACTGCACTTAAGTAACTTATAAGTCACCTATATGTCTAACCTTCACCTGGTGAAGGTTGGGTGCAAAGTTACTTAGTGTGTGGGCGCTAGCCAAGGTGCCCCCACATCGTTCAGGGCAAATTCCCCGGACTTTGTGAGTGCAGGGGCAAAATTACACGAATGCACTGTACATAGGTCACTACCTATGTACAGCGTCACAATGGTAACTCCGAATATGGCATGTAACAAGTCCAAGATCATGGAATTGTCCCCCCATGCCAAATCTGGCATTGGGGGGACAATTCCATGATCCCCCGGGTCTCTAGCACAGAACCCGGGAACTGCCTAATTGCCTTTTCAGGGTTTGCTGTGCAGCTACTGCTGCTGCCAACCCCTCAGACAGGTTTCTGCCCCCCTGGGGTCCAGGAAGCCCTGGCCCAGGAAGGTAGAACAAAGGATTTCCTCTGAGAGAGGGTGTTACACCCTCTCCCTTTGGAAATGGGTGTGAAGGCTGGGGAGGAGTAACCTCCCCCAGCCTCTGGAAATGCTTTGATGGGCACAGATGGTGCCCATCTCTGCATAAGCCAGTCTACACCGGTTCAGGGATCCCCCAGCCCTGCTCTGGCGCAAAACTGGACAAAGGAAAGGGGAGTGACCACTCCCCTGACCAGCACCTCCCAGGGGAGGTGCCCAGAGCTCCTCCAGTGTGCCCCAGACCTCTGCCATCTTGGATTCAGAGGTGTTGCTGGCACACTGGACTGCTCTGAGTGGCCAGTGCCAGCAGGTGACGTCAGAGACTCCTTCTGATAGGCTCTTACCTGTCTTAGTAGCCAATCCTCCTTCCTAGGTAGCCAAACCTCCTTTTCTGGCTATTTAGGGTCTCTGCTTTGGGGAAGTCTTCAGATAACGAATGCAAGTGCTCATCAGAGTTCCTCTGCATCTCTCTCTTCACCTTCTGCCAAAGGATCGACCGCTGACTGCTCAGGACGCCTGCAAAACCGCAACAAAGTAGCAAAGACGACTACCGCAACCTTGTATCGCTTCATCCTGCTGGCTTTCTCGCCTGTTTCCTGGTGGTGCATGCTTTGGGAGTAGCCTGCCTCCTTCTGGCACCAGGAGGTCTGAAGAAATCTCCAGTGGGTTGACGGAATCTTCCCCCTGCAACCGCAGGCAACTAAAGACTGCATCACCGGTCCTCTGGGTCCCCTCTCAGCACGACGAGCATTGTCCCTGGAACTCAGCAACTCTGTCCAAGTGACTCCCACAGTCCAGTGACTCTTCAGTCCAAGTTTGGTGGAGGTAAGTCCTTGCCTCCCCACGCTAGACTGCATTGCTGGGTACCGCGTGAGTTGCAGCTGCTCCGGCTCCTGTGCACTCTTCCAGGATTTCCTTTGTGCACAGCCAAGCCTGGGTCCCGACACTCTAACCTGCAGTGCACAACCTTCTGAGTTGTCCTCTGGCGTCGTGGGACTCCCTTTTCTGACTTCGGGTGGACTCCCGTTCACTCCTCTTCTAAGTGCCTGATCCGGTACTTCTGCGGGTGCTGCCTGCTTCTGTGAGGGCTCCCTGACTTGCTGGGCGCCCCCTCTGTCTCCTCATCCAAGTGGCGACATCCTTGTCCCTCCTGGGCCACAGCAGCTTTCAAAAACCCTAACCGCGACCCTTGCAGCTAGCAAGGCTTGTTTGCGGTCTTTCTGCGTGGGAACATCTCTGCAAGCTTCTTCACGTCGTGGGACATCCACCCTCCAAAGGGGAAGTTCCTAGACCTCTTCGTTCTTGCAGAAACCAAAGCTTCTTCCATCCGGTGGCAGCTTCTTTGCACCCTCAGCTGGCATTTCCTGGGCATCTGCCCACTCTCGACATTGTCGCGACTCTTGGACTTGGTCCCCTTGTTTCACAGGTACTCAGGTCCGGAAATCCACTGTTGTTGCTTTGCTGGTGTTGGTCTTCCTTGCAGAAACCCCCTATCACGACTTCTGTGCTCTCTGGGGGTTATAGGTGCACTTTACACCTACTTTTCAGGGTCTTGGGGTGGGCTATTTTTCTAACCCTCACTGTTTTCTTACAGCCCCAGTGACCCTCTACAAGCTTACATAGGTTTGGGGTCCATTCGTGGTTCGCATTCCACTTTTGGAGTATATGGTTTGTGTTGCCCCTATACCTATGTGCTCCTATAGCAATCTACTGTAACTTTACACTGCTTGCATTACTTCCTTTTGCTATTACTGCATATTTTTGGTATTGTGTACATATATCTTGTGTATATTTGGCATCCTCATACTGAGGGTACTCACTGAGATACTTTTGGCATATTGTCATAAAAATAAAGTACCTTTATTTTTAGTATATCTGTGTATTGTGTTTTCTTATGATATTGTGCATATGACACCAGTGGTATAGTAGGAGCTTTGCATGTCTCCTAGTTCAGCCTAAGCTGCTAGAAACACCTCTTCTACACTAATAAGGGATAACTGGACCTGGTACAGAGTGTAAGTACCCCTTGGTACCCACTACAAGCCAGGCCAGCCTCCTACACACTGCATGAGAGTTCTTTTGAGTATCTGTGTCCTTTCGCGAGACAGAACAAGTCCTAAACTAGATTTTGGCACAGTCAAATCATCTATTAATAAACCACCAACTCTGCCATTATAGCTTCACTTTAAACCATTAAATGCTTTCAAAGGAACTATACTTTGGACTTGCCGGATTGCTTCAATAAGAGCTTGCAAGTTGTTTAGAATGTGGATACACGTCTTTTACGCACATTACCTAATGGGACATCCATCCCTACCCATCTTACAGTGTTGCATTGGTTGGTAATTAAAAATAGATTATTCAAATTATTGGTGCTGGTTAATTTTGCCTTTTATGAGTCAAGCCCCCAGTACTTAGTTGACAGGACCAATCCTTATTGTCCAAACAACAGCACTTCTCTCGCTGACGCACTCTTGGCTTGGCATTGATCCTCGGAATCAAACGCTCTAGAAGAGGCAGGTCTTCCTCCTTCTTTCTGGCCTCTCAAGTCAGGAATCAGTTCCATTTTAAACTACAAGACATCCAGAATGAAGCACAGTTTTGGAAAGCTTTGAAAACTTTTCTGTTTACTGTAGCATAAGCACAACTAGGTTGGCATGATTCCCGGTCCTAAGCACCTGGGCATTCCATTAAACAGCAGCGTGATTTTTAAGTTCTTTTTCATTTTCATTTCATTGGACTCAGCTGAGTGAGACGCTCTCATGCCTCTTCATCCTTCCATCATATTGCTCCATTGCACCCATGCATAGCCCTCCATTTATGCTTGGACTGAGCACAAAATTACAACATATATATATAAGTCCTTTACAATGGATGAAGTTTCAAAAAACTTCTAAAAGAAAATTATGTGAAATGTGTACTATATGAGGTAAAGTACCCTCAATAGTATTGGTGAAAGATATTTCAAGTCACCTTTGCGTTCAATGTCCTTATAAACGTAATCAGCCTCCGGTTTTATTACACTATATGGTCACAGAACACCTTGGTGACTTACAATATCCTGTTAACATACAGATTAGGATGGGGGCGTGGTCTGGCAAAATGGTTGCTCAGATGCCTTGAGCCCATACTCTGTTGCCCCAGTGAATTATCCTAAATCATCGCTCTTGCAGGGGCAACGAAATGCACCCAGAGTGAGCCGTATGGGCACCTGAATTTATGGGACATACTTTGGTTCCCCTCAATAGAGGTTTGAAACTGTAATCATGCCTGTCAGGTTCCGCGCTAGCCCCCAACAAATACGCGGAGACCTGTATGTGGTGGTAACACTCGTTTATTCAATTCCTACATTCGCTCTGCCTTCGTGCCTTTTCCCTCCTCTATTTATCCCCTCCCACTACTCGTCACGGTGCAGTCTATTCTACCCCGATCGTAACTACATCGCACCTACATCGCACTCACCACTTCCGCCTCTGCGTGGTGGTGTCGTCCAGCACCGGTGACAACACTACAATGCCGTTTTTACCACTGATGGGCCACGCTACCTCCCACTCGGAGAGGCTGCTCGGTGAAATGGCATAGCTGGGACTGGTGCCGGCGAAGAAGTACTGCAGTTGCGCTGCAGCCTGACAAAAAACTCCCCAACACCCTCCCCCACCCACGAGAACCCTCAGAGTAAGTAGGGCAGGACCCGAACACGGAGAAGAAAGTGGAGTGCCCCTGTCTGGTGATCAAGGGTAGCGGCAGGCGGGTGGGCTAGAGACGTACTTAAGGGACATCGAGCAGGGAGGGCCCAGGCTGCCTAAGCTGTGAGACAAGACACTGTCATTTTGTCCTGCTCCCACCCAGATGACAATTGGGGGAAGCCTCTTATTCCCACGACCGCTGCACACACAGTAGGGCCCTGGAACATGGAGAGCAGGGCCTACACAGAGGGCCCCTGCGCGCTAAAGGTGAGGAGCACTGCTGGCTGTGAGGAGGGAATCTGTTGCTGTACATGAGGCCCCCATTGTGATAGAGCCCGGGGGTACAGGAACGTTGACACCAGTCTGTGAGTGGGCCAGTGGAGGCAGACCGCAGATACTGGGCGGACCCAGAGGGCTGGAGGATGTCGAAGGGGACCAGTTCCTTAACTGTGGGTGAGCATCTGGGGTTATCCAGGTGATTTGAGTAGACTGGGCCAGGCATGGGACACTATCCGCACAAACCTGGCATTAAACCCCCTGAGGATCCAGAGCATTCATAGGCTGGCATGCTGCACAGAGGGGGTGTAGTGTGGGGGAGGAGCATCCTTGAGACATCGTTGACAGCTGTGTACATTCACCAGGGATGAAGAAAGGCATGACCTACTGTAGCACAGAACTGGGGACCGCAAAAGCCTACTGTGAGCACTGATCCTGTGAATAAAGCCGGGGCATAGGAACACCGATGATGCAACAAAGAAAGAAGTGACAATACCTCTCCAGTACCAGGCTAACATCCGAAGTTGAATCCTGCCAGCCAGTGTGATGGTCTTGCTGTGGCAGTGGTGCCCGTGGTACTGAGATGGATGGGACCCCATTGACTGGTCGGAGCACCTGGAACAAAGGAATACTGGACTTGCCCACACACTGGTCTGAAATGAGCTTTGGAAGTGACTAAAGGTGCCGGCTGAAAGACCACACCAATAGGGATCCTAAATACGAGGGAGCTGTAGCCCCGCTCCGAGGAACCCCCGGCAGGGAACAAGACCTGTGGGATGCGAACATGATCCCGTGGGGCTCAAGTAGGTTCACACTATAAACTGACACATGGTGAGCATACCGGTGACAACTGTGTGCAAACTGGGACCTAGCAGGGTTGGGAACCCAGGAACCAACTATGGGGAAGGATAAACCACCCAAAGGACAGCAGAGCAACATGATAACTCCAGTATGCAATGTTGCATGGTCTGTCGCACTGTAGTACACACCAAACGGATACCCAGGTACCAGAATCGGAAGGGGAATCTCCCCACACCATACTGGAAGGCAAAACGGACAGTGGCCATTGAGGTGGGACTTCTACATGCATACCTTCGTAAAGTGTTAGAGAGTGTGAGAGTAAACGAGCAAATGACTGGCGACATGTGGCAGGATATTGCCACACTCAAAGACAAAATCGCAAGACTGGCTGCCACAGCAAAGACGATGGAAGACAGGGTGGAGGATGTCAAGGGACGTTCCCGTCATAACAACCTGCAACTGGTGGAATACCTGGAACGGACAGAGGGGTTGACAGGGAACTCCTTCCTAGAGAAGTGGATCCACATCACTCAAGCCAGAGGGCCCGACCCACATGTTTGCGGTAGAGGAACACAGAGAGCTGGTGATGCGCCCCCCTCCACCAGGGGCCCTGCCAAAAGCCCTGAGTGCACAAATGTTTAACTACAGCAATAGGGATTGCATCCTTTGAGGCGGCCCGGGAAGCAGGACCACTGAAGTTTGAGAATCACAATATTGCTATCCTCACTGAAAATATACGGAAAGTCCAGTTCCAGAGAAAGCTGTTTGTAGAAGTGAAGGAGAAGCTTAATGCAATGGGGATCTCCTACATGCTGCTGTTCCCTGCGAGGCTCTGAGTGGTCATGCAGGATAAGAACAGCTTCTTCGATTGCCCTGAGGATGTTTGGGCCTGGCTTAAGCAGTAGTACAAAGTGCTGCATGGTGAGCGTGGTTCTCTGAGAACTGTTCAGGCGGACAAGGGGGAAGATGGGAGCTGCCCCGTGGCCATTGTTGCAGGGACAGTTGACGGTGGAAGGAGGCAACGTATCCCGGACTGAAGTACAGGAGGACAGCATGTTCGCAGATGGATGACACAGGCCTAACTAACACCCATAACAGTGGGGAGGAGAGTTTGGCCCGGACCCATCACGAACTGCCGATCTGCAGACTGGTTGACATAGACAAATGCAATTTAGGGAGACTAGCAGGCTGTGGTCCTAGTATGTAAGTACTCTAAGGGGAAGAAAAGCGAAAACTGAATAAAGGAACTGGGGTTCACTCAGGACTAAGTGGTAACGGAGTGCTCAACATGGACAATAAGTGTTATGTGTATTTGACAAGTACTATTATTGCATTTTAGTTTCTGCGGGGATAACCATTTAGGGCACTGTTAGGGCAGCAGGGGCGAGACCCAGCGTGGAACTCTGCCGTGTGCAGGGTGGGAAAAGTGCTGGCATCACTCAACTCTGCACATAGAGGGGGATTTTTGTACCAACGGTCTAGCATTCTCTTTCAGTCTAATCTTATGGCTGTAATTTTTCAACTTACCCAAGGTTTCAGAAAACATGTGGGAATTTGGAAGAAATCCAATTTGTCTTATCACCATCCCCCACAAACATCACAGGTTCAATAGCTCTAGGATTCAAAATTATCCCTAATTCTGCTTGGTCTCTCCACCCCAAAACATTGACCCCTTTTTCAGCTACATACATTTTGATTCCAGCAGTACATTCTTTAAAACCCACAATAGTTTTCGTGTACCCCACAACATTGATCGCTGTACCATCAAATTCTTCTGCCATAATATCTGATGGAGCCAAGTCTGATACACTCCAAATAAATTTAAGTTTCTCAACAAAATAATCACGTTTAATGATTGTCCAAGGGGAACCAGAATCAGCCATGAGTTCTAGTTCCTGACCTACAATAAGTACAGTACACTTGGGCTGTTTCAACTCCCTCCCACCTTTGTCAACAAAATCATTCTTGACAGACAAGACAATCCCTTTCTCTCTCTCTTCCTGCACACATGAGATCTTTCTCTCTCTACCCTTGCCACTTTTAGCCTCCCTACATACTCTCGCAAAGTGCACTAGCTTCCCACATTTGTTGCATTCTTTTCCCAATTGCAGGACAAAGTGAAGAATTTGCAATGTGATTTAAACTTCCACATCTATAACAAGACATTCAATAAATTTTCTTATTTCTTTCATCTTTCTTAATCCCTGTAGTGCTCCGCGACGTGACTCTGTATGAGACATTACTGCTCCCAACAGCTCCGACCACATCCCTGTCCGCTATTTTACTTTTTTCTGTGTCCTGTACCGTCTTCATCCACTTTTCTGATAGTTCCAAAGCTTTTGCCGTATTGATAATGTCCTGTAATTTTGGATCACCCATAATTGCTCCTGAATTCTTCTGCTTCTCACATGCACGATGATCTGATCCCTGATCATCTCGTCGGTAATGGGCCCAAAATTACAGTGCACGGATAGACTGCGCAGTCCTGTCAAAAATTCATCAAATGTTTCACCTTCTTGTTGAGTTCTGGTATAAAACTTAAATCTGTTCAACGTTATACTTGTGGTTGGTTGAAATCTATTCTCCAGCTTACATAGGGCATCTTTGAAAACATCAATCTCTTAATCTTGAATGGTCACTTGTGTTAGCGTCCTGAAAATGAGTTGCCCTTCTGAGCCTAAACAATGTAACAAAATATTCTTCATTCTTTCTTGTGACATTCCATCTTCGTCAATAACTTTTAGATACGTTAAAAACACCTCCTTCCACCTAGACCACGGTATAGGTGGGTCCCCTTTTAGTTGTAAATATTTTGCAGGAAGATCGAATTGCATATTGATTTACTAATTATAAGTTGTATAACAATACTATGTGACTAACTGTACTATGCAGGGTTTCTTTTTTAATATAAAGAACAGGAAGTAAAAAGTAAGCACAAAGTAGCAGGTTTAAAAGATTAAAAACGTAGTCTTTGGAGCTTGTCCTGAGTTCATAGATACATTGAAATGAACTCGCTACAAATGGTAAACGTTAATGTACTCCTAAATGCCATTTTACCATTCACTTAGGTAATCTTTCAATACACAAGGCATTTTAAATATATCCCGCCAGCGAGCGTCCTTCAAAACGCGCTTGCGCTGATAAATATACTCAGTTGCTAAGCAACAGTCAAGAGGCCTCTAAACAGGAAGTAGGCCAAATGCAGAGTGCGTCTTACAAAGCGAGCTCGCGCTTCCTCGGGGTTGTGCGTTTTACAAAACGAGCTTGCGTTCCTTCACGTTCCTTCAGGGCTGTAGTTGCTAAGCAACCACAACTGCTCCTTGCAAGACACGCAGTGTCTGAAGAAAAAATTATACAAATGAGTAGTCTTAATGTACTTGCCCAGTAAGCTGTCAGTTCCTTGCCGTGTCTACCACGGTGTCTCACCGACCGGCAGTCCAGCGTCCTTCCGTCCCTCCGATCGGCAGACAGGAAACCATGAAACGCGAAAACAGCATCCAGCAAGAACACTGCAGTAAAGGTCCTCTCCACGCTCGTCGCAAAATGTTGAAATTTAATGGACTCAGGATACAGGTACAATTAACGAGTTTATTGGAATAGGGTAAACACGTCTACTCTTCTCGCAGTCAACTGTACTCTGAACCCCCTCGCTCCCACATTCCATAGATTCCCACTGGCTTCTACATTCCACTGCATCCCACATTCCATAAAGCGATCTCCCCCACTAACATTAACTGAATATAACAGGTACCTGTGCACATTGGACACAGGATGGTGGGCAATCACAAATGGTTTGCTTACAGTTATCGCTGTGTGAGGAGAGGAGGGGCAGGAGCCCTTTAAAAACATTACCGTGCTCCCGCCGTCGCGGGAAGCGCTGTGTGAGGAGAGGAGGGGCAGGAGCCCTTTAAAAACATTACCACGCTCCCGCCGTCGCGGGAAGCGCTGTGTGAGGAGAGGAGGGGCAGGAGCCCTTTAAAAACATTACCGCACTCCCGCCGCGCGGGAGGCGCCCGGGCGAAGTCCGGGCCAAGGGCGGGCCCGTCCTTGCCCGTCATTGCCAGGAAGAGGCAGGGCAGGGCCATCCCCCTGACATCCACCCAAAAGAAGTCTGGATCAGTTAGCCCAATGTACAGGGCTACCTAAAGGTACTGTGCCGGTGATTATTCTTTAAAATAAAAGAGGGTCTTCGGGAAGTGCGCTTTTGGTGCTGCTGTTAAGGAGCACTGATTTCTAATTTGAAGGACGCGCCCCCCCTCACGCAAGGACTGATATAGGCCGTTTACGCGCAAGGCGTAAGTCAGGCCTATAACTCTATAACTGCAGGGGACTTGGTGTGGTTAAAGGCTGTGACTGGACATTTGAACCAACTAGGGTCTGACTATAATCTGGTTCTATTTTTTCCCCCAGTCAGGGGATCTGAGTCTGATATATCCGTTAAAGTAATTTACAGCGCCCTATCTTGGACAAAGGGACTAGCCGGTCAAAATGGGAAAATGTAAGGGAGATAATGGGGGAAGGGAACCCACCCAGGAGGCCCCCCCACTCAGTCTAATAACAAGCTACCTAACGTCTGTAATGGGTGCCATTGAGACAGAGATAGGGAGGGTAGAAGCTACCTTAGAGTCGTCTCTTGAGAAAGCAGGAAAGGCTGGGGAAGGGGGACGGAACCCGTCGGCAACACTGCTGCCGAGTAAGACCAGGAAAAGAAACCCTTGTGTAATAACAGAAATTGATTTAATCGATTTAATTACTCCTACAACTCCAGAGAGTCCACCCTAAAAAAAAAGTAGGCAAATAATCCCCCCCCCAAACGGCAGTAGCCCCCATACACCAAGTGGGACCTCCTGTAGATAGGGAAGGCTTTGGAGAGTCCTCATCAGGAACTAAGAAGACCAAGAGCAAATGTCCTTCTAAAACCCAAAAAATAAAACAAACTATAGGGAAACAACCAAAAGACAGTAAAAATCTGGATACAATTAAAACTTGTTTTTTGCAAATTGAAGACCAATTTAGAGACATTAAAAAGTTATGCTCATCAGTTCTGGAGAAAGTGGCCATTCTCGAGCAGAAGGTTGAATCTATAACAAATATAAAACCTGAACCACCGAAGGCAGAATCTCAGAACATTCATTCCATTCCTGAATATTGACCAGCTCCACCTACTCATCAGCATCAGAACTTTAGAATATCTCCTGCCCAGAACCGAACCCAAAAACCCCTGAATGTAGAGGCCTCACAACATTCTACAAACCCACAATATCAGTGGGGCACAAACAAACAGGAAGGCCGCCGGGGCCAGGAAACTATAAGTACTCAGGCAGCCTGCCCAAGGATACCTTTGGCATGTACCCCCTATGTTTTAATCTTGGAAAATGCCCCTATATTGGAAAGCACCCACCCCGAATCCCACATGTCTCTACTGAATAAAGTGACTCATTGGGTAGGAAAACACACGGGAGGGCGGGTTGACTTCCATAGGGACATTTTAACTGTAAGAAGGGCACCTTGAGTTGGCTCATCCCCTAAAACATCACCTGGGGATTGTATTATAATAAACTTTAGGACCCCCCGGACCGTTAATGCTCTGTATCACCACCTCTCACCTATGAGATCATCTGTAGGGCCTATAAGAGTCCAACGTTTGACTAAGTTTATCCATCCGTTCTCAAACACATGCTATTCTGATTCAACCTACTCTGGGATTCAGAATCCCAGTAACCTCGGTCTCTCTAAACCCTCGGACACTGCTTTGACATTATCTAATAGGTATGAGACCCTGACCTCACTAGAGCAGTTAGATTGACAATCACTAACTGAGCCATCCTTGCAAGATCCCCTGGAGGCAAACGTACTCTCACAGTCCCCCTTAGAATCTAAAGGATTCCCTAATATATGTGATATACAGGATATGACACCCCTAGGGATTATTTCATGGAATGTTGCAGGTCTAAAATCAAAAATTGGAAACCCCGATTGGATAGATTTAGTGATGGGAAATCTTATTATTTGTTGTCAGGAGTCATGGCTCACAGAATCACCACATATTAATGGCTATACCACATATTATGTCCCTGCAACCAAGGTCCATGCAGGTAGAGCTAAGGGCGGTCTGGCCATCTTCTTATCTGTGGAGGCTGGAGGGATGGAAGCACGTGTTGTAGGTATATCGCCTTTTTTTCCGGCCCTATCTCTGAAACTAGAAGAACCATTCGATATACTACTGATCAACTATTATAACAACACCTTTGATAACTCAGACACTTGCGTGGTCAGTAGTTTGGAGACCCTAATACATAAGGTAACAATATCCAGTAAAAAGGACACAAGAATAGTCTGGGTTGGTGATTTTAATGCCCATCTCTGCGAGCCAGAACTCCTTGACTGTTGTGGACTCCTGGACGAGAATGACATTCCCATTCAACACTTCAAACATTCCCCGTATGGGAACGCCCTTAATTCTTTGATAACAGTAAACTCCCTTTCCATTCCCACACCCGCTATCAGAGGGATACCAACATTTGTAAGGGGGGACACTCACACCACTATTGATTATATTATTTATTCTAGAGAATTGTCCCCTATTACAGGTCAATTCAGGGTTATCCCGACCTGTTTTAGTGATCATAATCCCTTATCCATTATGATTAATTTAGATCTGATAAATGATTCAAGAAGAGGGAAGCGACACCCTGCCATGAAGCTCTCATCCCAAAAAGGGCTTACAATCAAATGGGGGAAGATAAACAAAAAAACTTTTTTAGAGATGTATTTCTGAATAAATGGCCAGACGTTATGACATCCCTGGATGAAAATAAGGCCCCACATGAAATTATTCGTGCATTCTCCTCTCTGACAAATTATATGGCGGAGAAACTACAGCCTCAACGAGCTAATAAAGTCCATGGCCCAAGATGGTTTAACCACGCATGTACCTCATCTTTAAGCAAGCTAAAAAAAACAATCAATGCATCTCCCAAAGATCTACAAGCAATTAAGATTGCCAGGAAAAACTATAAAGAAGTTCTTGCCAAAAGGAAAGTTGAACTAAGTGAATCTGCGTGGGAGGAACTGATGGCTGCAAGCAAACTCAAAGATACAACTGCATTCTGGCGTGTGGTTAACTCTTCACTACTGAGCGATAACTATGAGGCGCCCATGGACACTGTCATTCCAGCCAAGACCTGGGTGGACTATTTAAAAAAAACTTTCGCCATAGAGACAAATACCCAATCAGAAATGCTAAATTGTCTAAAACCTGCAGGAAATGATCAGCTAAGTTTGGCTTTTAGTAACATTATAAGTGTGGATGATGTTAAACAGGCAATCCAAGATAGTCCATCTGAGAAAGCCCCGGGTCCAGACAGAATTCCTGCTGACTTATATAAAGCACTTCCAGACTTCTGGGGCCCACTGCTAACCAATGTCATGAGATCGGCTGTGGTAGGCCCTTTAGTAGACTCTTGGAAAGAAGCGATCATCGTCCCGATTTTCAAGAAGGGAGATAGGGCAGACCCTCTGTGCTATCGCCCAATCTCTTTGCTGGACAGTTCAGTTAAAATTTTGGGCCGAGTAATTTTAAATAAGCTAGAAGAATGGGCGACTGATACTCACTCCCTCTCAGAGGTACAATTTGGCTTTCGCCCAGGGGTGGGCACAGTCGAACAAACTCTTAATTTGACACTTACAGTTCAGAAATACACTAAAGCCAAAAGGGGCTGTATACACTTAAGGGGTCATTCTGAGGGTCGGCGGGAGCACCGCCGACAGACCGGCGGTGCCCCGCAGGGCATTCTGACCGCGGCGGTTCGGCCGCGGTCAGATGCGGGAAACCGGCGGTCTCCCGCCGGTTTCCCGCTGCCCTGCAGAATCCTCCATGGCGGCGGAGCGCGCTCCGCCGCCATGGGGATTCTGACACTCCCTACCGCCATCCTGTTCCTGGCGGGTCTCCCGCCAGGAACAGGATGGCGGTAGGGGGTGCCGCGGGGCCCCTGGGGGCCCCACAAAGTATTTCAGTGTCTGCTTTGCAGACACTGAAATACGTGACGGGTGCCACTGCACCCGTCGCACCTTCCCACTACGCCGGCTCAATTCTGAGCCGGCGTCCTCGTGGGAAGGTTGATTTGCCCTGGGCTGGCGGGCGGCCTTTTGGCGGCCGCCCGCCAGCCCAGGGCAAATCCCAAAATACCCTCAGCGGTCTTTCGACCGCGGAGCGGTATTTTGGTGGGGGAAGTCTGGCGGGCGGCCTCCGCCGCCCGCCGGACTTAGAATCACCCCCTTAGCATTTATGGATCTCTCCTGCGCCTTTGATACAGTCAGCAGGGAGAAATTGTGGAAGGTAATGCTGGGTATGGGCGTGGATAAACACATAGTTATATTACTCAGTAAACTTCATGCCTGCACAGAGGCTCGGGTCCGTTACTCTTGGGAGGGAGGCCTGACAGAGAAATTCCCCTCACAAAAAGGGGTCAGACAGGGTTGTGTTCTTGCCCCTTTCCTCTTTCTCTTATATATAAATGGGTTGGAGAAATTTCTTTGCGAATTAGGGAAAGACTCCGCAGTTATTAATAACTCTCCAATCCCTGTACTTTTATATGCAGATGATGCAGTACTAATTTGAAGGACAGCGAATGGCCTCCAGATTTTATTGAATGCTTTTAATACCTTTATGAGGAACCTTGGTCTTAAAATTAACAGAACCAAGTCATTTGTTATGAAGTGCGGTCCTAAATTAGCAAAAACGAAAAAATGTACTTTAATTGGGCATGAGATACTTAAGGTCCCACATTTTACGTATCTGGGGGTCCCTATTGATGTAGATTTTAACTGGACGTTTTTAGTTAATACACGCTCAATACAATTCCAAAAAACCATTGAAGCTGTTTTTAGGTTTGCAAGAAGACTTTGACATAAACCTGTTAAGGAAATGATGACTGTCTTCACTTCTAAATGCCTTTCTGTCGCGACATTTGGAGCTGGGGTCTGGGGGCTTGCAGAATGTACAGGGCTCCAGATTATAGAAAATAAATTTCTAAGAAGGCTACTATCAGTCCCCCAATCTACACCAATAAAGTTCTGTCACAAAGAAGTAGGTTTAAGATACATATCTATCAATATAAAACTTCAACCTCTTATACTGTGGATAAAAATCTGGACTAAGCCTGAAACGCTTCTATGTAGAAAGGTGATACAGGACTGTCTCCTTCTGTCACGGTTTCTAGATATACCCTGGCTCAGATATGTTTATCTTTCTCTCCTATCATTAGGATTAGGAGATTTTTTCCTTAAACCAGATACTTTAACAAGACAGGACATTAAGAAGGTTAAAGACATATTCTGGCAGAAAAATCAGGATATGGACCCAGCCTCTAGTTTAATGAGTCAACGGACAAGTTATGAGACACAACAACCTCAACCAAAGTTGTACTTGACCATCATTAATCATGAGCGACAAAGGTTTTTACTCACAAGACTACGTCTAAACACCTTACATTATCTGGTAGCATTCCCAGTTGCTGGAACCTGGTTTAAGAACCTCCCTCCCTGTTGCTGCGATAGAAAGACATCTCAAAGCACATTACACTTTATGCTTTTCTGCACTTTATATACTGTTCCAAGAAAAAGGTTTTTACGTCCGCTATTTCAGTCTAACAGTATTAGAACTAGCAAACTTGCTTACTCCAACTTACATGATTTGGGAAATATGGACATAATCCAGGCTGTGCTAAATTTTATACATGCTGCTTTTGGTGTTCGGAAAATGTATTAACAATGCTTTTAGAAATTTTTATGACTGTGAAATTCTGTATGTTATTTATTTATTTTATGTCTTTTATGGTCTTTTTGCACCGAATAAAGTAAACTAAAGAAAAAAAAAAAAAGCTTACAGTTATCATATGATTGCCTAGGGCGGGGGGGGGGGTTATAAAGTTGTTTTAGTTATGATACATGTCATACTATGCGATGTTCAGGGTACGTTTATAGGGATGCAGAGAGGTGGGACAGGACTGAGCAGCTCCCAGGGAAGATTGAGATTGAAAGTTAATAGGGAAGGGGATACTGATCGCCAGTATGGTACAGATGTATAAGCTAAGTGTTGGAAAATGCTACTGTTGGCATGGTTACTCCCTAACGTTTTGCCTTTTGTTGATGCCAACTTTGATTGAAAGTGTGCTGGGACCCTGCTAACCAGGCCCCAGCACCAGTGTTCTTTCTCTAAAACGGTACCTTTGTCTCTACAATTGGCACAGCCCTGGCACACAGTAAAGTCCCTTGTAAAAGGTACCCCTGGTACCAAGGGCCCTGTGGCCAGGGAAGGTCTCTAAGGGCTGCAGATTGTATTATGTCACCCTGGGGACCCCTCACTCAGCACATGCACACTGCCTCACAGCTTGTGTGTGCTGATGGAGAGAAAAAGATTAAGTCGACATGGCACTCCCCTCAGAGTGCCATGCCCACAACCCACTGTCTGTGGCATAGGTAAGTCACCCCTCTAGCAGGCCTTACAGCCCTAAGGCAGGGTGCACTATACCACAGGTAAGGGCATAGCTGCACGAGCACTGTGCCCCTACAGTGTCTAAGCCAATTCTTAGAAATTGTAAGTGCAGGGTAGCCATAAAGAGTATATGGTCTGGGAGTTTGTCTAACACAAACTCCACAGTTCCATAATGGCTAAATTGAATACTGTGAAGTTTGGTATCAAACTTCTCAGCACAATAAATCCACACTGATGCCAGTTTGAGATTTATTGAGAAATGCACACAGAGGGCATCTTAGAGATGCCCCCTGCATGCCAGACCAACATCTAGTGCTAGACTGACCAGTTTCTGCCAGCCTGCCACTTCCAGACTAGTTTCTGGCCACATGGGGTGAGTGCCTTTGTGCACTCTGTGACCAGGAACAAAGCCTGTCGTGGGTGGAGGTGCCTCACACCTCCCCCTGCAGGAACTGCAACACCTGGCAGTGAGCCTCAAAGGCTAAAGCCTGGTGTTACAACGCCCCAGGGCACTCCAGCTAGTGGAGATGCCCACCACCCGGACACAGCCCCCACTTTTTGCAGCAAGTCCGGAGGAGATAATGAGAAAAACAGCCAGGACAGCCCCTAAGGTGTCCAGAGCTGAGGTGACCCATTCCTTAGAAAATCCTCCATCTTGGCCTGGAGGATTTAGCCCAGTAGGATTAGGGATGTGCCCCCCTCCCCAAAGGGAGGAGGCACAGGGAGGGTGTAGCCACCCTCAGGGACAGTACCCCTTGGCTACTGGCCTCCAGCCCTAAACACACCCTTAATTCTAGTAGTTAGGGGCGACCCTGAACCCAAGAAATCAGATTCCTGATGACCTAACAAGAAGAAGGACTGCTGACCGGAAAACCCTGCAGAGAAGGCGACAACAACTGCTTTGGCCCCAGCCCTACCGGCTTGTCTCTGGATTCAAAGAACCTGCAACAGCGACCTCTGCTGACTCAGAGGACTGCCCTGCAACCCAAAGGACCAAGAAACTCCAGTGGACAGCGTCTCTGTCCAAAACAACAAAGAAGAAACCATATTAAAAGGGACTCCCACCTCACTCCTGAAGCGTGAGTCCCCAACACTCTGCACCCGACGCCCCCGGCCCGTGTCCAGAGAAACCAACACTGCAGTGAGGCCCCAAAGGCAGCTCCCACGATGTGTCCACCCTGAGATGACCTCCCTGCGTCCCCATGGCGACACCTGCAGAGAGAATCCAGAGGATCCCCCTGACCGCGACTGCCCGGAAACATAGAACCCAATGCCTGGAAGAAGCACTGTGCCCGCAGTCCCCAGAGGAACCAACTACTGGTGCAGGAGTGACCAGTAAGCAGCCCTCATCTTTGCCCAGGTGGTGGCTGGCCCGAGAAGTCCCCCTGTGCCCTGCCTGCATCGCAAGACTTACCCCGGGGTCCCTCCATTGAAACCAATCCAAAACCCGATGCCTTGTTAGCACACTGCACCCTGCCACCCCGTGCCGCTGAGGGTGTAGTTTGTGTGCCTGTTTGGGACCCCACCAGTGCTCTACTAACCTCCCTGGCCTGCTCCCCGAGGACGCTGGTACTTACCTGCTAGTAGACTGGAATCGGGGCACTCCTAATCTCTTTAGGCGCCTATGCTATTTGGGCCCCTCTTTGACCTCTGCACCTGACCGGCCCTGTGTTGATGGTGCTGGGTGTTTGGGGTTAACTTGAACCCCCAACGGTGGGCTGCCTATGCCCAGGAGACTGAACTTGTAAGTGCTTTACTCACCTGAGAAACTAACATTTGCTTACCTCCCTCAGGAACTGTTGAATTTTGCACTGTGTCCACTTTTAAAATAGCTTATTGCCATTTTATGCTTAACCGTGTACATTACTGTTTTGATTCAAAGTTCTACATTTACCTATGCCAAGTACCTTACAATTTATGTACTTACTTGATATCTGAATCTTGTGGTTCTAAAATAAATTAAGAAAATAATATTTTTCTATATAAAAACCTATTGACCTGGAGTACAGTCTTTGAGTGTGTTCCCATTTATTGCCTGCGTGTGTACAACAAATGCTTAAGACTACTCTCTGATAAGCCTAACTGCTCGACCACACTAACACAAATAGAGCTTTAGTATTATCTATTATTGCCACTATCAACCTCTTCAGGGAACCCTGGACTTTGTGCACTCTATCTCCCACTTTGAGATAGTATATACAGGGCCAGCTTCCTGTAGTAAGCACAGGGAATGTTAGAGGACTGGATAGCTATGTGAAAAGATATAGGGGACACTCTTACTTGAGATGCACAGGTGCGAGTATCGCATACCTCCAGGAAACACAGCTTACTGAGAATGAAGCAGAAAAACTAAACAAAAGAGAGGAGTAACTGATTACATCCCTCTTTTCTTCCTACGCGTGCAGGGAGGTGGTATGAGTGGCTCATGAGGTTCCTTTCCACTTGCTCTACATGGAGGCGGACATGCAGGGTTGATACGTCCTGGTACAGGGAGTGCTGGATCATGTAGTCATCACCATTCTAAACACATATGCTCCCGATGTAGATAATAGGACATTCTTCCTTAAAATGCACTCCCTAATTATGGATAATATGACTGAGAGGCTGTTTTGGTGAATGGGGTGGCGGGGTGGGAGGAGACTTTATCTGTGTCTTGGATGTCAAAATGGACAGACAACCCCCCCTCCCCCCGCAGAGCCCCAACTAGACACACTGAATGAAGCCATATGCGTAACCTAGGATGTGAAGATGTGTGGCGAGAAAGGCGATTATTTTGCCACTCATGATACATTAAGCCAACTGGACCCGGACCCTGGGCATAGCAAATATGAGTGCAAGCATACAGAGGGTTGTCTAGCTGGGTAGATTCTTATGTGACCACTCTCCTTTAAAGCTGGAATGGAGCGGAGTGTGGGTTAGGGATAGAAGGAGGCACTGGTGAATGCAGACAAGACTCCTTTCTGTATGCACTATTCAGGCGGGCTTTAGGTGAAAAGATCACAAAATACCTAGAGAGGAACTGGGGCTTAACGAATAGTAGTGTTTCAAAGTGGGGACCGTTAAAAGCAATTATCCGAAGGCAGTGTCTGGGTAAGGTGTGTCGTCTACGCCGACAGCTGCAGAGTGAGCTCAGAGATCTGGAAATCGAGCTAGAGGAGGCCCAAAAGGGGGATGCTGTGGAGCGAAATGGTACACATTAAGAGACGACTGGGAGGAACATAGGATAGACTAGACAAATTCATGCGGCGGGAATATAGACAACAGTAGCACCAGAAGGGGGAGAAGCCCAGTAGACTACTGACTTGACTGCTTAAGTGGAAGATGGACAGAACCCACATAGTAATGGTTCGCTGACAGGATAGGACTGTGGCCAACACCCAACTACTTATTAGAGACACACTGGGGGACCACTTGCAGGAACTCCATGGGGGGCAGGGCTTTGGGTGGGGACTGATGCTGCAGTGACTGGATATTTAGGTTGAATAGACCTGCCTGTGCTGCCTCCTTTGCTACAAGACAAACTAGAGTCAGACATCACCCTAGAAAATGTTCAGTGTGCACTGGGTAAAATGACTAGAGGGAAGTCATTGGAGGGAGTGGGGGCGGCTTACCGGTAGAGTTCTACCAGGCCTATGTGATGCAGCTGGTGGTCCCCTACTGGAGGTATTCCGTGAGGCATGAGAGAGTGGTGCACTGCCTCCTATCCTCAGGGAGGGAGTGATATGTTTGTTGCCCAAGTCAGGGGTGATGCAACGGACCCGTCTGCCTACAGACCACTCACCATGCTAAATGTGGACACAAAGATGCTATGTAGGGTCCAAGCGGAAAGGTTGACATGTGTATTGGGAACACTGGTGCACGAGGGCCAGTGTGGTTTTATGTTGGGGTACAGTGCGGGCCTTAATCTATGATGGCTCACAAACGTGCTACATGCAATGCAGGGAAACGACGGGGAGTTGGCATTGGTGTCCATGGACGCCACAAAGGCATTTGACACAGTGGAGTGGCATTATCTGCAGGTGGTGCTCGAAAGATGGGGTTTGTCGGTGGGTGGACCTCTTATGCACGGCACCCAGTGCTAGGGTGCACAATGGGGGACTGATATTTGAGGAGCAGGGTGAGCAGAGAGGCAAGCGGCAGTCCTGCCCGCTAATGCAGCTCCTCTTCACTTTGGCGATGGAACCACTAGCGGCAAAGCTCCGGAAAGACATGGGGAACGCGGGCATCGTAGTGGGGGACATTACACATTTAATATCCCTTTATGTGGATGATGTTTTGTTCTATCTGCAGTGCCCTGCAGAGACAGAGCCACAGCTTCTTACACACTTCGAGACATTTGGGGAGGTAGCAGGGCTGTGCATTAATAGATGTAAATCGCTGTTGTGTCCCCTGGTGGTGCTTGACGGAGCCCCGGAGGCAGATCTGGCTGCACTAGGAGTTTATCTCCTTCCGGTACCTGGGTATCATGGTGGGACACACAACAGAGGACCAACAACAGTATTGTATTCAACCATTAGTGGGCGGACTAGCAAAGTCATTTCGATTCTGGAGCACGTTACTGTTTTCCACTGTCGCGTGGGCTCTCATTATTCTAAATGAGACTACTGGATTTCTAGGTAGCAGGATCTATAACGGTGTGGGGGACGGAGTCTGACCCACGTGTAAAGAACTCTGTCACCCTAAATCCGGTTTTTGCTCTGGCTAACTAGCAGTGCCTCATTTCTCCCATGTGGAAGGAATGATTCGGCAGCCGAGCGCATGACATCTTTGGAACTTCTCAGGGAAGTCGTGGTTACTCAGATCCAAACCAACTCTCTTATTTCCAATATGATCTCGTATACAAATGACAAAGACAGTATAAGTTTTATATAATGTTTTTTAATAAAACGACTG
Source organism: Pleurodeles waltl (assembly GCF_031143425.1). NCBI lineage: Eukaryota > Metazoa > Chordata > Amphibia > Caudata > Salamandridae > Pleurodeles > Pleurodeles waltl. The sequence goes on from NC_090439.1 coordinate 208,127,061, forward strand.
TATTTTAGATATTAAGGCGTGAGCCGCAATAACCAGAACGATACAACACAGTAGGATTGTAATAGTTACCAGGAGAGTAAAACATAAGAACAAAGCTATCATATTGTCAAACAGTTTCTACTCTCCCTCTGCTTGTTTTATCTAGAGCACAGCATGTTAAGCTTCTAGCTTGCCTATTAGAATCACTGTGGAGACATCAGCCCTCATACCTGAGCAAAGACCTGTGATCTTGGTTCAGCATCTGCAACGAGGCAGTCAGCGTCTAGTTGTGGTTCCCTGGTCGGAATCTCCCTCTTGCGTGTATTGGGACAAGGAAGTGATTTTATAACTAACATGTCATCGTGATCACAAAATGTCCCTACGCAGGAATGCCAAGTCTAAACTCCTACCACGTCTTTCGGCAATGTACCAGACTGTATCCTTGACTGAAGCACAGAGTAAATATGTTATGGAGAACTCCAGTGCTGAAGTAGGCAAAACAGTGTGATATGAATAAAAAACAACACCGTAGAACTGGCTATTTGAAAAATAACAGTACGAAGCCTAATAAAAAGCATGTAGAGCAAAGTGCACAGAGGCTCTAAGTTGTCAGCAAATGAATAAAATATATTCAGGGCAAAATGTACAAAGGCCTAAAGCCTGAAGCTAAAGCGTAATGAATACGTAAAACTAACCACACTACACCCTCCCCTTGTCGGTAGCAAGTGGTTCCAATAATATAAAAGGATGCCCCAAATATAAACAATACCTAAAACAATTATTTCGACAAGGTGAGAAGACAACAAAGTCAGAAATTTAGGTAACATGTGACCATAAAGCCAAATTCAATATAGTGTCAATTTCGTAAAAATCCAATCGTCAGATAGAAGCAATAGAACGCAGGAGTTCCTCCACGTCGATATATGTCAATATCGGAAGATCCACGCCACAAAGTACCATGGAGCAGCTGTGATCCAAAGCCCCAAAACCATTCAGGGCGGCACCCCGTGCAGGGCCTATGAAAGAGACAATACCATCTTCCTCCAGGAAGGGAATCTCATAAACTGCCTCACGAAGCAAGCGCAACCGTAGTGCACAAGTCTGGGAATGAGCCCTAATCGGGAACATCAACAGATCAGTATCGACCATTGGAGGGCGCTGCAATGAGAGACAGGGAGCCAGTGCATGTTCAAACGAGCACCAAAGGCATCGAAACACGGGTTGCACACAATCCAAAACCGGTCTGAATGACAGAGACCAGTCACACTCCAAATGTCCCAGGAGTGTCGCTCCAAAATGCTGCATCATGCGTTCACGACACAGCTGCGCTGACGGGAGCAGTAATACAGGATCTCGTCGTGACGGGACAGCCATTGCGAAAAAATAGCAACAACAGCAAGACTCCAGCCAATAAAGCCAAAGTAATCGGGAAACCCCCAAAAATGCTTCCGAAAATAGAATGTATAGCCGAAGGTATCAAACCGAAAATGGAAGAGAAGGTATGAGCAAAACCAACACCAACGACTTTGAAAAAATGTGCAATACCAGCAGTGCTGGATGCATTAAATATACGTCCCACAAGTTCACCGAAGTGATTTGGAAAGTTAGTATTCAAAAGGGACTGTATCTCCGCCGATGACCTTGCCACCTGAAGTGCGTAGGTCTCGCTAGCAGATGTAAGGGCCACATGCTTTTGAAACAATAAAGCTTTTAGCCGACTCAACTTGTCGAAATCAACCTTGGAAGTAGCAATATGAGGCCAGATGTCCGCTACCTCCCTAAATTGAGTGGGGGGAAACAACACATTCCCGCAGCACGTAACGGCTTTGATGACAACGACGATGTAAACTATTCCGGCACACATGCCACAGCAGCGTTCGCTGTTAAGAACAATGTAACTGCCGTTAGAAAGCACCTGGAAAGTGTTTTTAATAACCGGGACTGGAACTCCCTTCAGATAACAAGCTAAGTTAGCAATCGAAGCGTTACACGCCCCGTGCAAGGACAGCTGTTTACAAACCATTGAATGGCTGACAGAAGCTTCGCATTTGCTGCCGCTAAGAAAAACCTCCTTCAAACCATTAACACATCTGTACTGAAAGGGAAGGTCCCACACCTCGTGTATTTAACTGTCTCCCAATAGTTCATATCTACCCACCGGAATGTGCTTCAAACAGGAAGTAAATTGCAAAGTGGAGATAGGCAAATTAATAACCCCATGAATCAACCATTCAGCTGACGGAATCTCAGCTACCGTGAAAGGCAGTTTCTCTAATTTCTCAATATTTAACATAACATATGTCGCTTCCTTTTTAGCCATCAGTTGTTGTTGACGAGTCAGATTAAAAGAGATAAAGATCTCTCTGGCACGAACGTGCTGCCATGGAACGCGACCCGCCTTCAAGGTGTGAAGAGTCCAACCCAGCTGCATGATGGACCGTGTCTGACTCTGCCCATGATATAAAGAAGACATGTCCGATTTAATAATGTTAATGGCAGAGGAAACAATGCTGTCAATCGTGTAAACACGGTCAGAAAGGGTATGCATGCCATTATCAACAACAGACAAAGTCTGCATCAGATTTTCTTGATCAATCTGCCTCAACCGGGCTGCAGCCTCTTGTTGTGAAAGCTTCCAAATCTCATTATAAACCTCGTATAAGAACCTTTTCTTCCTTGTAAATCAGTATCATTAGACAGTAACGTGAGATGTGACTTAACTGCATCCAGCGTGGATGACTTCAACCATTGCTGACAAAGCTTCCCCACACTGTATGTAGTTATAATATCAGCATGTTCTGGTGAAACGTAACAAGGGTCTGCCCTACTAGTCCTGAACCCCCCTGAAGAGGTGACAAAACATTGATGACACATATTAGTGTCTACAGGCCATAATAACCACCCGCCTGGATGTAACGATGAAGTGTTAAGCGTACCATTCTGGACCCAATGTGTAAAGTCACTGAAAGTAGCATTCACATAGTGCTGCCAATTTTTTAATTTAGAAGGGACCGGTATACCAGGCAAAATCAACTCCCTAATTGTCGCTAAGCCCAAACAGCTAGTCTGTTCTACTGTGTCATTGAGGAAAATCATCTGCACAGGGATAATACATGCTCGAAATAACGTGTCCCTGCCTTGCATTTGCCAATTTTTCGAACCCCAAACACTTTTCAAGTCAACAGTTTTAAACCAGTATTCATATCCCTCGACCGAAAGTTTAGATACAAACAAATTGGAATACAGTAATTTAGTATCGGTCAATAACATTTGCTTATTAGAATACGGTGCAACTTTAAAATAGTAGGACTTAGCATTACGTGGATCATGCCCAGAAAAATATGCAAATTTATCATAATACGTTTTCGAACTTCCTTGTGGAGGAGTCGAGCAATGTTCCCATTGCACATAATTAAACATGGGCTTAGGGCTACTAGCTTTATGAATAAAGTGGTGTCCATAATAGTTTTAACAAAACATGTCACCATGATTATCTCTAAACTGGTAAGCATCATCATCGTCATAGACAGTATAATATTGCAAATCCGTTAGCATAGAATCTACTGTCTTCACATCCCAATCATCAGAAACAATGCCAGGTATAACAATATCATTCATTGATAATTTGAGGACATACGGTATTTGAATCAATTCAGTGGGACCATATATATCAAACATTACTTTATCCCACACAATTCCATCCGGAACTGGTATCGCAGAAATGTTAACAGTGGACAAATCTCTTCGAACCATATGAGACGAAAAATGCGGTTTTAACACAGTCTCTACGTGCTCAATGTCAGATCGATGAGGAAGAAAATGACCATGTATTATCAGAAAAAAAGTAACCACAAATCCCAACCATAATAAAATAGTCATCACGGCCAAAAACAGCCAAAAATAGTTCCAAGGAAAAACAAAATATGTTCGTTTAAGCCATCCCAGCAGCCGTCGTGGACCGTGGACAGAAGACATCGAGGACGAGGAGCCGGACCCATCATTATCAGTGTCGTTGAAGCAGCCAGAAGCAGTTCTAGCAAAAGGTGCAACCGTGAACGAAGAAGCAGATGGAGGCTCTCGCTGTGGCACGCTATAAACCACATGTTCAGAAACATCAGTAGAACGTACAGCAATTTGATCAAAAGATTCCATATTAATCGCCGTCGGCGGAACAATCGCAAGATCATCATCCACCCTCCCCAAGCTCGGAGAGGAAACAGTGTCGGTGAAAATCACCTGCAGCGGGACTTCTTCCCCAGTAGTGAGAGGGATTCCGGAACTACTGGGTGTCCCTCTTGGTCTGCTGTGCAGAATCGGCCACATGTTGTAACTTGACATTATCAATGGAAACAAAGCGATTTCCTTTGGCCCCTCGCAGCGGCGGTAAAATCACAGTTCTCGTGCCGCTCACCCCCAACACAGGGACAGGTTCTCGATAAGAAGGACCAAATTCTTTTTTAACTGCGACCTTTTCACGCACTAGATCCCCAATCCTGGGTATCCAACCAGTAGGTGTTACTGGCTCATCCTTAATTCCTGAGGAGGCAGCACTGGCAGAAGAGTTATCTTCACGGAACTGTTGTAAATCCTGCAAAACAGTGACACGATCATTTATGTCATAGGGCGTATCTGCTGCCTCCACACCAGGACCATCTAGATCAGAAACATACATTCGTGTTCCAAACAGGCACTCATATGAAGTACGACCCCCCCAGTGACCTTCTAGGCAAGTTATTAAGTGCTCTCTGTACTCCATATAGGTGGGCTAGCCAACCACGACCCGTACCTATAACTCTGGCCGTTAAGGACTGCTTTAAATCACAATTTAAACGCTCCACGACAGAATTTCCCTCGGGATGAAATGGAGACGAGAATTGGAGTTGGACCCCCAGCGAAGCCATGGTGTCCCTGAATGCCTTAGAGGCAAAAGCAGGGCCCTGGTCCGAATGAAAAGCCGCAACTGCAAATATATCGACAAAGATGCGCAAATCTTTAATAACAGTTCGAGCGTCAGCCGAGCGTTGTGGCCATACCCATACAAATCTGGAGCACGAATCTACAGCAACCAATATATATTTGTATGCACTATCTGGTGTCAGCGGACCACAATGATCCAAGTACACACACTGTAAAGGTTTATTTGAAATCAGAAGGGGCGTCTGCTGCGGGCGTTTAGCCGACGACGCTTTAATCTGTTGACAAACGTCACAACAAAGGACATATTGCTTCGTCTCGTTATAGAGACCAGGCCACCAGTAACGAGCCTGTAAAAGTGAAATCGTGGCAGCCACACCAGCATGTGCAGAAGCCACCCCCTCATGTGCTGCAGAAATGAATCGAGGTCTCTCAATTTTATTGGGAATTTCACGTACACCAATGCCTGGAATTGTAACAGTAGCATTCAGCGCACCATTCAAGCAGTCGCTATATTTAGAAGGAAATCCTTTAGGAAAGGGCGTGCCATCAGCCATAGCCTTTATGGCAGCCAAAATTTCTGTGTCTGGTTTGGAACTCGAACGAGTCACTGCGGCTACAGTGGCGACAGCCACTGCCGATTTTGCGGCTTCATCAGCCAAAGTATTCCCAGCAACGTGTATCCCAACGCGCTGGTGTCCAAGTGTATGCACAACATGGACTTTAGGAAGCGTTTCCTTCAGATCCGCAACCTAACCCCACAACATTTTATGTTTAATGGTGTTGCCTTTAGAATCTCTGAACCCATTCATCTTCCAATAGTGTAGATATTTGTTGAAAGACTGCGCACAGTAGTAGGAGTCACAGACCACCAAGGTTAAAAGCGCCGGATCTGCGTGCTCCAACGCTAACAATAGAGCTTTGAGCTCAGCCAGCTGTGCCGTGCAATCTCCCAGGGTTTTAGTATAAGTATGTCGGGGGCAGAACACTTCCCCCTCCATAGTGCCGCTCACCACCGCACATGCAGCAGAATACTGTTGTTTAGTACCAACCGCTGGTTGCGCAGAGCCATCGGTATACATGACCACTTGATATTGGTCAATAGGCAACGTACCAGCAGGAACAGGGTATTCTATTTCATATTGAAGAAATTCTTGAGTCTGCAGTTTAGGGTCAAATACATAATCTACATCAGTGGCTGTCAAAGACGTAGCCCATTGTATCCATCGCGGGTGTAAAGCTTTCGAATTAGGAACACTCGCTTTTGTAACAGCCTCTAAAGCGGAAATGGGGAAACGACAACAATGCGTTGACCCTGGGCCAGCGGTCTTTCTTTAATAACAGCCATCTGTACTGCAGTGAGAATTTTCTCAGTTTGTGCAAAACGTTGCTCTGCAGCAGAATACAAGTGAGACTTGTATGCAATCGGGACTGTCTCCCCTTCATTAAAGGTGACATAAGTAAACCCAACAGCCCCAGGTATCACCCTGATGACAAAATGTGTCTTATTGTCCCGTGTGTGTAAGTGTTGAACTGCTAAGAGATCACTCTGTAACTCTCGCAGTATGTGTGTATGTTCAATCGTCCAAAATCTACTCGAAAAATGTGAGCGAATCAACTCGTATAAGGGTTTTATACGCGTCGCATATTCAGGAATGTAAGTTCTGCCAAAATTCAGAAACCCCAACAATGACTGGAGCTTCCGAACCGTATTAGGAGGCTGCAATAAGGCACATTTTCCCCAAAAATGTGGCGCTAGGCTCTTGCCCTCACTCGACAACTCATATCCCAGGAAAATGACGCTGAGGAAGGCAATCTTTGATTTCTTAAAATTAAACTTATAGCCAATATCAGCAAACCCCACAACAATGCGCGATACACGCCTTAGATGTTGCAGAATCTCATCATCTGTCAGATATATGTCATCAACATATGATAACGCTTCAGGGTCGAACTCATGCAGCATTTCAGTTACACGAGCCGGAAACAGTCCTGGGCTATTCTTATACCCCTGAGGCAAACGACAATTTTTTTTCTTAGAGCCAAACGCACTGAAACAGGTATAGTCCCGACTCTCGGGCGCTATATTCTGGCAGAAAAATCCATTCGAGATATCCAATGTTGTCT